>NC_060179.1:79009057-79106557 GCF_021184085.1 Oncorhynchus gorbuscha
TTTCTTTAAGTTTGGGTCAGTCACAGTGGTCAGGTATTCTGACACTGTGTACTCTCTGTTTTAGGGCCAAATAGCATTCTAGTTTGCTCTGTTTTTTGTTAACTCTTTCCAATGTGTCATGATTTGGTTGGGTCTAATTGTGTCCTGGGGCTCTGTGGAGTGTGTTTGTGTTTGTGAACAGAGCCCCAGGACCATCTTGCTTAGGGGACTCGTCTCCAGGTTCATCTCTCTGTAGGTGATGTTTTTGTTATGGAAGGTTTGGGAATCGCTTCCTTTTAGGTGGTTGTGGAATAAAAAAATTCTGGATTTTGATAATTAGTGGGTATCGGCCTAATTCTGCCCTGCATGCATTATTTGGTGTTCTATGTTGTACACAGAGGATATGCTGATTTGTCTGTCTGTCTGTCTGTCTGTCTGTCTGTCTGTCTGTCTGTCTGTCTGTCTGTCTGTCTGTCTGTCTGTCTGTCTGTCTGTCTGTCTGTCTGTCTGTCTGTCTGTCTGTCTGTCTGTCTGTCTGTCTGTCTGTCTGTCTGTCTGTCTGTCTGTCTGTCTGTCTGTCTGTCTGTCTGTCTGTCTGTCTGTCTGTCTGTCTGTCTGTCTGTTCATCTCTCTCTCTGTCTATCTCTCTCTCTCTCTCTCTCTCTCTCGCTCTGTCTCTATGTCTCTCTTTTATTATGTCCCTTGAGCAGATTGCCTCACATCTTCTCTTTCTTCAGCCAAATGTGTTTTCATCTTCCTCCCTCCAAACCAAGGAATCTACTGCTGGCAAAGAGACAGATTTCAGCAGTCTCTGTGTGTCATTGCAGCGTCTGCTATGAAAGCCTCCATGCACTTTTTAAGAGAGGAGAGAGAGAGAGATATAGAGAAAGAGAGAGAGAAGGAGAGACAGAGCGAGTCAGAGAGACAGAGAGAGAGAGAGAGAGAGAGAGAGAGAGAGAGAGAGAGAGAGAGAGAGAGAGAGAGAGAGAGAGATAGAGAGAGAGAGAGGTAGACAGAGTGAGAGAGAGAGGAGTAGACACAGACAGACAGACAGACAGACAGACAGACAGACAGACAGACAGACAGACAGACAGACAGACAGACAGACAGACAGACAGACAGACAGACAGACAGACAGACAGACAGACAGACAGACAGACAGACAGACAGACAGACAGACAGACAGACAGACAGACAGACAGACAGACAGACAGACAGACAGACAGGCAGGTAGGGTAGATGTGTAGAAATGAGAATAGAGATGAGTCCAGACAGACAGACAGACAGGTTCCCTGAGGAGAGAGGTGGTGGGGAGAGAGGTGTTGAGGAGAGAGGTGTTGAGGGGAGAGATGGTGAGGAGAGAGGGGTGAGGAGAGAGGTGTTGAGGAGAGAGATGTTGAGGAGAGAGATGGTGAGGAGAGTGGTGGTGAGGAGAGAGATGTTGAGGAGAGAGATGTTGAGGAGAGAGATGGTGAGGAGAGAGGTGGTGAGGAGAGTGGTGGTGAGGAGAGAGGTGGTGAGGAGAGAGGGGTTGAGGAGAGAAGGTGTTGAGGAGAGAGGTGTTGAGGGGAGAGATGGTGAGGAGAGAGGGGTGAGGAGAGAGGTGTTGAGGAGAGAGGTGTTGAGGGGAGAGATGGTGAGGAGAGAGGGGTGAGGAGAGAGGTGTTGAGGAGAGAGATGGTGAGGAGAGAGGTGGTGAGGAGAGTGGTGGTGAGGAGAGTGGTGGTGAGGAGAGAGGTGGTGAGGAGAGAGGTGGTGAGGAGAGAGGGGTGAGGAGAGAGGTGGTGAGGAGACAGGTGGTGAGGAGAGAGGGGTGAGGAGAGAGGGGTGAGGAGACAGGTGGTGAGGAGAGAGGGGTTGAGGAGAGAGAGGTGAGGAGAGAGGTGTTGAGGAGACAGGTGGTGAGGAGAGAGGTGTTGAGGAGACAGGTGGTGAGGAGAGAGGGGTTGAGGAGAGAGAGGTGAGGAGAGAGGTGTTGAGGAGACAGGTGTTGAGGAGAGAGGGGTTGAGGAGAGAGGTGTTGAGGAGAGAGAGGTGGAGGAGAGAGAGGTGGAGGAGAGAGAGGTGAGAGGAGGAAATGGAAATCAACGAAACGAATATGAAACATGCAGCGCTGGCTTTGCTCTCATGTCTTTAAATATTTTTCTTCTCTCACTCTTTTATTTTCTATCACCTCATTCTCTCCCTCTCTTTCTGTCACCTCATTCTCTCCCTCTTCTCTTTCTGTCACCTCATTCTCTCCTTCTCTGTCACCTCATTCTCTCCCTCTTCTCTTAGTGTCACCTCATTCTCTCACTCTTCTCTTTCTGTCACCTCCCCTCTCCCTCCCTCTCTCTCTCTGCTGCCTGGATGGGTGATTGTGTCTCAGTGTAGACAGAGAGAGCTCTCCCCTCTCCCTCCCTCTCTCTCTCTCTCCCTCTCTCTCTCTCTCTCTGCTGCCTGGATGGGTGATTGTGTCTCAGTGTAGACATAGAGAGCTCTCCCCCTCCCTCCCTCCCTCTCTCTCTCTCTGCTGGCTGGATGGGTGATTGTGTCTCAGTGTAGACATAGAGAGCTCTCCCCCTCCCTCCCTCCCTCTCTCTCTCTCTGCTGGCTGGATGGGTGATTGTGTCTCAGTGTAGACAGAGAGAACTCTCCCCTCTCCCTCCCTCTCTCTCTCTGCTGGCTGGATGGGTGATTGTGTCTCAGTGTAGACACAGGAAGCTCTCCATCAGCAGTAGTCCTGACCTTGTCTGTGTGTCTACTCTGACCTAGGAAGAAATACAGCACAGATAATATCGCTGGCAGAGCAATACACACACACGCGCGCGCGCACGCATGCACACACACACACAAGCATACACATGTACCCTCCGCACAACGGCCCTACCAACAGCAAATTGATTCTGCAGCACCAAATTCCCATGGAGAGGAGAGGTTTATTATTCCCTGTAGAGACAGTGGTCTGACTCATTTTGAAGTGTAGAGGCAGTGTGTGTGTGTGTGTGTGTGTGTGTGTGTGTGTGTGTGTGTGTGTGTGTGTGTGTGTGTGTGTGTGTGTGTGTGTGTGTGTGTGTGTGTGTGTGTGTGTGTGTGTGTGTGTGTGTGTGTGTGTGTGTGCGTTCGTTCGTCCGTTCATCAGTTCTTATGTGCGTTAAACGTCTGCTGTCTCTGTCACTGGGGTGATAGTGTCTCTAACCTTCTCTGATAACAGGGGACACAGGCTGCACAGAGACCGTGACATTGATAGTGGCCAGGATACACACGTAGACCGTGTGTGTTTTTGAGAGAAAGAATAGTAGTTTAGTGATTGTGTGTATCTGTATGTATGTGTGTGTGTGTGTAGGTGTGTGTGTGTGTATGTGTGTGTGAGAGAGTGTATGTTTGTCCCTGTCACCCTATTGTCCCAACGGCACTGTAAGATGGAGACGCCACACACACACACACACACACACACACACACACACACACACACACACACACACACACACACACACACACACACACACACACACACACACACACACACACACACACACACACACACACACCGCCCTTACGGAAAAACCACAATTTCACATGTGACATTTCCAACTGTTTTGCACATGTGAAATCCAGCCTTGTCACCCATGGTACAAGTCAGTATTCGACGTCCATTCATGTCTGAAGACGTCAGGAGATGATGTGGAAACTGGCCACTAGGGGGCAACACGGAGCGATGTCAGTGCGTCTCCATTTTGCTTGGACATTGGGTATGTGGATAGAAGATGGGTATAAGTGTCTCCCTCTGATTCTAAAAGTTGCAGGTTCAGGTTTAGGCCCCGAATGTTCCACATGCTGACTGATAGGTTGGTGAGTTTAGTCCCTGAATGTTCCACATGCTGACTGATAGGTTGATGAGTTTAGGCCCTGAATGTTCCACATGCTAACTGATAGGTTGATGAGTTTAGGCCCTGAATGTTCCACATGCTGACTGATAGGTTGATGAGTTTAGGCCCTGAATGTTCCACATGCTGACTGATATCCAGCAAGATAAAGTTTTTTTTTTTTAAGCCTTTCTCACACCTTTAAACATTAACATTAACAGGGATGGCATTAACATTAACAGGGATGACATTAACATTAACAGGGATGTCATTAACATTAACAGGGATGACATTAACATTAACAGGGATGACATTAACAATAACAGGGATGACATTAACATTAACAGGGATGGCATTAACAATAACAGGGATGACATTAACATTAACAGGGATGACATTAACATTAACAGGGATGACATTAACATTAACAGGGATGACATTAACATTAACAGGGATGTCATTAACAATAACAGGGATGACATTAACATTAACAGGGATGACATTAACATTAACAGGGATGTCATTAACAATAACAGGGATGACATTAACATTAACAGGGATGGCATTAACAATAACAGGGATGACATTAACATTAACATTAACAGGGATGACATTAACAGGGATGACATAAACATTAACAGGGATGACATAAACATTAACAGGGATGGCATTAACATTAACAGGGATGACATTAACATTAACAGGGATGACATTAACAGGGATGACATTAACATTAACATTAACAGGGATGACATTAACATTAACATTAACATTAACATTAACATTAACAGGGATGACATTAACATTAACAGGGATGACATTAACATTACCATTAACAGGGATGACATTAACAGGGATGACATTAACATTAACATGGATAACATTAACATTAACAGGGATGACATTAACATTAACAGGGATGACATTAACATTAACAGGGATGACATTAACAGGGATGACATTAACATTAACAGGGATGACATTAACATTAACATTAACAGGGATGACGTTAACAGGGATGACATTAACATTAACAGGGATGACATTAACATTAACAGGGATGGCATTAACATTAACAGGGATGACATTAACATTAACAGGGATGACATTAACATTAACAGGGATGACATTAACATTAACAGGGATGACATTAACATTAACAGGGATGACATTAACAGGGATGACATTAACATTAACAGGGATGACATTAACATTAACAGGGATGACATTAACATTAACAGGGATGACATTAACATTAACAGGGATGACATTAACATTAACAGGGATGACATTAACAGGGATGACATTAACATTAACAGGGATGACATTAACATTAACATTAACAGGGATGACATTAACATTAACAGGGATGGCATTAACATTAACAGGGATGACATTAACAGGGATGACATTAACATTAACAGGGATGACATTAACATTAACAGGGATGACATTAACATTAACAGGGATGACATTAACATTAAAAGGGATGACATTAACAGGGATGACATTAACATTAACAGGGATGACATTAACATTAACAGGGATGACATTAACAGGGATGACATTAACGTTAACAGGGATGACATTAGCATTAACATTAACAGGGATGACGTTAACATGAACATTAACAGGGATGACATTAACATTAACAGGGATGACATGAACATTAACAGGGATGACATTAACATTAACAGGGATGACGTTAACATTAACATTAACAGGGAAGGTTGGCTTTGATGTCATTAACAGGGATGACATTAACATTAACAGGGATGACGTTAACATTAACATTAATAGGAATGACGTTAACATTAACATTTGATGTCCTCACAAACACACATCAGCAAAACTGATGCATTTGGGAACAACACTTAGTTCTAAAATGGCTGTTTTCTTGTGAAAGAAAATATGTCTCCAGCTATGTATCATATGGTAATTTCACCTTTATTTAACCAGGTAGGCTAGTTGAGAACACCTTTATTTAACCAGGTAGGCTAGTTGAGAACACCTTTATTTAACCAGGTAGGCTAGTTGAGAACACCTTTATTTAACCAGGTAGGCTAGTTGAGAACACCTTTATTTAACCATGTAGGCTAGTTGAGAACACCTTTATTTAACCAGGTAGGCTAGTTGAGAACACCTTTATTTAACCAGGTAGGCTAGTTGAGAACACCTTTATTTAACCAGGTAGGCTAGTTGAGAACACATTTATTTAACCAGGTAGGCTAGTTGAGAACACCTTTATTTAACCAGGTAGACTAGTTGAGAACACCTTTATTTAACCAGGTAGGCTAGTTGAGAACACCTTTATTTAACCAGGTAGGCTATTTGAGAACACCTTTATTTAACCAGGTAGGCTAGTTGAGAACACCTTTATTTAACCAGGTAGGCTAGTTGAGAACACCTTTATTTAACCAGGTAGGCTAGTTGAGAACACCTTTATTTAACCAGGTAGGCTAGTTGAGAACACCTTTATTTAACCAGGTAGGCTAGTTGAGAACACCTTTATTTAACCAGGTAGGCTAGTTGAGAACACCTTTATTTAACCAGGTAGGCTAGTTGAGAACACCTTTATTTAACCAGGTAGGCTAGTTGAGAACACCTTTATCTAACCAGGTAGGCTAGTTGAGAACACCTTTATTTAACCAGGTAGGCTAGTTGAGAACACCTTTATTTAACCAGGTAGGCTAGTTGAGAACACCTTTATTTAACCAGGTAGGCTAGTTGAGAACACCTTTATTTAACCAGGTAGGCTAGTTGAGAACACCTTTATTTAACCAGGTAGGCTAGTTGAGAACACCTTTATTTAACCAGGTAGGCTAGTTGAGAACACCTTTATTTAACCAGGTAGGCTAGTTGAGAACAAGTTCTCATTTACAACTGTGACCTGGCCAAGATAAAGGAAAGCAGTGCGACACAAACAACAACACAGAGTTACACATGGAATAAACAAGCGTTCAGTCAATAACACAATAGAAAAAAAAGTCTGTATACAGTGTGTGCAAATGGAGTGAGGAGGTAAGGCAATAAATAGGCCATAGTAGAGAAGTAATTACAATTGATCAAATTAACACTGGAGTGATAGATGAGCAGAAGATGATGTGCAAATAGTGATACTGGTGTGCAAAAGAGCAGAAAAGTAAATAAATATAAACAGTATGGGGATGAGGTAGGTAGATTGGATGGGCTATTTACAGATGGCCTACGTTCAGCTGCAGCGATCGGTTAGCTGCTCAGATAGCTGATGTTTTAAGTTAGTGAGGGAAATATGAGTCTCCAGCTTCAGCGATTTTTGCAGTTGATTCCTGTCATTTGCAGCAGAGAACTGTAAGGAAAGGCGGACAAAGTGGGTGTTAGCTTTGGGGATGACCAGTGAGATATACTGTACCTGCTGGAGCGTGTGCTATGGGTGTGTTGAGAGGAGTGTTGTTATCGGGACCGGTGAGCTGAGATAACGCAGAGCTTAACCTAGCAAAGACATATAGATGACCTGACGAGTATGTAGCGAGGGCCAGCCGACTAGAGCATACAGTGGTGGGTAGTATATGGGGCTTTGGTGACAAAATGTATGGCACTATGATAGACTGCATCCAGTTTGCTGAGTAGTATTGGAAGCTATTTTGTAAATGACATCTCCGAAGTCGAGGATCGGTAGGATAGTCAGTTTTACGAGGGTATGTTTGGCGATGTGGTTGGGGTGTGTGTGTGTGTGTGTGTGTGTGTGTGTGTGTGTGTGTGTGTGTGTGTGTGTGTGTGTGTGTGTGTGTGTGTGTGTGTGTGTGTGTGTGTGTGTGTGTGTGTGTGTGTGTGTGTGTGTGTGTGTGTGTCCGCTATGTCTCTTTATGTCTCAACTACTGTTGACTAGGACCATAAAAGTAGTGTACTATACAGGGAATAGGCTGCCATTTGGAACTCAAGCCATGTCTAACCGCATGACTGGTCTTAGTCAGAGCCCGGAGAAGTTGATCAAATGATCGAAGCACCTTTTCTCCCCTTCTGTCTGTCAGTCCGTCCGTCGTCCGTCTGTCCGTCCGTCTGTCTGTCTCCATCCCTGTCTCTGTCTGTTTCTATCTGTCTGTCTCTTTCATCCTGTTAGGGTTAAGTGTCTTGCTCTGACAGACCTTTGTGTACCCTCCCAGTAGCCCACATTATGTCAGATGGACTCTCAATAACTCTAAATGCCTCTTAGTGGCTGATACAATGCAATTGTATTGAATGCTTAAAACCTAATAGTACATTTTGGCCTTTGCCCAGCAGTACAGGTAACCTGAGAGAAAACCTTTTTAGTGATTTGTGTGTTTCAATTGGACAGAAAGAGAGGAACACTGGGTGGACCCATACACTACACACACTACACAGCACACAAAGAACACACTACACACCACACACACTACACACACACACACACACACTCCTCAGAGATTCAAAACTGATTATAAATGTGTTCATTTCTGTGTTCTACCCTGAGGGTAGGCTAAATCTGATGGGGGAACATATTCGTTTTCAAGGTGAAGAAAATAATAAAACAGAGCATCAAAAACATGTTGAAAGAATAAATGACTTGGAGAACTGTTTGAAATTCGAGACCGGCAACTCAGTAGCATGATTTCTTTTGACACTAAGTTCTAAAATGGAATACACAAGAAATCTGGAATATTGGCATCGCTAAGAACACTCAGATTCTCAGAATTCCACTCAACCATTAAGTTGAATGTTCTGTTCTTCTAGAACGTGGCTAGTGATTACGACAAACGAGCTCCAACAATTCAAACGCAATGTAGCAACAGCCACAGTTAATAAAGCTGCAATGTAACGTTTCCTTACAAAAGCAAAAAAAAAATCGCAAAGTGTTTTGGGGATACTAAGTTACAACAGTCATTCAGGTAGCAAACTCCCAAACTCCCAGCCTTCAAAGTGAGTGACACCGTTCACTCAAAATGACACAACAGTAATGCCACCGCTGCCTCTTTGGTTACACCCTCTCATACATTGGAGTGTGAATTCAGAACACCCACAGTGGATAAAAAAACACATAGCCATGATGGAGTACTTACAGTGTGAGTAAAGAGGAGAGGTGGAATACTCACAGTGAGAGTAAAGAGGAGAGGTGGAATACTCACAGTGAGAGTAAAGAGGAGAGGTGGAGTACTCACAGTGAGAGTGAAGAGGACAGGTGGAGTACTCACAGTGAGAGTAAAGAGGAGAGGTGGAATACTCACAGTGAGAGTAAAGAGGAGAGGTGGAGTACTCACAGTGAGAGTAAAGAGGAGAGGTGGAATACTCACAGTGAGAGTAAAGAGGAGAGGTGGAGTACTCACAGTGAGAGTGAAGAGGAGAGGTGGAGTACTCACAGTGAGAGTAAAGAGGAGAGGTGGAGTACTCACAGTGTGAGTAAAGAGGAGAGGTGGAATACTCACAGTGAGAGTAAAGAGGAGAGGTGGAATACTCACAGTGAGAGTAAAGAGGAGAGGTGGAGTACTCACAGTGAGAGTGAAGAGGAGAGGTGGAGTACTCACAGTGAGAGTGAAGAGGAGAGGTGGAGTACTCACAGTGAGAGTAAAGAGGAGAGGTGGAGTACTCACAGTGAGAGTAAAGAGGAGAGGTGGAGTACTCACAGTGAGAGTAAAGAGGAGAGATGGAGTACTCACAGTGAGAGTGAAGAGGAGAGATGGAGTACTCACAGTGAGAGTGAAGAGGAGAGGTGGAGTACTCACAGTGAGAGTGAAGAGGAGAGATGGAGTACTCACAGTGAGAGTAAAGAGGAGAGGTGGAGTACTCACAGTGAGAGTAAAGAGGAGAGGTGGAGTACTCACAGTGAGAGTAAAGAGGAGAGGTGGAGTACTCACAGTGAGAGTAAAGAGGAGAGGTGGAGTACTCACAGTGAGAGTAAAGAGGAGAGGTGGAGTACTCACAGTGAGGTTGAAGTCAGAAGGCTGTTGTAGATCTTTACTCGTGTGAACCTGCAGACACACAAAGAGAAACAGAAAACCAGGGTGATAAGAAACTAAAGAGAAGGAAGAGATCAAAGGTCCGGTATTATGGGGGAGGGGAGAGGGGGCCGCCAAGTCACCCACTTCCATCCATATCTGAAGATGTGCATAAGCATCTGTTTAACCAGCCCGCCAGCCAGCCAGCCAGTGAACCAGCCAGCCAGCCAGTCAACCAGCCAGCAGGCCAGCCAGCCAGCCATCCAGCCAGGTGAGACCATGAGAAAACATACACATTTCATTCCACTAAACAAACTACACTTCCCACGAGGCTTTGCTCTCTGTTCCATATATCATGGGAGTTGGAGTTTACTGCATGTATATTGTTCCATGTGGACGTGACCCCTACAGATGTTGGATGTGTCTTGAAAGTCTCATTGGCATGTCATGAGAGGACAGAAAACAGACTATAAAAAACATTAGGGATGCAACAACAACTCTCAGAGAGTGAGGCTAACGCAATATGTCTCGCTATGTAAACACACGGAGCCCTGAACAGCAACCACAAAACAAACCAACTGCAAACTGTCTATTTGCAAAAGGCTTAGTCCCAGATGTAGTTTGTCCACGTTTGGCCAGGGATCAAAGGTCACAGCTCTACTTTATCGCCTTTTGCTGACAACCAGTGAGCATCAGACAACCCCCTTTTCTCTCCTTCCGTCCTTCTTTCTTTGTTATTTTGACCAACGCACACATCCACTCAAGTACGTACACACACAAACACACACATCCGCGTACACACGCAATCGCACACACACACACAACCATACCCACACACATATCCATTGATATACAGTATATACAGTACCACTACTCATTCCAGGGTTTTTCTTTGTTTTGACTATTTCCTACATTGTAGAATAATAATGAAGACATCACAACTATGAAATAATACATACGGAATCATGTAGTAACCAAAAAAAGTGTTAAGCAAATCAAATATATTTTCTATTTTTGATTCTTCTAAGTAGCCATCCTATGACTTGATGACAGCTTTGCACACTGTTGACATTCTCTCAACCAGTGTTGTGAGGTTATCACTTGGAATGAATTTCAATTAACAGGCGTGCCCTATTCAAATTTGATTTATGGAATTTATTTCCTTCACAATCAGTTGTGTTGTGAGATGGTTTTGTAAGTCGCTCTGGATAAGAGCGTCTGCTAAATGACTTAAATGTAAATGTAAATGTAGGGGTGGTATACAGAAGATAGCCCTATTTGTCAAAAGATCAAGTCCATATTATGACAAGAACAGCTCAATAAGCAAAGTGAAACGACAGTCCATCGTTATTTTAACCTTTTAGGGATAGGGCTGTCTACTGCCCCCGCTGGAGTAATTGCGTGCCCATAGTAAACATAATTATTTTTTGTCAAAAGTTGCTAATATATGCAAATAAAAAATAGTATTGAATAGAAAACCCTCTAAAGCTTTTAAAACCGTTTAAATTGTGTCTCTATGTAAAGCAGAACTCTCAAAATATGCATTCTCCCAAACTATCTCTTCTCATCTGAAAAGTTTTGTCACCTTTGACTTCATCGCAAACACCCTCCCCAAACAGTTACAGCTCCAGGAACAGTCTCCACGTGTTCAGCGTGATCTCAGCTTTCAATGGGGCTTGTCATTGTGAGAATCGCCCGCTCGCGAGAGTTTGAGCACGCGGTAAGCTCCCAGTCACTCAAAAACACCTGTCACTTTTCTGTGCGCAGTGGTCAAGTCCTCTCTTTCTTCCAAGATCGATTGAACGGTGCCTGTGTTTCTGTTTGTTCTCGAAATTGCTGTACACCTTTATAACATGTTAAAGCTTGATTATGAAGTTAGTTTGACAAGTTAACTCGACATATAATATATAATTTCAACGTTTTGGTGCGCACCCACTTCAATTTTGCGTACATTTCGACCGAAATGTGGGTATTTTGAGAACCGAAAGACGCAGACTTGAAAACTAAACGCTGGTTTGGTAAGTATAATCCCTTCCAAGTCGTTTGATGCAAGAACAACAAAGGTAAGGGAATATTTAATGTATTAATTTTGGGTTTCTGTCGACTCCAAGATAGAGGTGTTATGCAGGTGAATGAGGACCCAAAAGCGACTTGGCGAAAACAGAGTATTTAATCCAGTAAAGTTACTTTACAAACAAAAGGCATAATACTACTCGTAATGACGAGAACAGACAGGAGACTTGATCAAGAACTGCAGGTTGCCTCGGGAAGGCACTTGAACGTAGCAGACTCAGACACCTGCTCACCACGCAGCATCTGAGGGAAACACGACACGACAGGGCAATACATAGACACAGCACGGTGAACAATAGATAAGGATCCGACAGGACAGGAACGGAAAACAAGGGAAGAAATAGGGACTCTAATCAGGGGAAAAGATAAGGAACAGGTGTGGGAAGACTAAATGATGATTAGGGGAATAGGAACAGCTGGGAGCAGGAACGGAACGATAGAGAGAGGAGAGAGAGGGAGGGGGAGAGAGAGGGATAGAAAAAGGGAACGAACCTAATAAGACCAGCAGGGGGAAACGAACAGAAGGGAAAGCATAATGACAAGACAATCTAAGACAAAACATGACAAGAGGAGTCATTATGCTACTGTGGGAGCGCCGACTCCATATTATAGTCTAGTGAACGCAAAATGTAACGTTAAAATTAAATGTAACACAGCAATTGCATTTAGAAGAAGTGTATCTTGCTATACATATGTAAAACATGCATATTTAGTCAAAGTTTATGATGTGTATTCCTTGTTAGCTGACGTTATCTGCCGGAGCTATTTAATTTCTCAGGACATTTTAGTAGCATTTTTTGAACGATGCGTAATTGTAAACAGAGATTTATGGATATATATAGCATATTATTGAAAAAAAATGAATGTACTGTGTAACATGTTATATTACTGTCATCTGATGAAGATTTCAAAAGGTTAGTGAAATGATTTTTTTTAATCCTGCGTTTGTTGATTGCATATTTTTTACTACTTGGCTATGCTAATGAGCTATGTCTGCGGTGGTGGTTTGACATAAATATGTGCTATGTTTTCGCCGTAAAACATTTTAGAAATCTGACTTGCTGGCTAGATAGATTCCAAGAACACAGGATGAGATGTTACTATCCTTTGTGCAAGCACTTCCAAGAGTTAATGAACAGTGAGCGTGGTGAAATTTGGGGAGCGCATCGTCAGTAGTGTACCTTTGGTTCCTAGGGTGTTTCGGCCTTTCACACTATACACCCTCCTCAAAGGCGGCCAGCGACAGGGTGATCAATCCTACGCTTGCGTCCCATTCCCAATTAGTCATAGGAGTTGCCTTGTTGTTGATAGCAAACATCCCATGGGACTATGCATGGCAGGGGCGTCCTCCTCCCTGAGTCAATCATTGTTGACCGCATACCTCCTGGCCCTCTCACTTCGGGGCCCAGCTGGGGTCTTTCCTCTTCATCCAGAGCCACTGACTGCTGCCTTCTGCCGCCTCTGATACAGCTTTGATTGCCGAACGCTGGCTCTGGCCCTTAATTCCCAGGTCTCTAAGCAGTCTGGTTGTAGATGTTGCCACAAAACCTCTGCAGCCCACCTCCACTGGTCGGACTTCTGTGTTCCAGCCATGATGCCGTGCTTCGGCAGCTAGATCAGCATAGCGCAGATGTTTTCGCTCATAAGCCTCATCTACTGAGTTTTCCCAGGGTACTGTGAGCTCAATGATGAAGACCTTATTGAGTGAACGGGACCAGAGCACCATGTCAGGTCTTAGGGTGGTGGTTGCGATCTCCGGAGGAAACACAAGTTGCCGGCCAATGTCAGCTAGCATTTTCCAGTCGCGGGCCAAGCGCAGCTGGTCTCGCTCTAATGGTGTAGAGCCGCTCTTCGGTGGTTTAGCCCCTTCGCGGACAAAGTTTGTCCGTAAGGAGTGTGATGCTGCTGTGGGTGGTAGGGAGTTGGTGGCAGCTCGCTTGTCCTCCAGGGCGGACGCAAGGTTTTTAAGGACTTGGTTGTGACGCCAAGTGTAGCGTCCTTGGGCGAGGCTTGTTTTACAGCCTGTGAGAATGTGCCTGAGGTTGGCTGGCATGGAACAGAGGGCACAGTCCGGATCTTCACCATACCATTGGTGAAGATTAACTGGTGTTGGAAGGACGTCATATGTTGCTCTGATGGAAAAGCTCAACCGCCTCGCTTCCATGGCCCACAGATCCTTCCAGCTGATCTTCCTCTTCTCCACACTGTCCCATCGAGTCCACTGTCCCTGTTTGGCAAGAGAGACTGCCTTGGCCCACCTTGCAGCCTCCTCCTGATGGCGTACTTCCTGCACTACCATCTTCCGCCGCTCTGGTGCAGTGGCCTTACTCCAAGCAGCACGGCTAGTTAGCCCAAGGCCTCCTCTCCCTTGCTGAACATGACCCACAATGTCAGCATGTCTGAGGGCTGCTGTTGCCTCCTGGACTGCTTTTCCTGGCCTCCATTTGCGCCCAGTTGCCAAGGTCGGCGCGTTGTTGCTCACCACTGGGTCTCGAGATTCATTCAGTGTCATTTGGAGCCTGGTTTTTGCACACTTGAATTCCTCTGTTAGACTGGTGAGGGGCAGCTTGAGGACACCATCTCCATAGAGGCCTATGGTGGTAAGGCATCGTGGAACTCCAAGCCACTTCTTTAAGTAGCCTGTGACTCCTCTTTCCATCTTCTCCACTGTTGAGATTGGAACCTCATACAGTGCTAAGGGCCACAACACCCGGGGTAGGAGTCCAAACTGCAGACACCAGGCCTTTAACTTTCCAGGTAGCTGGGTGTTGTCGATGGACTGTAGGCTACTACTGATGTCTTTGCGCAGCTGTTGCACCTGGTCTTTGTCCTTCAGGCTTGCATCATACCACCTTCCAAGGCTTTTTACCGGCTGCTCAGACACTGTTGGGATTTGGTCATCTCCGATGAAGAATTTCAGGTCAGAGAGTACTCCCTTCACAATCGAGATGCTGCGTGACTTGGATGGTTTAATCTTCATACGGGCCCAGCTGATGTTCTCCTCAAGTTTTCTGAGCAGTCTCCTGGTGCATGGGACAGTGGTGGTCAATGTTGTAATGTCGTCCATGTAGGCTCTGAGTGGAGAGGAGGCGGAAACCAGAGTCGACTCGCTGTCCACCAGCAACCCATTTTGAGGATCTGATGATAACCTCCATTGCCATTGTGAATGCCAACGGAGAAATGGTACATCCCGCCATTATACCTACATTCAGGCACTGCCATGAGGTGGTGAACTCTGAGGTGGTGAAGCAGAACTGCAGATCCTGGAAGTACGACTTCACCAGGTTTGTGATGGTGTCCGGTATGTGGAAAAATCTGAAGGCAGACCACAGGAGTTCATGGGGCACAGAGCCAAATGCATTGGCGAGGTCGAGGAAGACTACATGGAGGTCCCTTTTCTCCACCTTGGCCATTTGGATCTGATGCCAGATCATGCTGGAATGTTCCAAGCAGCCAGAGAACCCTGATATTCCTGCCTTCTGTACAGATGCATCGACGTACGTATTCCTTTGTAGGTACTCAGCCATCCTCTGGGCAATGACCCTAAAGAAGATTTTTCCCTCGACATTCAGTAAGGAGATTGGGCGGAATTGGCTGATGTTCACTGCATCCTTCTCCTTAGGGATCAGGACCCCGCCTGCCCTACGCCACACTTTGGGTATTATCTTCTTCTGCCAAGCTGTTCTCATAAGCCTCCAGAGGAACCTCAGGACGTCTGGTGTGTTCTTATACACTTTGTACGGGACTCCATTTGGCCCCGGGCCTGATGCTGTTCTTGCCCGTCGAACTGTGTCTTCCACCTCTTTCCATGTCGGAGGGCTGGTCTCAATATGATGTTCCGGGGTTCAATGGGTGGGATATCTGATGGGATGGCCAGATGTTCATGTCGCTTTGAGTCAACGTTTGTTATTCTCAGGTGCTCCTCTAGGTCTTTCTTTGTTGTTTTTAGAGCTCCACTTTTTTCTTTTGTGAAGAGACTTTTAAGGAACTTGAAGGGATCTTTATAGAATCGAGTTCTAGTTTGTTCTTTTTCCTTCTGCGTTTCCGTAGGTTCTCTGCTCTACGGAGGGATGCCAACCGGGTTTTGATGTCAGCTTGAAGTGCCTCTATGCCCTCCTTTTCCACTTCCGAGGCCTTCTTCCACTGTTTCTTAAGCTGCCGCCTTTCTTGAACGAGGCGCTTGATTTCTTGTTGCCTTCTGGAAACTGGTGGGGTTGGAACCTTTCTCCCGCCTTTTGCCTCTTCCACTCCAAATCTTTCTGTCCCGTACTCATAGATGATGTCCCCCATCCTCTCCAACTTCTTCTCCACTGTGCCTCGAAGTTTCTCGAGGGTCAAGGTAAGGTCAGTATTCACTGTTTCCCACAACTTCTTGTCACTGGCGCCAGGCCACTTCACATACGGTCTGTGCCCTGGTAGTCTCCTCTCGACTGCAGGTCTGGGAGGCTGGGTGAGTTCCACTCCTGTTGTTGGTTCCACCTCAGTTGCTACTTCGGTGCTTGAGTTTACGTCCTCCATGACAGTGGTACTGATGCACTGCAAACTATGGTTTGCGTCCAGTTGCTGTGCTTCATTCGACTGATTTGATCGCTTTCGCAGAAAGTAATCAATGCGAGTTCTCTGTCTCTCTTTACCCAAACACCCCTTCTTCCCCTGGTGGATCCTCAACCCATGGTGTGATGTAACTTTCCTCCAACCACAGACACATACCTGCATCTGTTTATGGCCCACTGTTGCAGCAGAACTTGTGACAGTTGCTGTGGTGTTCTCTTGTGCTGTGCTCTCATTACTCGTAGTCGTTTCCAGTCCAGTCGTTACCATGTTGTCAGCCGATGAGTCATCTTCCGCCCCTGCTCTCGCAGACTCTAGGGGTATTCTCGTATTTTGACTTTCTGTAGCTAAAGCGGGTGTTTCCAACATACTGCGAAGCATGGGAAACTACAGAAATGGGAAGCTACCCCATGACTGTCCCAGTGGGGTCTATTCCCTCCTGTCAGCCGTCTCTCCGTGCCGCCACAAGGACTTTCCCCTGTTGTCAGCTGATCTTTCTCAGCAGTCACTGGACAAGTCCAGATATTCAGATTCCAAGAACACAGGATGAGATGTTACTATCCTTTGTGCAAGCACTTCCAAGAGTTAATGAACAGTGAGCGTGGTGAAATTTGGGGAGCGCATCGTCAGTAGTGTACCTTTGGTTCCTAGGGTGTTTCGGCCTTTCACACTATACACCCTCCTCAAAGGCGGCCAGCGACAGGGTGATCAATCCTACGCTTGCGTCCCATTCCCAATTAGTCATAGGAGTTGCCTTGTTGTTGATAGCAAACATCCCATGGGACTATGCATGGCAGGGGCGTCCTCCTCCCTGAGTCAATCATTGTTGACCGCATACCTCCTGGCCCTCTCACTTCGGGGCCCAGCTGGGGTCTTTCCTCTTCATCCAGAGCCACTGACTGCTGCCTTCTGCCGCCTCTGATACAGCTTTGATTGCCGAACGCTGGCTCTGGCCCTTAATTCCCAGGTCTCTAAGCAGTCTGGTTGTAGATGTTGCCACAAAACCTCTGCAGCCCACCTCCACTGGTCGGACTTCTGTGTTCCAGCCATGATGCCGTGCTTCGGCAGCTAGATCAGCATAGCGCAGATGTTTTCGCTCATAAGCCTCATCTACTGAGTTTTCCCAGGGTACTGTGAGCTCAATGATGAAGACCTTATTGAGTGAACGGGACCAGAGCACCATGTCAGGTCTTAGGGTGGTGGTTGCGATCTCCGGAGGAAACACAAGTTGCCGGCCAATGTCAGCTAGCATTTTCCAGTCGCGGGCCAAGCGCAGCTGGTCTCGCTCTAATGGTGTAGAGCCGCTCTTCGGTGGTTTAGCCCCTTCGCGGACAAAGTTTGTCCGTAAGGAGTGTGATGCTGCTGTGGGTGGTAGGGAGTTGGTGGCAGCTCGCTTGTCCTCCAGGGCGGACGCAAGGTTTTTAAGGACTTGGTTGTGACGCCAAGTGTAGCGTCCTTGGGCGAGGCTTGTTTTACAGCCTGTGAGAATGTGCCTGAGGTTGGCTGGCATGGAACAGAGGGCACAGTCCGGATCTTCACCATACCATTAAACAAATTGTTTATCTTTCATTTGAGCTATTTTACTTGTTAATGTGTGGAGGTTAAATATTTTTAGGAATATTTCTTGCGTTCCCTGCGCCACATTCCAGCTGGGGGGTGGGGGCGCGTTCCCAAATGGGAACGGGCCTCTCTAATTAAGACATAAAAGTCCGTCAATACGGAAAATGTCAAGAACTTTGAAAGTTTCTTCAAGTGCAGTTGCAAAAAAAACATCAAGCGCTATGATGAAACTGACTCTCATGAGGACAGGCACAGGAAAAGAAGACCCAGAGTTACCTCTGCTGCAGAGGATAAGTTCATTAGAGTGATCAGCCTCATAAATCGGAGCCCAAATGAATGCTTCACAGAGTTCAAGTAACAGACACATCTCAACATTAACTGTTCAGAGGAGACTGTGTGAATCAGGCCTTCATGGTCGAATTGCTACAAAAAAACAACTACTAAAGGACACCAATAAGAAGAAGAGACTTGCTTGGGCCAAGAAACACGAGCAATTAGACCAGTGGAAATCTGTCCTTTGGTCTGATGAGTCTAAATGTCACAATTTTGGTTTTAACCAACGTGTCTTTGTGAGATGATCTTCGCATGTATGGTTCCCACCGTGAAGCATGGAGGAGGAGGTGTGATGGTGTGGGGGTGCTTTGCTGGTGACACTGCCAGTGACTTATTTAGAAATCAAGGCACACTCAGCATGTCTACCTCAGCATTCTGCAGTGATAATCCATCCCATCTGGTGTGCGCTTAGTGAGACTAGGAGAGTGATGGAGTGATCCATCAGATGACCTGGCCTCCATAATCACCTGACCTCAACCCAATTGGGATGGTTTGGGAGGAGTTGGACCACAGAGTGAAGGAAAAGCAGCCACCGAGTACTCAGCATATGTCATCAAGGCATAGGATCGCTACTTTGAAGAATCTAAAATCTAAAACATATTTTGATTTGTTTAACACGTTTGTGGTTACTTCATGATTCCATGTGTTATTTCATAGTTTCAATGTCTTCACTATTATTCTACAATGTAGAAGTACAAATAAAGAAAAACCCATGAAATGAGTTGATGTGTCCAACCCTTTGACTGGTACTGTAGATATCATCAGTATCCCACTACCCTCCCATCACACTATTACAATATGATTTCATAAAATATTTCACTTTCCAAGTTAACAAAGCAACCCGGCCTCAGAATGCATCCCAAATAGCACTCTATACACTATTCCATTGGGAATCCCGTAGGGCTCTGGTCAATAGTAATGCACTATAATGGAAAAGGGTGTTATTTGGGATGCGTTTCAGTGTAGGTAGGAGTAACCATGCAGACCCTGGTGGTGACAGAACTCTCGTGGATATTCATATTTTCTTTCCTTCTCATTGGTTGTTTATTTACCATCCTTCCGATCCACTCTCATTCTGTTATTGAGACCATCCATCCTGTCAGTCTTACCCCGTTAAACAACGACTTGTGTGTGTGTAGAGGGGAAAGGGTGTGTCGGGGGAATGTGTCTATTCTGATGTGACAGGGGAAGGAAGAACGTCGTGGGAATGTAATGAGAGTGTTGTGAGAACGTTATTAGCGGGCTGTAAGAGGCACAATCAAGCGTAGCATCAGCGTTTGTGAGAGCAATTTGAAAACATCACGAGACGCTTGTCTTACGCTGTCGTCCTTTATCTCTCTGTCTCTCTGTCTCTCTCTGTCTCTCTCTCTCTCTTCGTTTCTCTCTCTCTCTCTCTCTCTGTCTCTCTGTCTCTCTCCCTCTCTCTCTGTCTCTCTCTCTCTCCCTCTCTCTCTCTCTCTCTCTCTCTCTCTCTCTCTCTCTCTCTCTCTCTCTCTCTCTCTCTCTGTCTGTCTGTCTCTCTCTCTCTCTCTCTCTCTCTCTCCCTCTCTCTGTCTCTCTCCCTCTCTCTCTCCCTCTCTCTGTCTCTCTCTCTCTCTCTCTCTCTCTGTCTGTCTCTCTCTCTCTCTCTCTCTCTCTCTCTCTCTCTCTCTCTGTCTGTCTGTCTGTCTCTCTCTCTCTCTCTCTCTCTCTGTCTCTCTCTCTCTTTGTCTCTCTTTGTCTCTGTCTCTCTTTGTCTCTGTCTCTCTTTGTCTCTCTTTGTCTCTCTTTGTCTCTCTCTCTCTTTGTCTCTCTCTCTCTCTCTCTCTCTCTCTCTCTGTCTGTCTGTCTCTCTCTCTCTTCACCCTCCTATGCACGTTTTTGTACCTCTTTCTCTCTCTATTCCTCCTCCTGCTGTCGGTCTTACATTGTTTTAACATACAGTTTTGCATATCTCCAGCAGGCACCCCCTGGCACTCTGTGTGTAGTAGAGGCTGGGTGTCCATATGCGTATACATCTATGCATGTTCTCCACAGGTGTTTCACACTAACACTGACAGAGAGTGACAGAAAGAGATATATACACAGTGTATATATACATTATTATAATCTGTAATGTCTCTATTCTTTTGGAACTTCTGTGAGTGTAATGTTTACCAATTCATTTGGATTGTTTATTTGTATGTCAACTACTTCACTTGCTTTGGTAATGTTAACATATGTTTCCCATGCCAATAAATCCCCTTGAATTGAATTGGGATGGACGGGGGGGGGGGTAGAGATAATAAGAGTGATAGAGAGACAGAGAAAGACAGAAAGACCTACTGACAGTCGTGAACAGATGAGCTCCTGCATTTTTCAGCTTTTCCTTAAAAAAAGATAGATTTAGAGTTAGATAAACTTGGATTTTTTTGTCAGGAATATATAGAGGATGCTACCCTCTACAATGTAACCTTCACTACAAATCAAAACTCATAACCTACAACCTGATTTTGGACGGAATTACAGAATCACCTGCAAGGCTTACAACTACCAAAGATTTGTATTCCAAAGCTTACACAGCAAATGCTCTGGAAGACAACCGAAACAGTTTAGTCTCAAGCTATAATTTATTTTAAAAAGCCAAGAAGAAAAGCACACAACATTACTTTATAATGACTGAATGATAAATTAAGGCTGCTAAGCTTGATACAACTTCAATTAGCACTGACGTGTCAAGTGAGAGCTGTCAAAGCCCTTTAGCCCAACAACGTCAGGAGAGTCACACAGTCTACTCCAACCAAATGGAGAGGCCTTAAAAGCTGCCTCTCGCTGTTCAGAGGTAATTCAAATGCAGTACCCTGTGTATGTAAAGAACGATAAGACAAGAACATTTGACAAAATTAAGCTCCTTATGGAATATCAAGAGAAAATCCATTTAAAAAATGGGAACATTAGCAACCTCATCTTCCACACAAACCATCCCCTGGCATGGAGCTATATTAACACAAACCATCCCCTGGCATGGAGCTATATTAACACAAACCATCCCCTGGCATGGAGCTATATTAACACAAACCGTCCCCTGGCATGGAGCTATATTAACCAGACCACCCCCTGGCATGGAGCTATATTAACACAAACCATCCCCTGGCATGGAGCTATATTAACACAAACCATCCCCTGGCATGGAGCTATATTAACACAAACCATCCCCTGGCATGGAGCTATATTAACACAAACCATCCCCTGGCATGGAGCTATATTAACACAAACCATCCCCTGGCATGGAGCTATATTAACACAAACCATCCCCTGGCATGGAGCTATATTAACCAGACCACCCCCTGGCATGGAGCTATATTAACACAAACCATCCCCTGGCATGGAGCTATATTAACACAAACCATCCCCTGGCATGGAGCTATATTAACACAAACCATCCCCTGGCATGTCACAGGGCTATATTAACACAAACCATCCCCTGGCATGGAGCTATATTAACACAAACCATCCCCTGGCATGGAACAGGGCTATATTAACACAAACCGTCCCCTGGCATGGAGCTATATTAACACAAACCATCCCCTGGCATGGAGCTATATTAACACAAACCATCCCCTGGCATGGAGCTATATTAACACAAACCATCCCCTGGCATGGAGCTATATTAACACAAACCATCCCCTGGCATGGAGCTATATTAACACAAACCATCCCCTGACATGGCACAGGGCTATATTAACACAAACCATCCCCTGGCATGGAGCTATATTAACACAAACCATCCCCTGGCATGGAGCTATATTAACACAAACCATCCCCTGGCATGGAGCTATATTAACACAAACCATCCCCTGTCATGGAGCTATATTAACACAAACCATCCCCTGGCATGTCACAGGGCTATATTAACACAAACCATCCCCTGGCATGGAGCTATATTAACACAAACCATCCCCTGGCATGGAACAGGGCTATATTAACACAAACCGTCCCCTGGCATGGAGCTATATTAACACAAACCATCCCCTGGCATGGAGCTATATTAACACAAACCATCCCCTGGCATGGAGCTATATTAACACAAACCATCCCCTGGCATGGAGCTATATTAACACAAACCATCCCCTGGCATGGAGCTATATTAACACAAACCATCCCCTGACATGGCACAGGGCTATATTAACACAAACCATCCCCTGGCATGGAGCTATATTAACACAAACCATCCCCTGGCATGGAGCTATATTAACACAAACCATCCCCTGGCATGGAGCTATATTAACACAAACCATCCCCTGGCACAGGGCTATATTAACACAAACCATCCCCTGGCATGGAGCTATATTAACACAAACCATCCCCTGGCATGGAGCTATATTAACACAAACCATCCCCTGGCATGGCACAGTGCTATATTAACCAGACCACCCCCTGGCATGGAGCTATATTAACACAAACCATCCCCTGGCATGGAGCTATATTAACACAAACCATCCCCTGGCATGGAGCTATATTAACACAGACCATCCCCTGGCATGGAGCTATATTAACACAAACCATCCCCTGGCATGGAGCTATATTAACACAAACCATCCCCTGGCATGGCACAGCGCTATATTAACCAGACCACCCCCTGGCATGGAGCTATATTAACACAAACCATCCCCTGGCATGGAGCTATATTAACACAAACCATCCCCTGGCATGGAGCTATATTAACCAGACCACCCCCTGGCATGGAGCTATATTAACACAGACCATCCCCTGGCATGGAGCTATATTAACCAGACCACCCCCTGGCATGGAGCTATATTAACCAGACCACCCCCTGGCATGGAGCTATATTAACCAGACCACCCCCTGGCATGGAGCTATATTAACACAGACCATCCCCTGGCATGGAGCTATATTAACACAAACCATCCCCTGGCATGGAGCTATATTAACACAAACCATCCCCTGGCATGGCACAGCGCTATATTAACCAGACCACCCCCTGGCATGGAGCTATATTAACACAAACCATCCCCTGGCATGGCACAGTGCTATATTAACCAGACCACCCCCTGGCATGGAGCTATATTAACACAAACCATCCCCTGGCATGGAGCTATATTAACACAAACCATCCCCTGGCATGGAGCTATATTAACACAGACCATCCCCTGGCATGGAGCTATATTAACACAAACCATCCCCTGGCATGGAGCTATATTAACACAAACCATCCCCTGGCATGGAGCTATATTAACACAAACCATCCCCTGGCATGGAGCTATATTAACACAAACCATCCCCTGGCATGTAGCTATATTAACACAAACCATCCCCTGGCATGGAGCTATATTAACACAAACCATCCCCTGGCATGGAGCTATATTAACACAGACCATCCCCTGGCATGGAGCTATATTAACACAAACCATCCCCTGGCATGGAGCTATATTAACACAGACCATCCCCTGGCATGGAGCTATATTAACACAAACCATCCCCTGGCATGGAACAGGGCTATATTAACACAAACCGTCCCCTGGCATGTCACAGGGTTATATTAACACAAACCGTCCCCTGGCATGGAGCTATATTAACACAAACCGTCCCCTGGCATGGAGCTATATTAACACAAACCATCCCCTGGCATGGAACAGGGCTATATTAACACAAACCGTCCCCTGGCATGTCACAGGGTTATATTAACACAAACCGTCCCCTGGCATGGAGCTATATTAACACAAACCGTCCCCTGGCATGGAGCTATATTAACACAAACCGTCCCCTGGCATGGAGCTATATTAACACAAACCATCCCCTGGCATGGAACAGCGCTATATTAACACAAACCATCCCCTGGCATGGCACAGCGCTATATTAACCAGACCATCCCCTGGCATGGCACAGGGCTATATTAACACAAACCATCCCCTGGCATGGAGCTATATTAACACAAACCATCCCCTGGCATGGAGCTATATTAACACAAACCATCCCCTGGCATGGCACAGCGCTATATTAACCAGACCATCCCCTGGCATGGAGCTATATTAACACAAACCATCCCCTGGCATGGAGCTATATTAACACAAACCATCCCCTGGCATGGCACAGCTATATTAACACAAACCATCCCCTGGCATGGCACAGCTATATTAACCAGACCATCCCCTGGCATGGCACAGGGCTATATTAACACAAACCATCCCATGGCATGGAGCTATATTAACACAAACCATCCCCTGGCATGGAGCTATATTAACACAAACCATCCCCTGGCATGGCACAGCTATATTAACCAGACCATCCCCTGGCATGGAGCTATATTAACACAAACCATCCCCTGGCATGGCACAGCGCTATATTAACCAGACCATCCCCTGGCATGGAACAGGGCTATATTAACACAAACCATCCCCTGGCATGGAGCTATATTAACACAAACCATCCCCTGGCATGGAGCTATATTAACACAAACCATCCCCTGGCATGGAGCTATATTAACACAAACCGTCCCCTGGCATGGAGCTATATTAACACAAACCATCCCCTGGCATGGAGCTATATTAACACAAACCATCCCCTGGCATGGAGCTATATTAACACAAACCATCCCCTGGCATGGCACAGCGCTATGTTAACCAGACCATCCCCTGGCATGGAGCTATATTAACACAAACCATCCCCTGGCATGGAACAGGGCTATATTAACACAAACCATCCCCTGGCATGGAGCTATATTAACACAAACCATCCCCTGGCATGGAGCTATATTAACACAAACCATCCCCTGGCATGGAGCTATATTAACACAAACCGTCCCCTGGCATGGAGCTATATTAACACAAACCATCCCCTGGCATGGAGCTATATTAACACAAACCATCCCCTGGCATGGAGCTATATTAACACAAACCATCCCCTGGCATGGCACAGCGCTATATTAACACAAACCATCCCCTGGCATGGAGCTATATTAACACAAACCATCCCCTGGCATGGCACAGCGCTATATTAACACAAACCATCCCCTGGCATGGAGCTATATTAACACAAACCATCCCCTGGCATGGAGCTATATTAACACAAACCATCCCCTGGCATGGCACAGCGCTATATTAACACAAACCATCCCCTGGCATGGAGCTATATTAACACAAACCATCCCCTGGCATGGAGCTATATTAACACAAACCATCCCCTGGCATGGAGCTATATTAACACAAACCATCCCCTGGCATGGAGCTATATTAACACAAACCATGCCCTGGCATGGAGCTATATTAACACAAACCATCCCCTGGCATGGAGCTATATTAACACAAACCGTCCCCTGGCATGGAGCTATATTAACACTGTTATGCAGGTGAAGGAGGACCCAAACGCGACTTAACAGAAACAGAGTTTATTAATGCTCAAAACCGAATAACTGAAATCCTCTAGATAGTAGAGGGAAAACAACTGGAGAAGCACAGACTGCATCCCCTGGCGCAGGCCGTAGTCAACTGAGACACCTGCTCACACGCAGCGTCTGAAGAAGGCACAAAACACGACAGGACAGGGTGATACACAATCACGGCAAAAAACACGACAGGACAGGGCGAAACGCAATTACAGCATGGAATACAAAACAAGGAACCGACGGAACAGGAACGGATCACAAAGGAATAAATAGGGAGTCTAATCAGGGGAAAGGATCGGGAACAGGTGTGGGAAGACTAAATGATGATTAGGGGAATAGGAACAGCTGGGAGCAGGAACGGAACGACAGAGAGAAGAGAGAGCGAGAGAGTGAAAGGGGGAGGGGGAGAGAGAGGGATAGAACCAAACAAGACCAGCAGAGGGAAACGAATAGCATGGGGAGCACAGGGACAAGACATGACAATAAATGACAAACATGACAAACACAAACCATCCCCTGGCATGGAGCTATATTAACACAAACCATCCCCTGGCATGGAGCTATATTAACACAAACCATCCCCTGGCATGGAGCTATATTAACACAAACCATCCCCTGGCATGGAGCTATATTAACACAAACCGTCCCCTGGCATGGAGCTATATTAACACAAACCATCCCCTGGCATGGAGCTATATTAACACAAACCATCCCCTGGCATGGAGCTATATTAACACAAACCATCCCCTGGCATGGAACAGGGCTATATTAACACAAACCATCCCCTGGCATGGCACAGCGCTATATTAACACAAACCATCCCCTGTCATGGAGCTATATTAACACAAACCATCCCCTGGCATGGCACAGCGCTATATTAACACAAACCATCCCCTGGCATGGAGCTATATTAACACAAACCATCCCCTGGCATGGAGCTATATTAACACAGACCATCCCCTGGCATGGAGCTATATTAACACAAACCATCCCCTGGCATGGAACAGGGCTATATTAACACAAACCGTCCCCTGGCATGTCACAGGGTTATATTAACACAAACCGTCCCCTGGCATGGAGCTATATTAACACAAACCGTCCCCTGGCATGGAGCTATATTAACACAAACCGTCCCCTGGCATGGAGCTATATTAACACAAACCATCCCCTGGCATGGAACAGCGCTATATTAACACAAACCATCCCCTGGCATGGCACAGCTATATTAACACAGACCATCCCCTGGCATGGCACAGGGCTATATTAACACAAACCATCCCCTGGCATGGAGCTATATTAACACAAACCATCCCCTGGCATGGAGCTATATTAACACAAACCATCCCCTGGCATGGCACAGCTATATTAACCAGACCATCCCCTGGCATGGAGCTATATTAACACAAACCATCCCCTGGCATGGAGCTATATTAACACAAACCATCCCCTGGCATGGCACAGCGCTATATTAACACAAACCATCCCCTGGCATGGCACAGCTATATTAACCAGACCATCCCCTGGCATGGCACAGGGCTATATTAACACAAACCATCCCCTGGCATGGAGCTATATTAACACAAACCATCCCCTGGCATGGAGCTATATTAACACAAACCATCCCCTGGCATGGCACAGCGCTATATTAACCAGACCATCCCCTGGCATGGAGCTATATTAACACAAACCATCCCCTGGCATGGCACAGCTATATTAACCAGACCATCCCCTGGCATGGAACAGGGCTATATTAACACAAACCATCCCCTGGCATGGAGCTATATTAACACAAACCATCCCCTGGCATGGAGCTATATTAACACAAACCATCCCCTGGCATGGAGCTATATTAACACAAACCACCCCTGGCATGGAGCTATATTAACACAAACCATCCCCTGGCATGGAGCTATATTAACACAAACCGTCCCCTGGCATGGAGCTATATTAACACAAACCATCCCCTGGCATGGAGCTATATTAACACAAACCATCCCCTGGCATGGAGCTATATTAACACAAACCATCCCCTGGCATGGAGCTATATTAACACAAACCGTCCCCTGGCATGGAGCTATATTAACACAAACCGTCCCCTGGCATGGAGCTATATTAACACAAACCATCCCCTGGCATGGAGCTATATTAACACAAACCATCCCCTGGCATGGAGCTATATTAACACAAACCATCCCCTGGCATGGAACAGGGCTATATTAACACAAACCATCCCCTGGCATGGCACAGCGCTATATTAACACAAACCATCCCCTGTCATGGAGCTATATTAACACAAACCATCCCCTGGCATGGCACAGCGCTATATTAACACAAACCATCCCCTGGCATGGAGCTATATTAACACAAACCATCCCCTGGCATGGAGCTATATTAACACAAACCATCCCCTGGCATGTAGCTATATTAACACAAACCATCCCCTGGCATGGAGCTATATTAACACAAACCATCCCCTGGCATGGAGCTATATTAACACAGACCATCCCCTGGCATGGAGCTATATTAACACAAACCATCCCCTGGCATGGAACAGGGCTATATTAACACAAACCGTCCCCTGGCATGTCACAGGGTTATATTAACACAAACCGTCCCCTGGCATGGAGCTATATTAACACAAACCGTCCCCTGGCATGGAGCTATATTAACACAAACCGTCCCCTGGCATGGAGCTATATTAACACAAACCATCCCCTGGCATGGAACAGCGCTATATTAACACAAACCATCCCCTGGCATGGCACAGCGCTATATTAACCAGACCATCCCCTGGCATGGCACAGGGCTATATTAACACAAACCATCCCCTGGCATGGAGCTATATTAACACAAACCATCCCCTGGCATGGAGCTATATTAACACAAACCATCCCCTGGCATGGCACAGCGCTATATTAACCAGACCATCCCCTGGCATGGAGCTATATTAACACAAACCATCCCCTGGCATGGAGCTATATTAACACAAACCATCCCCTGGCATGGCACAGCGCTATATTAACACAAACCATCCCCTGGCATGGCACAGCTATATTAACCAGACCATCCCCTGGCATGGCACAGGGCTATATTAACACAAACCATCCCATGGCATGGAGCTATATTAACACAAACCATCCCCTGGCATGGAGCTATATTAACACAAACCATCCCCTGGCATGGCACAGCGCTATATTAACCAGACCATCCCCTGGCATGGAGCTATATTAACACAAACCATCCCCTGGCATGGCACAGCGCTATATTAACCAGACCATCCCCTGGCATGGAACAGGGCTATATTAACACAAACCATCCCCTGGCATGGAGCTATATTAACACAAACCATCCCCTGGCATGGAGCTATATTAACACAAACCATCCCCTGGCATGGAGCTATATTAACACAAACCGTCCCCTGGCATGGAGCTATATTAACACAAACCATCCCCTGGCATGGAGCTATATTAACACAAACCATCCCCTGGCATGGAGCTATATTAACACAAACCATCCCCTGGCATGGAGCTATATTAACACAAACCTTCCCATGGCACAGCGCTATATTAACCAGACCATCCCCTGGCATGGAACAGGGCTATATTAACACAAACCATCCCCTGGCATGGAGCTATATTAACACAAACCATCCCCTGGCATGGAGCTATATTAACACAAACCATCCCCTGGCATGGCACAGCTATATTAACCAGACCATCCCCTGGCATGGAGCTATATTAACACAAACCATCCCCTGGCATGGAACAGGGCTATATTAACACAAACCATCCCCTGGCATGGAGCTATATTAACACAAACCCTCCCCTGGCATGGAGCTATATTAACACAAACCATCCCCTGGCATGGAGCTATATTAACACAAACCGTCCCCTGGCATGGAGCTATATTAACACAAACCATCCCCTGGCATGGAGCTATATTAACACAAACCTTCCCATGGCACAGCCTATATTAACCAGACCATCCCCTGGCATGGAACAGGGCTATATTAACACAAACCATCCCCTGGCATGGAGCTATATTAACACAAACCATCCCCTGGCATGGAGCTATATTAACACAAACCATACCCTGGCATGGCACAGCGCTATATTAACACAAACCATCCCCTGGCATGGAGCTATATTAACACAAACCATCCCCTGGCATGGAGCTATATTAACACAAACCATCCCCTGGCATGGCACAGCGCTATATTAACACAAACCATCCCCTGGCATGGAGCTATATTAACACAAACCATCCCCTGGCATGGAGCTATATTAACACAAACCATCCCCTGGCATGGAGCTATATTAACACAAACCATCCCCTGGCATGGAGCTATATTAACACAAACCATGCCCTGGCATGGAGCTATATTAACACAAACCATCCCCTGGCATGGAGCTATATTAACACAAACCGTCCCCTGGCATGGAGCTATATTAACACAAACCATCCCCTGGCATGGAGCTATATTAACACAAACCATCCCCTGGCATGGAGCTATATTAACACAAACCATCCCCTGGCATGGAGCTATATTAACACAAACCATCCCCTGGCATGGAGCTATATTAACACAAACCATCCCCTGGCATGGAGCTATATTAACACAGACCATCCCCTGGCATGGAGCTATATTAACACAAACCATCCCCTGGCATGGAACAGGGCTATATTAACACAAACCGTCCCCTGGCATGTCACAGGGTTATATTAACACAAACCGTCCCCTGGCATGGAGCTATATTAACACAAACCGTCCCCTGGCATGGAGCTATATTAACACAAACCGTCCCCTGGCATGGAGCTATATTAACACAAACCATCCCCTGGCATGGAACAGCTATATTAACACAAACCATCCCCTGGCATGGCACAGCGCTATATTAACCAGACCATCCCCTGGCATGGCACAGGGCTATATTAACACAAACCATCCCCTGGCATGGAGCTATATTAACACAAACCATCCCCTGGCATGGAGCTATATTAACACAAACCATCCCCTGGCATGGCACAGCGCTATATTAACCAGACCATCCCCTGGCATGGAGCTATATTAACACAAACCATCCCCTGGCATGGAGCTATATTAACACAAACCATCCCCTGGCATGGCACAGCTATATTAACACAAACCATCCCCTGGCATGGCACAGCGCTATATTAACCAGACCATCCCCTGGCATGGCACAGGGCTATATTAACACAAACCATCCCATGGCATGGAGCTATATTAACACAAACCATCCCCTGGCATGGAGCTATATTAACACAAACCATCCCCTGGCATGGCACAGCGCTATATTAACCAGACCATCCCCTGGCATGGAGCTATATTAACACAAACCATCCCCTGGCATGGCACAGCGCTATATTAACCAGACCATCCCCTGGCATGGAACAGGGCTATATTAACACAAACCATCCCCTGGCATGGAGCTATATTAACACAAACCATCCCCTGGCATGGAGCTATATTAACACAAACCATCCCCTGGCATGGAGCTATATTAACACAAACCGTCCCCTGGCATGGAGCTATATTAACACAAACCATCCCCTGGCATGGAGCTATATTAACACAAACCATCCCCTGGCATGGAGCTATATTAACACAAACCATCCCCTGGCATGGAGCTATATTAACACAAACCATCCCCTGGCATGGAGCTATATTAACACAAACCATCCCCTGGCATGGAGCTATATTAACACAAACCATCCCCTGGCATGTAGCTATATTAACACAAACCATCCCCTGGCATGGAGCTATATTAACACAAACCATCCCCTGGCATGGAGCTATATTAACACAGACCATCCCCTGGCATGGAGCTATATTAACACAAACCATCCCCTGGCATGGAACAGGGCTATATTAACACAAACCGTCCCCTGGCATGTCACAGGGTTATATTAACACAAACCGTCCCCTGGCATGGAGCTATATTAACACAAACCGTCCCCTGGCATGGAGCTATATTAACACAAACCGTCCCCTGGCATGGAGCTATATTAACACAAACCATCCCTGGCATGGAACAGCGCTATATTAACACAAACCATCCCCTGGCATGGCACAGCGCTATATTAACCAGACCATCCCCTGGCATGGCACAGGGCTATATTAACACAAACCATCCCCTGGCATGGAGCTATATTAACACAAACCATCCCCTGGCATGGAGCTATATTAACACAAACCATCCCCTGGCATGGCACAGCGCTATATTAACCAGACCATCCCCTGGCATGGAGCTATATTAACACAAACCATCCCCTGGCATGGAGCTATATTAACACAAACCATCCCCTGGCATGGCACAGCGCTATATTAACACAAACCATCCCCTGGCATGGCACAGCGCTATATTAACCAGACCATCCCCTGGCATGGCACAGGGCTATATTAACACAAACCATCCCATGGCATGGAGCTATATTAACACAAACCATCCCCTGGCATGGAGCTATATTAACACAAACCATCCCCTGGCATGGCACAGCGCTATATTAACCAGACCATCCCCTGGCATGGAGCTATATTAACACAAACCATCCCCTGGCATGGCACAGCTATATTAACCAGACCATCCCCTGGCATGGAACAGGGCTATATTAACACAAACCATCCCCTGGCATGGAGCTATATTAACACAAACCATCCCCTGGCATGGAGCTATATTAACACAAACCATCCCCTGGCATGGAGCTATATTAACACAAACCGTCCCCTGGCATGGAGCTATATTAACACAAACCATCCCCTGGCATGGAGCTATATTAACACAAACCATCCCCTGGCATGGAGCTATATTAACACAAACCATCCCCTGGCATGGAGCTATATTAACACAAACCATCCCCTGGCATGGCACAGCTATATTAACACAGACCATCCCCTGGCATGGAGCTATATTAACACAAACCATCCCCTGGCATGGAACAGGGCTATATTAACACAAACCATCCCCTGGCATGGAGCTATATTAACACAAACCCTCCCCTGGCATGGAGCTATATTAACACAAACCATCCCCTGGCATGGAGCTATATTAACACAAACCGTCCCCTGGCATGGAGCTATATTAACACAAACCATCCCCTGGCATGGAGCTATATTAACACAAACCTTCCCATGGCACAGCGCTATATTAACCAGACCATCCCCTGGCATGGAACAGGGCTATATTAACACAAACCATCCCCTGGCATGGAGCTATATTAACACAAACCATCCCCTGGCATGGAGCTATATTAACACAAACCATCCCCTGGCATGGCACAGCGCTATATTAACACAAACCATCCCCTGGCATGGAGCTATATTAACACAAACCATCCCCTGGCATGGAGCTATATTAACACAAACCATCCCCTGGCATGGCACAGCGCTATATTAACACAAACCATCCCCTGGCATGGAGCTATATTAACACAAACCATCCCCTGGCATGGAGCTATATTAACACAAACCATCCCCTGGCATGGAGCTATATTAACACAAACCATCCCCTGGCATGGAGCTATATTAACACAAACCATCCCCTGGCATGGAGCTATATTAACACAAACCATCCCCTGGCATGGAGCTATATTAACACAAACCACAAACCATCCCCTGGCATGGAGCTATATTAACACAAACCATCCCCTGGCATGGAGCTATATTAACACAAACCATCCCCTGGCATGGAGCTATATTAACACAAACCATCCCCTGGCATGGCACAAACCGCTATATTAACACAAACCATCCCCTGGCATGGAGCTATATTAACACAAACCATCCCCTGGCATGGAGCTATATTAACACAAACCATCCCCTGGCATGGAGGCATGTAGCTATATTAACACAAACCATCCCCTGGCATGGAGCTATATTAACACAAACCATCCCCTGGCATGGAACAGGGCTATATTAACACAAACCATCCCCTGGCATGGAACAGGGCTATATTAACACAAACCATCCCCAAACCGTGGCATGGAGCTATATTAACACAAACCATCCCCTGGCATGGAGCTATATTAACACAAACCGCATGGAGCTATATTAACACAAACCATCCCCTGGCATGGAACAGCTATATTAACACAAACCATCCCCTGGCATGGCACAGCTATATTAACCAGACCATCCCCTGGCATGGCACAGGGCTATATTAACACAAACCATCCCCTGGCATGGAGCTATATTAACACAAACCATCCCCTGGCATGGAGCTATATTAACACAAACCTTCCCATGGCACAGCGCTATATTAACCAGACCATCCCCTGGCATGGAACAGGGCTATATTAACACAAACCATCCCCTGGCATGGAGCTATATTAACACAAACCATCCCCTGGCATGGAGCTATATTAACACAAACCATCCCCTGGCATGGCACAGCGCTATATTAACCAGACCATCCCCTGGCATGGAGCTATATTAACACAAACCATCCCCTGGCATGGAACAGGGCTATATTAACACAAACCATCCCCTGGCATGGAGCTATATTAACACAAACCCTCCCCTGGCATGGAGCTATATTAACACAAACCATCCCCTGGCATGGAGCTATATTAACACAAACCGTCCCCTGGCATGGAGCTATATTAACACAAACCATCCCCTGGCATGGAGCTATATTAACACAAACCTTCCCATGGCACAGCGCTATATTAACCAGACCATCCCCTGGCATGGAACAGGGCTATATTAACACAAACCATCCCCTGGCATGGAGCTATATTAACACAAACCATCCCCTGGCATGGAGCTATATTAACACAAACCATCCCCTGGCATGGCACAGCGCTATATTAACACAAACCATCCCCTGGCATGGAGCTATATTAACACAAACCATCCCCTGGCATGGAGCTATATTAACACAAACCATCCCCTGGCATGGCACAGCGCTATATTAACACAAACCATCCCCTGGCATGGAGCTATATTAACACAAACCATCCCCTGGCATGGAGCTATATTAACACAAACCATCCCCTGGCATGGAGCTATATTAACACAAACCATCCCCTGGCATGGAGCTATATTAACACAAACCATGCCCTGGCATGGAGCTATATTAACACAAACCATCCCCTGGCATGGAGCTATATTAACACAAACCGTCCCCTGGCATGGAGCTATATTAACACAAACCATCCCCTGGCATGGAGCTATATTAACACAAACCATCCCCTGGCATGGAGCTATATTAACACAAACCATCCCCTGGCATGGAGCTATATTAACACAAACCGTCCCCTGGCATGGAGCTATATTAACACAAACCGTCCCCTGGCATGGAGCTATATTAACACAAACCATCCCCTGGCATGGAGCTATATTAACACAAACCATCCCCTGGCATGTAGCTATATTAACACAAACCATCCCCTGGCATGGAGCTATATTAACACAAACCATCCCCTGGCATGGAGCTATATTAACACAGACCATCCCCTGGCATGGAGCTATATTAACACAAACCATCCCCTGGCATGGAACAGGGCTATATTAACACAAACCGTCCCCTGGCATGTCACAGGGTTATATTAACACAAACCGTCCCCTGGCATGGAGCTATATTAACACAAACCGTCCCCTGGCATGGAGCTATATTAACACAAACCGTCCCCTGGCATGGAGCTATATTAACACAAACCATCCCCTGGCATGGAACAGCGCTATATTAACACAAACCATCCCCTGGCATGGCACAGCGCTATATTAACCAGACCATCCCCTGGCATGGCACAGGGCTATATTAACACAAACCATCCCCTGGCATGGAGCTATATTAACACAAACCATCCCCTGGCATGGAGCTATATTAACACAAACCATCCCCTGGCATGGCACAGCGCTATATTAACCAGACCATCCCCTGGCATGGAGCTATATTAACACAAACCATCCCCTGGCATGGAGCTATATTAACACAAACCATCCCCTGGCATGGCACAGCGCTATATTAACACAAACCATCCCCTGGCATGGCACAGCGCTATATTAACCAGACCATCCCCTGGCATGGCACAGGGCTATATTAACACAAACCATCCCATGGCATGGAGCTATATTAACACAAACCATCCCCTGGCATGGAGCTATATTAACACAAACCATCCCCTGGCATGGCACAGCGCTATATTAACCAGACCATCCCCTGGCATGGAGCTATATTAACACAAACCATCCCCTGGCATGGCACAGCGCTATATTAACCAGACCATCCCCTGGCATGGAACAGGGCTATATTAACACAAACCATCCCCTGGCATGGAGCTATATTAACACAAACCATCCCCTGGCATGGAGCTATATTAACACAAACCATCCCCTGGCATGGAGCTATATTAACACAAACCGTCCCCTGGCATGGAGCTATATTAACACAAACCATCCCCTGGCATGGAGCTATATTAACACAAACCATCCCCTGGCATGGAGCTATATTAACACAAACCATCCCCTGGCATGGAGCTATATTAACACAAACCTTCCCATGGCACAGCGCTATATTAACCAGACCATCCCCTGGCATGGAACAGGGCTATATTAACACAAACCATCCCCTGGCATGGAGCTATATTAACACAAACCATCCCCTGGCATGGAGCTATATTAACACAAACCATCCCCTGGCATGGCACAGCGCTATATTAACCAGACCATCCCCTGGCATGGAGCTATATTAACACAAACCATCCCCTGGCATGGAACAGGGCTATATTAACACAAACCATCCCCTGGCATGGAGCTATATTAACACAAACCCTCCCCTGGCATGGAGCTATATTAACACAAACCATCCCCTGGCATGGAGCTATATTAACACAAACCGTCCCCTGGCATGGAGCTATATTAACACAAACCATCCCCTGGCATGGAGCTATATTAACACAAACCTTCCCATGGCACAGCGCTATATTAACCAGACCATCCCCTGGCATGGAACAGGGCTATATTAACACAAACCATCCCCTGGCATGGAGCTATATTAACACAAACCATCCCCTGGCATGGAGCTATATTAACACAAACCATCCCCTGGCATGGCACAGCGCTATATTAACACAAACCATCCCCTGGCATGGAGCTATATTAACACAAACCATCCCCTGGCATGGAGCTATATTAACACAAACCATCCCCTGGCATGGCACAGCGCTATATTAACACAAACCATCCCCTGGCATGGAGCTATATTAACACAAACCATCCCCTGGCATGGAGCTATATTAACACAAACCATCCCCTGGCATGGAGCTATATTAACACAAACCATCCCCTGGCATGGAGCTATATTAACACAAACCATGCCCTGGCATGGAGCTATATTAACACAAACCATCCCCTGGCATGGAGCTATATTAACACAAACCGTCCCCTGGCATGGAGCTATATTAACACAAACCATCCCCTGGCATGGAGCTATATTAACACAAACCATCCCCTGGCATGGAGCTATATTAACACAAACCATCCCCTGGCATGGAGCTATATTAACACAAACCGTCCCCTGGCATGGAGCTATATTAACACAAACCGTCCCCTGGCATGGAGCTATATTAACACAAACCATCCCCTGGCATGGAACAGGGCTATATTAACACAAACCATCCCCTGGCATGGCACAGCGCTATATTAACACAAACCATCCCCTGTCATGGAGCTATATTAACACAAACCATCCCCTGGCATGGCACAGCGCTATATTAACACAAACCATCCCCTGGCATGGAGCTATATTAACACAAACCATCCCCTGGCATGGAGCTATATTAACACAAACCATCCCCTGGCATGGAGCTATATTAACACAAACCATCCCCTGGCATGGAGCTATATTAACACAAACCATCCCCTGGCATGGAGCTATATTAACACAAACCGTCCCCTGGCATGGAGCTATATTAACACAAACCATCCCCTGGCATGGCACAGGGCTATATTAACACAAACCGTCCCCTGGCATGGAGCTATATTAACACAAACCGTCCCCTGGCATGGAGCTATATTAACACAAACCATCCCCTGGCATGGTGCTATATTAACACAAACCGTCCCCTGGCATGGAGCTATATTAACACAAACCATCCCCTGGCATGGAGCTATATTAACACAAACCGTCCCCTGGCATGGAGCTATATTAACACAAACCATCCCCTGGCATGTCACAGGGCTATATTAACACAAACCGTCCCCTGGCATGGCACAGTGTTACATTAACCAGACCATCCCCTGGCATGGCACAGGGCTATATTAACACAAACCATCCCCTGGCATGGCACAGTGCTATATTAACCAGACCATCCCCTGGCAGGGCATAGTGCTATATTAACACAAACCATCCCCTTGCATGGCACAGGGCTATATTAGCACACTACCCCTCTCTTAAGAGGTGGGGTGTTAACGGGGGGTGGAAACTCAGGATACTAGACAACGAGGACTGAGTCAGCTAATATACATCTCTACAAGTCTGGAACAGTAATGGTACAGGTGAACCCCAAACAGTTTCAGCTGGACTTTCACCTAATCAAAGAATTAGCTCAGCAGGAGAGGCTCTCCCATGAGAAAGATACCCCTAACTCGAGCGGGTCAGACCAGACCTCTTCAATATAGAACCCCACAGACGAGCAATCCCAAGCAACCCCAAGTAAACCTCCTAGCACAGAGTACTACCCCCTCATTGAAGGATACATTTACCCAGCTGGAGGTAAGGCAGGTCCTTCTGTAGCTCAGTTGGTAGAGCATGGCGCTTGTAACGCCAGGGTAGTTGGTTCAATTCCCGGGACCACCCATACGTAGAATGTATGCACACATGACTGTAAGTCGCTTTGGATAAAAGCATCTGCTAAATGGCATATATAGGTATATATAGGCAGGTGGAGCTGGAACAGCAGGTGATTACACTTGAGTCAGCACAGATCCAGACAACAGTCCAGCACAACAATACCCCCTTAACCAGACCCGGAGAGAGACATATCTGCACTATGGACTGTGGTGACACAACTTCAATAATATAAAAAGCAAGAGCAGGAGAAGAACAGAGCACTAGAGGAGAGGATCAGACTGCTGGAGGAGAGGTTGAGGGGGATGGCGTGTGACAGAGAACAACCCACTAGAGAGGTGGCCACCCTCGCAGAGAAGCCAGCAGAACAGCCCACTTCAGCTCCCGACAAAAGTCTTGACACCACAGCAGAACAGACAAATGAAGAACCTCAAGCCCAGGGGATCTCACCCCCTCTGAGCACCCCCCTGTCAGCCACCCTGATAGCCCTCCTGACAACCAACACACACACACACACACACACACACACTGAGGACATAGACAAGACACAGATTGTACTCCTTATTCACTCAAATGGGAAATATATAAGAGAAAATACACTTTTTGCCAAACCCAGTGAGTCTAAACTCTGGTGTCCAAACACCCAGCGCACCCTAGACCTTCTGTCTGAGGACCAACTAGGTTCACCCAGCGCACCCTAGACCTTCTGTCTGAGGACCAACTAGGGTCACCCAGCCACATAATAATGCACACAGGCACAAATGACCTGAGATCACAACAGGATAGGGTGGCTACAGTATTCAAGGGAGTGATTGAAAAAGTGTATTCTACTTTCTCCAATGCACAAGTGGTTATCACCATCCTGCTACCATGAAAAGACTTCCCCCTGCTACCATATAGCGGGTAAACGCAAGTATTTCACGTGACTTGCCCCAAAACCACATTTTTCCCTGGCCCACCACCCCACCCTGGACTTGAACAGCCTCTATGACCAGGTCCACCTATATAAGGCAACAGGGCCCACCTTCGCCAGGACCCTAAAGGACATCGCTCTCAAACGCAGCCACAACATTTCACACAGCAGCAACAGACAAATAGACACCCCCTGACCAGACCACCAGCGAGACACCCGCCCAGCAAGACACCCGCCCTGACCAGCAAGACACCCGCCCTGACCAGCAAGACACCCGCCCTGACCAGCGAGATACCCGCCCTGACCAGCGAGACACCCGCCCAGACCAGTGAGACACCAACCCTGACCAGCAAGACACCCGCCCAGACCAGCGAGACACCCGCCCTGACCAGCGAGACACCCGCCCTGACCAGCGAGACACCCGCCCAGACCAGTGAGACACCAACCCAGACGAGCAAGACACCCACCCAGACCTGCGGGACACCCCCCCCCCCGACCAACACATAATGGACCCATGCCAAAAGGACCTACATCCAGACCACAACACCACCAGCCACAAACACACCCCCACCCCAACCAGCCAAGTCAACCAAAATGGATGGCACTGTGATAGACTGCATCCAATTTGCTGAGTAGAGTGTGGATCAGAGAATCACCAGTAGCAAGAGCAACATTGTTGATAAATACAGAGTAAAGATCATTGAACCCTGTGGCAGCCCAATGGAGACTGTCATAGGTCCAGACAACAGGCCCTCCGATTTGACACACTGAACTCTATCTGAGAAGTAGTTGGTGAACCAGGCGAGGCAGTCATTCGAGAAGCCAAGGCAGCTGAGTCTGCCGATAAGAATGCGGTGATTGACAGACTCGAAAGCCTTGGACAGGTTGATGAAGACGGCTGCACAGTACTGCCTTTTATCGATGGCGGTTATGATATCATTTAGGATCTTGAGTGTGGCTGAGGTGCACGCATGACCAGCTCAGAAACCAGATTGCACAGCGGAGAATGTATGGTGAGATTCCAAATGGTCGGTGATCTGTTTGGGTCTAGACTTTCTCCCCGTTTGAAAAGGGTGATGACCGTTGCAGCTTTACAATCATTGGGGATCTCAGACGATATGAAAGAGAGGTTGAATAGGCTAGTAATAGGGTCTGTCTCCTCTATACCAGGCCATGGACATCTCATCCTGGAATATCCAACTCCTGAGGTCATCTGCCTTTGGCCTATAGAGCAGGAACCTGGACTTCATCAAAGAAATCGGAAATACAGACATCATCATCCTACAAGAAACCTGGTATAGAGGAGACGAACCCACTGGTTGCCCTGGTTACAGAGAGCTGGTAGTCCCATCCACCACACTACCAGGTGTGAAACAGGGAAGGGACTCAGGGGGTATGCTAATTTGGTATAGAGCAGACCTAACTCACTCCATAAAATGTATTAAAGCAGGAACATTTTAAATTTGGCTACAAATTCAAAAGGAAATTATCTTAACAGAGAAAAATGTCCTCCTGTGTGCTAGCTACAGTTTATCCCCCCACTAGAATCCCCATACTTTAATGAAGACAGCTTCTCCATTCTGGAGGGAGAAATCAATCATTTCTAGGCCCAGGGACATGTACTTGTCTGTCGCGACCTAAATGCCAGAACCGAACAAGAACCTAACACCCTCAGCACACAGAGGGACAAACACCTGCCTGGAGGTGACAGCATTCCCTCCCTCATATGCCCACTTTGGCACCACTATGACAACATAACCAACAAAAACGGGTCACAGCTCCTGCATCTCTGTCGCACGCTGGGTATGTGCATAGTCAATGGTAGGCTTCGAGGGGACTCCTATGGTAGGTACACCTATAGCTCATCTCTTTGCAGTAGTACTGGAGACTACTTCATCACTGACCTCAACTCAGATTCTCTCAGAGCGTTCACAGTCAGTCCACTGACACCCCTATCAGACCACAGCAAAATCACAGTCTACTTGAGCAGAGCAATACTCAGTCATGAGGCATCAAAGCCAAAGGAATGGTATAGACGGAAGGAATGTAGTTTGGAAACCTACCAAAAACAGTGCCATCCGTTTTGTCACCAAAGCCCCATATACCACCCACCACTGCAACCTGTATGCTCTCGTTGGCTGGCCCTCGCTTCAAATTCGGCGCCAAACCCACTTGCTCCAGGTCATCTATAAGTCTCTGCTAGGTAAAGCCCCGCCTTATCTCAGCTCATTGGTCACCATAGCAGCAACCACCTGTAACACGTGCTCTGGTAGGTATATTTTTACAGGTCGCCACCAAATCCAATTCCTAATTTGGCCGCCTTTCCTTCCAGTTCTCTGTTGCCAATGACTGGAATGAACTGCAAATATCAAGTTGGAGACTCATATCTCCCTCACTAACTTTAAGCATCAGCTGTCAGAGCAGCTTACAGATCATTACAGTTGTGCATAGCCCATCTGTATATAGCCCATCTGTATATAGCCCATCTGTAAATAGCCCATCTGTATATAGCCTACCTAACTACCTCAACCCATTTTGTTATACATTTTTTGCTCCTTTGCAAGCCAGTATCTCTATTTGCGCACTCATTGTCTGTACATCAATCACTCCAGTGTTTAATGGCTGAATTGTAATTATTTTGCCACTATGTCCTATTTATTGCCTTTACCTCCCTAATCTTACTTAATTTGCACACAATGTATATAGACTTCTATACTGTGTTATTGACTGTACGTTTGTCTATTCCATGTGTAACTCTGTGTTGTTGCATGTGTCGCACTACTTTGCTTTATCTTGACCAGGTCGCAGTTGTAAATGAGAACTTGTTCTCAACTAGTCTATCTGGTTAAATAAAGGTGTTCTCAACTAGCCTACTTGGTTAAATAAAGGTGAAATAAAAAATAAAAAATAAATGAGGCAACAACAAATTCTTTCCCTTTTAGACAACTTCCTGGACAAAACGTTCCACTGCAATAGTGAAGGTGTAAACTTAGCAGTAGAACATCTTAACAGTATATTTTTACCTCTCAGCTTCTCTAACAATCTAAAATAGAAAATAGAGGAATGGAATAGAAAATAGAAGAAAATAGAAAATAGAAGAAAATGAACAACAATAACAAATGGTTTGATGAAGAATGCAAAAATCTAGGAAAGAAATTGAGAAACCTGTCCAACCAAAAACATAGAGACATAGAGAAAACTTGAGTCTACACCTTCACTATGGTGACTCACTAAAACAATTCAGAAATACACCATAGAAAACAGCACGTCAGAAATCAGCTCAATGTAATTGAAGAATCCATAGACTAACCATTTCTGGGAAAATTGGAAAACACTAAACAACACCAAGATTTATCATTCCCCCAAAAATATGTACGGGTAAACCACTTCTCCAATCTTTTTGGTTCTATAACAAAAAACAAAGAGCAAAAACATATACATGATCAAATACAAATCTTAGGATCAACTATTAAAGACTAACTGAACCCACTGGATTCTCCAATTACCTTGAATTAAGTACAGGACAAAATAAAAACCCTCCAACCCAAAGAGGCCTGTGGTGTTGATGGTATCCTCAATGAAATGATCAAATATACAGACAACAAATTCCAATTGGCTAGACTTAAACACTTTAACATCATCCTTAGCTCTGGCATTTTCTCCAATATTTGGAACCAAGGACTGATCACCCCAATCCACAAAAGCGGAGACAGATTTGACCCAAATAACTTCCGTGGGATATGTGTCAACAGCAACCTTGGGAAAATCTTCTGCTTTATCATTAACAGCAGACACATACATTTCCTAAGTGAAAACAATGTACTGAGTAAATGTCAAATTGGCTTTTTACCAAATTACCATACAACAGACCATGTATTCACCCTGCACACCCTAATTGACAAACAAACAAACCAAAACAAAGGCAAAGTCTTCTCATGCTTTGTTGATTTAAAAAAATTCTTCATTCAGACTCATTTTGGCACGAGGGTCTGCTATACAAATTGATGGAAAGTGGTGTTGGGGGAAAAACATACAACATTATAGAAACCTGTCCAATCAAATAGGCAAAAAATAAGCAAAAAACACTATTGTACTTCAACCATTTGCACATCGTTGCAACACTTTTTATAAACATAATATGACATTTATAATGTCTTCACTCTTTTTGAACTTCTGAGTGTAATGCTTACTGTACATTTTTATTGTTTATTTCACTTTTGTATATTATCTACCTCACTTGCTTTGGCAATGTTAACACATGTTTCCCATGCCAGTAAAGCCCCTTGAATTGAATTGCATTTAAAGAGAGAGAATGAGAGAGAACGAGAGAGAGAGAGAGAGAGAGAGAGAGAGAGAGAGAGAGAGAGAGAGAGATCAAAAGAGGTAGAGAACGAGAGAGTAAACGGCACTATTATAGTCCAGGGCAGTCAGGCGCACTCAGCTCTGATGTGCAGGACTTCCCCACCCCAACGAAGATGGCGGAAAGCAAAAAAGAAAAGGACAGCACCCCAACCTCTCCCCTCACCTCAGGTACCCCAACAGCAGGGCAATCCTCTCCCCTCACCTCAGGCACCCCAACAGCAGGACCATCCTCTCCCCTCACCTCAGGTACCCCTACAGCAGGGCCATCCTCTCCCCTCACCTCAGGCACCCCAACAGCAGCACCATCCTCCCCCCTGCCTGCCTACAACCACCAGAGCCAAGACCACACTACCATCAGCCTGTTGAGAGACAGGCTGGCTGTGATAGAGGTATGGGTTACTGAGCTGAAGGAGCAGCCCCCCAGCTACACCACCACCGGCCCCGACACAGAGCTTCTGCAGGACCCAGCTGAAGAACTCTGTCCAGGAGCTGAGAGAGCCTTACCACAGCGCTTGAGGAGGTAAAGGCCACAATGAGGAGAGAGCCTTACCACAGCGCTTGAGGAGGTAAAGGCCACAATGAGGAGAGAGCTGGTGCAGGAGGAGATGGAAAAGGAGTTGTCTGTCATCAAGAGGGTGCCACAGCAGATAGAGCAGACTGTAGAGACTCCTAGAGAGAAGCTGCAGCCCCTCACCACCCCTAACACCCCCACTGACCCACCATTACCCACAACCCCCCCCATACTGACAACACTTTACCCACAACCCCCATACTGACAACACTTTACCCACAACCCCCATACTGACAACACTTTACCCACAACCCCCCATACTGACAACACTTTACCCACAACCCCCCATACTGACAACACTTTACCCACAACCCCCATACTGACAACACTTTACCCACAACCCCCCATACTGACAACACTTTACCCACAACCCCTCATACTGACAACACTTTACCCACAACCCCTCATACTGACAACACTTTACCCACCCCACCCCATACCGACAACACTTTACCCACAACCCCCTCATAATGACAACACTTTACCCACAACCCCCATACTGACAACACTTTACCCACAACCCCTCATAATGACAACACTTTACCCACAACCCCCATACTGACAACACTTTACCCACAATCCCCCATACTGACAACACTTTACCCACAACCCCCATACTGACAACACTTTACCCACAATCCCCCATACTGACAACACTTTACCCACAACCCCTCATACTGACAACAGTTTACCCACAACCCCCTCATACTGACAACACTTTACCCACAACCCCCCACCCATATTGACAACACTTTACCCACAACCCCTCATACTGACAACACTTTACCCACACCACCCCATACTGACAACACTTTACCCACACCACCCCATACCGACAACACTTTACCCACAACCCCCTCATAATGACAACACTTTACCCACAACCCCCCATACTGACAACACTTTACCCACAACCCCTCATACTGACAACAGTTTACCCACAACCCCCTCATACTGACAACACTTTACTCACCCCACCCCATACTGACAACACTTTACCCACAACCCCCCACCCATACTGACAACACTTTACCCACAACCCCCTCATACTGACAACAGTTTACCCACAACCCCTCATACTGACAACACTTTACCCACCCCATACCGACAACACTTTACCCACACCACCCAGTCAACAAGGAGGCTCACATGAAGACACCTACTACAGAGAGAAGCTCTCTGCAGCCCCCCCCGACACACCCCCACACACCCCTCCATGTACACAGGCCCTGTGTACTCCAGCCCCAGACCGTGAAACCCACTAATCTAAAACCCACTGAGGTGTCCATCCTCATTGACTCAAATGGGAAATTAATCTAAGAAGATCAACTCTTGCCCCAACACAAGGTGTCCAAAATATGTTGCCCAAAAAACACAGGATGCACTCCACATCCTGTCCCAGCCTGACTTTGGCACACCAGGCCACATTATTATTCACACCGGCACCAACAACCTGCGAGAGGAGCAGGAGAGAGTAGGCAGCCTGAGCGGTTCCCCTACTCCCACATCACCACCTCCACTCTGCTGCCCCGCAAAGACTTTCATCCCCGTACCATTCAGAAAGTCAACGCTGACATCACCAAGAGGGTGTGGCCTACTCCAGAATGTAAATGTTGCTCACCACCCAACAATCACCCCAGAGCATCTGCATGACCACTCCCACCTGAGGAAGAAGACAGTAGGGATGTTTGCCAAGTCTCTAAAGGACGTGGCACTTGGTAGACAAATACTCCATGCCACACTGGACAGATGACCACCCAGAGATCCCTACCAGACCACTGCACCACCAAGGAGCCCCAGGCCCCCTCAATGCCACACCAGACCCAGCGCACCCCACAGGCCCCATGCACCACCAGAACATCACCACTTCCATTGGCTTCGCCAGACCGGACCGAGCCCAGCCTACTAGACACGCACCAGACCACCACCCCTACCAGACCAGAGAGGAAGCCCCACGGCCTATGACTGGCCCTACTTCACTCCACAGGGTCTGACAGCAGGACCAGCACAGCTACACAGAGGTCGTCAGAGGACAGGAGAACCCTGTAGTATTAAGTGAGAATAAACAGCTCCTCCAATACATCTGCACTAAACTGCACTAAACACACACGGAAGCATACACACACACACACACACACACACACACACACACACACACACACACACACACACACACACACACACACACACACTATTGTACTAGAATTTACTTGTTCAATTAATAGGAATATTTATATATACAGTATATATAACATAAAAAATGTTGTTATCCTGTTTATCTCACTCTTAACTTATTAGTTAGTAGTTACTGTATTTCCGACTGCTATTCTTTCTTTTTGCAACATGAAATCACTATCAGTCAGCATGTTGAACATTCAGGGCCTAAACTCACCAACCTATCAGTCAGCATGTGGAACATTCAGGGCCTAAACTCATCAACCTATCAGTCAGCATGTGGAACATTCAGGGACTAAACTCACCAATCTATCAGTCAGCATGTGGAACATTCAGGGCCTAAATTCATCAACCTATCAGTCAGCATGTGGAACATTCTGGGCCTAAACTCATCAACCTATCAGTCAGCATGTTGAACATTCAGGGCCTAAACTCACCAACCTATCAGTCAGCATGTGGAACATTCAGGGCCTAAACTCATCAACCTATCAGTCAGCATGTGGAACATTCAGGGACTAAACTCATCAACCTATCAGTCAGCATGTGGAACATTCAGGGACTAAACGCACCAACCTATCAGTCAGCATGTGGAACATTCAGGGACTAAACTCACCAACCTATCAGTCAGCATGTGGAACATTCAGGGACTAAACTCACCAACCTTTGCACTGAAGAGTTTAACACTGGAGTTCAACACACATCTTAAAGATGTTGACATCATCGTTCTACAGGAGACATGGTGTAAGGCTGACGCTGTCACTCACTGTCCCACAGGCTACAGAGAGGTCATCATTCTGCAGGAGACATGGTGTAAGGCTGACGCTGTCACTCACTGTCCCACAGGCTACAGAGAGGTCATCATTCTGCAGGAGACATGGTGTAAGGCTGACGCTGTCACTCACTGTCCCACAGGCTACAGAGAGGTCATCATTCTGCAGGAGACATGGTGTAAGGCTGACGCTGTCACTCACTGCCCCACAGGCTACAGAGAGGTCATCATTCTGCAGGAGACATGGTGTAAGGCTGACGCTGTCACTCACTGCCCCACAGGCTACAGAGAGGTCACTGTCCCACAGGCTACAGAGAGGTCATCATTCTGCAGGAGACATGGTGTAAGGCTGACGCTGTCACTCACTGCCCCACAGGCTACAGAGAGGTCACTGTCCCACAGGCTACAGAGAGGTAATTGCCATCACAGAAACACAGCTCTGTCAATAGAGGCAGAGACTCTGGAGGACTGATCATTTGGTAGAAATCCGAACTACAACATCTAATCGATCCCCTCAAAATTGGCAAATATCACATTGGGTTAAAACTGAAAAAGAACTTGTACTAACAGAAAAATATAAACTCAAATCAAATCAAATTGTATTTGTCACATACACATGGTTAGCAGATGTTAATGTGAGAGTAGCGAAATGCTTGTGCTTCTAGTTCCGACAATGCAGTAATAACCAACAAGTAATCTAGCTAACAATTCCAAAACTACTACCTTATACACACAAGTGTAAGGGGATAAAGAATATGTGCATAAAGATATATGAATGAGCGATGGTACAGAGCAGCATAGGCAAGATACAGTAGATGGTATTGAGTACAGTATATACATATGAGATGAGTATGTAAACAAAGTGGCATTGTTAGAGTGGCTAGTGATACATGTATTACATAAAGATGCAGTAGATGATATAGAGTACAGTATATACGTATACATATGAGATGAATAATGTAGGGTATGTAAACAATATATTAGGTAGCATTGTTTAAAGTGGCTAGTGATATATTCCTTTTTGCAATATACAGTAAATCTCCCCCACATAATCCCCATATTACTCAGAGGAGATCCCCCCCCCCCAGAATCCCCATATTACTCAGAGGAGATCTTCCCCACCCTTGAGGAAGAGACGTGCCATTTCCAGGCCCATTGAAATGTGCTCATCTGTGGGGACACAAATGCGCGCACAGGAACACTACCTGATGTAGCGAGCACACAAGGGGACAGCTTTATTACAGGCCATAGTGTCTCTAACTGTCTTCATCTCCCCATAGAAACAACAGTGACAGCATCGTCAACAACAATGGAAGGGATCTGTTGCAGCTCTGTAGAAGCCTGGGTCTGTACTTTGTCAATGGTAGGTTACGGGGGGAGTCTTTGGGGAGATTCACCTACTGCTCACCTCTTGGCCACAGTACAGTAGACTAAATGATCACAGACATTGATCCTTTCTCTCTCAGCTCATTCACTGTCAAGCCACTACCACCTCTGTCTGATCACAGTCTAATTACCTCAAAAGAACAGACATGGAAACAACCAGACATTCACAGCCCAGTAAGCTGTACAACATCAGACATTCATACAGATGGGCCCAGAACAGCACAGAAGAATACCAGAAAGCAACCTGTAACCAAAATATCCAAAAACACTCTTAGATAACTTTCTGGATACCACATTCACTCACAGTGAAGAAATGCATCAATCTGGGAGCACAAAACATCAACTATATATTCAGGCAAATGGCAAAAGAAGCACAATTGAAATTGATAAAAATAATTTTAAAAAAGACCACAGATGACAACTGGTTTGATGCAGATTGTAAAATTATAAGGAAAAAACGTAGAACACTATCCAACCAAAAGCACAGAGACCCAAATAATGGTGAATTACGCCTTTATTACTGTGAGACTTTAAAACTCTATAAACGTAACACCCAGAACCATAAAAAGCACAGTACAACAGCAAGCAGCTGACACTAAATTGAGGAGTCCATAAACATACACAACTTCTGGCAAAATTGGAAAAAAAAAAAATATATATATATATATATATATATATATAAACAAGAGGAATTTGCGATACAAAATGGTGACATGTGGACAACCCATTTTAAAACACTCTACAACACTATACAAATTGACACAAACGCAGAACAACTCCAAATTCATGAGAAGTTGAATGGATGAGAAAAAGCTAAAAAGGACAATCCAAATCCACTGGACTCCCAAATTACTGACCAGGAGCTCTATAAGAAACTAAACTATTACTGACCAGGAGCTCTATAAGAACCTAAACTATTACTGACTTGGAGCTCTATAAGAAACTGAACTATTACTGACCAGGAGCTCTATAAGAACCTAAACTATTACTGACCAGGAGCTCTATAAGAACCTAAACTATTACTGACCAGGAGCTCTATAAGAAACTGATCTATTACTGACCAGGAGCTCTATAAGAAACTGATCTATTACTGACCAGGATCTCTATAAGAAACTGATCTATTACTGACCAGGAGCTCTATAAGAAACTGATCTATTACTGACCAGGAGCTCTATAAGAAACTGATCTATTACTGAGCAGGAGCTCTATAAGAAACTGATCTATTACTGACCAGGAGCTCTATAAGAAACTGATCTATTACTGACCAGGAGCTCTATAAGTAACTGATCTATTACTGACCAGGAGCTCTATAAGAAACTAAACTATTACTGACCAGGAGCTCTATAAGAAACTAAACTATTACTGACCAGGAGCTCTATAAGAAACTAAACTATTACTGACCAGGAGCTCTATAAGAAACTAAACTATTACTGACCAGGAGCTCTATAAGAAACTAAACTATTACTGACCAGGAGCTCTATAAGAAACTGATCTATTACTGACCAGGAGCTCTATAAGAAACTGATATATTACTGACCAGGAGCTCTATAAGAAACTAAACTATTACTGACCAGGAGCTCTATAAGAAACTAAACTATTACTGACCAGGAGCTCTATAAGAAACTAAACTATTACTGACCAGGAGCTCTATAGGAAACTAAACTATTACTGACCAGGAGCTCTATAAGAAACTAAACTATTACTGACCAGGAGCTCTATAAGAAACTGATCTATTACTGACCAGGAGCTCTATAAGAAACTAAACTATTACTGACCAGGAGCTCTATAAGAAACTAAACTATTACTGACCAGGAGCTCTATAAGAAACTGAACTATTACTGACCAGGAGCTCTATAAGAAACTAAACTATTACTGACCAGGAGCTCTATAAGAAACTAAACTATTACTGACCTGGAGCTCTATAAGAAACTAAACTATTACTGACCAGGAGCTCTATAAGAAACTGAACTATTACTGACCAGGAGTTCTATAAGAAACTAAACTAATACTGACCAGGAGCTCTATAAGAAACTTCAGGCTCTCAAATTTAAAAAAGGAATGCGGACCTGATGGCATCCTAAATGAGATGCTCAAACTCACTAGTGCAAAATTTAAATTGGCTATATTAAAACTGTTTAATTTGATCCTGAGTGTAGGTTATTTCCCTGACATCTGGAATCAAGGACTCATAACCCCAATCTTTAAGAACGGAGACAAATTTGACCCTAACAATTGCAGAGGCATTTGTGTGAACAGTAACCTGGGGAAGGCTTTCTGTAGTATTATAAATGTACAAGCTCTAAATTTCCTTAAGAAGCACAATGTCTTGAGTAAAAGCCAAATTTATACCAAAACATCGCACAACTGATCATATTTACACCCTACAGACCTTGATAGATCAACATGTCCACCAAAATAATACCAAAATATATAGTTGCTTTATCGACTTCCAAAAAGCATTTGATTCTATTTGGCATACAGGAATGTTATACAAAGTTATTGAAAGTGGTGTAGGGGGTAAAACATATGACATAATTAAATCAATGTATACTGGCAATACGTGCAGCATTAAAATTGGTAAGAAAATACCAGAATTCTTTAACCAGGGGCGGGGCCTTCGCCAGGGTTGCAATCTGAGCCCTGCACTCTTCAAATTTTTACATTAACGAATTGGCCACTCTTCTAGAAATATCCTCAGCCCCTGGTGTTAGTCTCCACAATTCATAAGTTAAATGCCTACTCTTCGCAGATGACCTATGTGTAACGTCGTTCTTCGTTTGTCGAAAGAGAGTCGGACCGAAATGCAGCGTGGTGGTTACTCATGTCTTTAATGAAGAAAGCGATACATGAAATAACTATTACAAAAATACAACAAACGGAACGTGAAATCTAATTACAGCCTATCTGGTGAAACTACACAGAGACAGGAACAATCACCCACGAAATACAAAGCTAAACCAGGCTACCTAAATACGGTTCCCAATCAGAGACAACGAGAATCACCAGACTCTGATTGAGAACCGCCTCAGGCAGCCAAGCCCATACAACACCCCTACTCAGCCGCAATCCCAATAATACAAAAACCCTAATACGAAATACAACAACATAAACCCATGTCACACCCTGGCCTGACCAAATAATTAAAGAAAACACAAAATACTAAGACCAAGGCGTGACACTATGCCTTCTGTCACCCACAGCACATGTCCTACGGCAGAACCTGGACCTGCTAGAGCAGTACTGCCAGACCTGGGCCCTGGCAGTAAACCCCAAAATGACTAAAAGATTTTCCAGAGAAGATCCAGATCTCAGGGAATTTGACCAAAGTTCTCAATTGGTACAAAATATATAGAGTATTGTACACACTACAATTACATAGTTTTAAAAATAAGCTCAACTGGACACCTTAATGAGGCAGTGAATGAGCTGAGAGAGAAAGCACGCAGGGCATTCTACGCCATTAAAAAGCTAATTCAAATTGAAATACCTATTACTGTCATGTTTTGTCTTATATTGTCTTGTCATTTTTGCTTTTCCTTCTGTTCGTTTTCCCCCTGCTGGTCTTTTTAGGTTCGTTCCCCTTTTTCTCTCTCCCTCCCTCTCTCTCTTCTCTCTATCGTTCCGTTCCTGCTCCCAGCTGTTCCTATTCCCCTAATCAATCATTTAGTCTTCCCACACCTGTTCCCTATCTTTTCCCCTGATTAGAGTCCCTATTTCTCCCCTTGTTTTCCGTTTCTGCCCTGTCGGATCCTTGTATATTGTTCACCGTGCTGTGTCTTTGTATCGCCCTGTCGTGTCGTGTTTCCCTCAGATGCTGCGTGGTGAGCAGGTGTCTGAGTCTGCTACGGTCAAGTGCCTTCCCGAGGCAACCTGCAGTTTATTATCGAGTCTCCAGTCAGTTCTCGTGATTACGAGTGGAATTGTTTTTGATGCTTTATTTACCGCTCCGATTTGTCTAGGAGTATTGCTATTTCCTTTAACTGGATTAAAGACTCTGTTTTCGCCAAGTCGCTTTTGGGTCCTCATTCACCTGCATAACAGAAGGATCTGACCAAAGAATGGACCCAGCGACTACAGACGCTCGTAACACTGCCGTCGAGATCCAAGGAGCCATGCTCGGCAGACACGAGCAGGAATTGTCTGCTGCTCGTCATGCCATGGAGAACCTGGCCGCTCAGGTTTCCGACCTCTCTGGACAGTTCCAGAGTCTTCGTCTCGTGCCACCTGTTACTTCCTGGTCTGCCGAGCCTCCGGATCCTAGGGTTAATAACCCACCTTGCTACTCCGGGCAGCCCAAGGAGTGCCGCTCCTTTCTCACCCAGTGTGATATTGTGTTCTCTCTCCAACCCAACACATACTCTAGAGAGAGAGCTCGGGTTGCTTACGTCATTTCACTCCTTACTGGCCGGGCTCGAGAGTGGGGCACAGCTATCTGGGAGGCAAGGGCTGATTGTTCAAACAATTACCAGAACTTTAAAGAGGAGATGATTCGGGTTTTTGACCGTTCAGTTTTTGGTAGGGAGGCTTCTAGGGCCCTGGCTTCCCTATGCCAAGGTGATCGATCCATAACGGATTACTCTATAGAGTTTCGCACTCTTGCTGCCTCTAGTGACTGGAACGAGCCGGCGCTGCTCGCTCGTTTTCTGGAGGGACTCCACGCAGTGGTTAAAGATGAGATTCTCTCCCGGGAGGTTCCTTCCAGTGTGAACTCTTTGATTGCTCTCGCCATCCGCATAGAACGACGGGTAGATCTTCGTCACCAAGCTCGTGGAAGAGAGCTCGCGTCAACGGTGTTTCCCTGCTCCGCATCGCAACCATCTCCCTCCTCTGGCTCAGAGACTGAGCCCATGCAGCTGGGAGGTATTCGCATCTCGACTAAGGAGAGGGAACGGAGGATCACCAACCGCCTGTGCCTCTATTGCGGATTTGATGGACATTTTGTCAATTCATGTCCAGTAAAGCCAGAGCTCATCAGTAAGCGGAGGGCTACTGGTGAGCGCTACTACTCAGGTCTCTCCATCTAGATCCTGTACTACTTATGTCGGTCCATCTACGCTGGACCGGTTCGGGTGCTACATGCAGTGCCTTGATAGACTCTGGGGCTGAGGGTTGTTTCATGGACGAAGCATGGGCTCGGAAACATGACATTCCTTTCAGACAGTTAGACAAGCCTACGCCCATGTTCGCCTTAGATGGTAGTCATCTTCCCAGTATCAGATTTGAGACACTACCTTTAACCCTCACAGTATCTGGTAACCACAGTGAGACTATTTCTTTTTTGATTTTTCATTCACCTTTTACACCTGTTGTTTTGGGTCATCCCTGGCTAGTATGTCATAATCCTTCTATTAATTGGTCTAGTAATTCTATCCTATCCTGGAACGTTTCTTGTCATGTGAAGTGTTTAATGTCTGCCATCCCTCCCATTTCTTCTGTCCCCACTTCTCAGGAGGAACCTGGCGATTTGACAGGAGTGCCGGAGGAATATCATGATCTGCGCACGGTCTTCAGTCGGTCCCGAGCCAACTCCCTTCCTCCTCACCTGTCGTATGATTGTAGTATTGATCTCCTTCCGGGGACCACTCCTCCTCGGGGTAGACTATACTCTCTGTCGGCTCCCGAACGTAAGGCTCTCGAGGATTATTTGTCTGTGTCTCTTGACGCCGGTACCATAGTGCCTTCTTCCTCTCCGGCCGGGGCGGGGTTTTTTTTTTGTTAAGAAAAAGGACAGTACTCTGCGCCCCTGCGTGGATTATCGAGGGCTGAATGACATAACGGTTAAGAATCGTTATCCGCTTCCCCTTATGTCATCAGCCTTCGAGATTCTGCAGGGAGCCAGGTGCTTTACTAAGTTGGACCTTCGTAACGCTTACCATCTCGTGCGCATCAGAGAGGGGGACGAGTGGAAAACGGCGTTTAACACTCCGTTAGGGCATTTTGAGTACCGGGTTCTGCCGTTTGGTCTCGCCAATGCGCCAGCTGTTTTTCAGGCATTAGTTAATGATGTTCTGAGAGACATGCTGAACATCTTTGTTTTTGTCTACCTTGACGATATCCTGATTTTTTCACCGTCACTCGAGATTCATGTTCAGCACGTTCGACGTGTTCTCCAGCGCCTTTTAGAGAATTGTCTCTACGTGAAGGCTAAGAAGTGCTCTTTTCATGTCTCCTCCGTTACTTTTCTCGGTTCTGTTATTTCCGCTGAAGGCATTCAGATGGATTCCGCTAAGGTCCAAGCTGTCAGTGAGTGGCCCGTTCCAAGGTCACGTGTCGAGTTGCAGCGCTTTCTAGGTTTCGCTAATTTCTATCGGCGTTTCATTCGTAATTTCGGTCAAGTTGCTGCCCCTCTCACAGCTCTTACTTCTGTCAAGACGTGTTTTAAGTGGTCCGGTTCCGCCCAGGGAGCTTTTGATCTTCTAAAAGAACGTTTTACGTCCGCTCCTATCCTCGTTACTCCTGACGTCACTAGACAATTCATTGTCGAGGTTGACGCTTCAGAGGTAGGCGTGGGAGCCATTCTATCCCAGCGCTTCCAGTCTGACGATAAGGTTCATCCTTGCGCTTATTTTTCTCATCGCCTGTCGCCATCTGAACGCAACTATGATGTGGGTAACCGAACTGCTCGCCATCCGCTTAGCCCTAGGCGAATGGCGACAGTGGTTGGAGGGGGCGACCGTTCCTTTTGTCGTTTGGACAGACCATAAGAACCTGGAGTACATCCGTTCTGCCAAACGACTTAATGCTCGTCAAGCTCGTTGGGCGTTATTTTTCGCTCGTTTCGAGTTTGTGATTTCTTACCGTCCGGGTAGCAAGAACACCAAGCCTGATGCCTTATCCCGTCTTTTTTAGTTCTTCTGTGGCTTCTACTGATCCCGAGGGGATTCTTCCTTATGGGCGTGTTGTCGGGTTGACAGTCTGGGGAATTGAAAGACAGGTTAAGCAAGCACTCACGCACACTGCGTCGCCGCGCGCTTGTCCTAGTAACCTTCTTTTCGTTCCTGTTTCCACTCGTCTGGCTGTTCTTCAGTGGGCTCACTCTGCCAAGTTAGCTGGTCATCCCGGTGTTCGAGGCACTCTTGCTTCTATTCGCCAGCGCTTTTGGTGGCCGACTCAGGAGCGTGACACGCGCCGTTTCGTGGCTGCTTGTTCGGACTGCGCACAGACTAAGTCAGGTAACTCTCCTCCTGCCGGTCGTCTCAGACCGCTCCCCATTCCTTCTCGACCATGGTCTCACATCGCCCTAGACTTCATTACCGGTCTGCCTTTGTCTGCGGGGAAGACTGTGATTCTTACGGTTGTCGATAGGTTCTCTAAGGCGGCACATTTCATTCCTCTCGCTAAACTTCCTTCCGCTAAGGAGACGGCACAAATCATCATCGAGAATGTGTTCAGAATTCATGGCCTCCCGTTAGACGCCGTTTCAGACAGAGGTCCGCAATTCACGTCACAGTTTTGGAGGGAGTTCTGTCGTTTGATTGGTGCGTCCGTCAGTCTCTCTTCCGGGTTTCATCCCCAGTCTAACGGTCAAGCAGAGAGGGCCAATCAGACGATTGGGCGCATACTACGCAGCCTTTCTTTCAGAAACCCTGCGTCTTGGGCAGAACAGCTCCCCTGGGCAGAATACGCTCACAACTCGCTTCCTTCGTCTGCTACCGGGTTATCTCCGTTTCAGAGTAGTCTGGGTTACCAGCCTCCTCTGTTCTCATCCCAGCTTGCCGAGTCCAGCGTTCCCTCCGCTCAAGCGTTTGTCCAACGTTGTGAGCGCACCTGGAGGAGGGTGAGGTCTGCACTTTGCCGTTACAGGGCACAGACTGTGAGAGCCGCCAATAAACGTAGGATTAAGAGTCCAAGGTATTGTTGCGGCCAGAGAGTGTGGCTTTCCACTCGCAACCTTCCTCTTACGACAGCTTCTCGTAAGTTGACTCCGCGGTTCATTGGTCCGTTCCGTGTCTCCCAGGTCGTCAATCCTGTCGCTGTGCGACTGCTTCTTCCGCGACATCTTCGTCGCGTCCATCCTGTCTTCCATGTCTCCTGTGTCAAGCCCTTTCTTCGCACCCCCGTTCGTCTTCCCTCCCCCCCTCCCGTCCTTGTCGAGAGCGCACCTATTTACAAGGTACGTAGGATCATGGACATGCGTTCTCGGGGACGGGGTCACCAATACTTAGTGGATTGGGAGGGTTACGGTCCTGAGGAGAGGAGTTGGGTTCCGTCTCGGGACGTGCTGGACCGTTCACTGATTGATGATTTCCTCCGTTGCCGCCAGGATTCCTCCTCGAGTGCGCCAGGAGGCGCTCGGTGAGTGGGGGGGTACTGTCATGTTTTGTCTTATATTGTCTTGTCATTTTTGCTTTTCCTTCTGTTCGTTTTCCCCCTGCTGGTCTTTTTAGGTTCGTTCCCCTTTTTCTCTCTCCCTCCCTCTCTCTCTTCTCTCTATCGTTCCGTTCCTGCTCCCAGCTGTTCCTATTCCCCTAATCAATCATTTAGTCTTCCCACACCTGTTCCCTATCTTTTCCCCTGATTAGAGTCCCTATTTCTCCCCTTGTTTTCCGTTTCTGCCCTGTCGGATCCTTGTATATTGTTCACCGTGCTGTGTCTTTGTATCGCCCTGTCGTGTCGTGTTTCCCTCAGATGCTGCGTGGTGAGCAGGTGTCTGAGTCTGCTACGGTCAAGTGCCTTCCCGAGGCAACCTGCAGTTTATTATCGAGTCTCCAGTCAGTTCTCCTGATTACGAGTGGAATTGTTTTTGATGCTTTATTTACCGCTCCGATTTGTCTAGGAGTATTGCTATTTCCTTTAACTGGATTAAAGACTCTGTTTTCGCCAAGTCGCTTTTGGGTCCTCATTCACCTGCATAACAATTACAATTTGGATAAAACAAACTGAATATGTCATTGAACCAATTGCACTTTAGGACACCGAGGTGTGGGGTCCACTTGCAAAACAAGATTTCATCAAATGGGACAAACACCCCATTGAAACCCTGCATGCAGAGTTCTGTAAGATTATCCTACATGTCCAGAGGAAAACTACAAACAATGCATGCAGGGCAGAATTAGGCCAATATCCACTAATAATAAAAACTCAAAAAAGAGCAATTAATTTTTGGAAACATCTAAAATACAGTGACCCCCCTCTCATATCATTACCAAGCACTGCAATGCCAAGAGCTGATCAAAGAAAAGTGTCTCCTCATCCAGCTGGTCCTAGGGCTGAGTTCACAAACCTGCTTTACTAACACACTGAAGCCTCAGTCCCCTCATCCAGCTGGTCCTGGGGCTGAGTTCACAAACCTGTTTTACTAACACACTGAAGCCTCAGTCCCCTCATCCAGCTGGTCCTGGGGCTGAGTTCTCAAACCTTTTCAACGAAACGCACTGAAGCCTCATTACCTGAACATCCAACCAATCAGGATAAAACAAGTTACAAAAAAAACTATATTGCTTATTAGGAAACCACAATCACAAGCACGAAGCAAAATGCAGTGCTATCTGGCCCTAAATCGACAGTACACCGTGCCTAACTAGCTGATCATGGTAACTGATCAAAACCTTGACAAAGTACAGGCTCACTGAGCACAGCCTTGCCATTGAGAAGTGTAGACACAGGAAAACCTGGCTCCCTGTAGAGGAAAGGCTGTGCAACCACTTCCCAACAGCAGAACCTTAGACGGAGCTGCATTTCCTGACAAAATGTAAAAAATATAAAACAATTAGCGAGTGTTATTTTCCCAATTCTGAAACCCTTATTCAAGCTTTCAAAGACTTCTCTGATGAGAATAGGCTACCCGTCCTGTTGGGGGAGGACGCAGAGAGCTGTGGATTGGCAGCGCACTACATTGCTGCCTGCCATAAGATGAGGGACAGTGTCTGACAGACCAATCAACCTGCACATGTCCTCTACTGTATGTTTATTGTTATTGTTGAAGGTTATTTTCACCCTTGGTTATTGTTGTCCCGTTGACAATTTTGATTCTCATTTTGATTAATTTTAATAAATATCCAAAATAAGCTTTGCCAATATGTACATTGGTATGTCATGCCGATAAAGCGAATTGAATTGAGACAGAGAGAGAGAGACAGAGAGAGAGAGTCAGAGAGAAAGAGTCATGAGGGTATGCAATACAAATGGATGGAAAGTGGTGTTGGGGGTAAAACATACAACATTATAAAATCCATGTACACAAACAACAAGTGTGCGGTTAAAATTGGCAAAAATCACACAAATTTCTTCCCAGAGGGCCGTGGAGTGAGACAGGGATGCAGCTTAAGCCTCACCCTCTTCAACATATATATCAACGAATTGGCGCGGGCACTAGAAAAGTCTGCAGCACACCCTACTAGTATTTGAAGACAAATGTCTATTGTTTGCTGATGATCTGGTGCTTCTGTCACCAACCAAGGAGGTCCTACAGCAGCACGTATATATTCTGCACAGATTCTGCCAGACCTGGGCCCTGACAGTAAATCTCAGTAAGACCAAAATAATGGTGTTCCAAAAAAGGTCCAGTCGCCAGGACCACAAATACAAATTCCATCTAGACACCATTTCCCTAGAGCACACAAAAAAACTATACATACCTTGGCCTAAACATCAGCGCCACAGGAAACTTCCACAAAGCTGTGAACGATCTGAGAGACAAGGCAAGAAGGGCATTCTATGGCATCAAATTCAAAATACCAATTAGGATCTGGCTAAAAATATTTGAATCAGACATAGAGCCCATTGCCCTTTATGGTTGTGAGGTCTGGGTTCTGCTCACCAACCAAGATTTCACAAAATGGGACAAACACCAAATTGAGACTCTGCATACAGAATTCTGCAAAAAATATCCTCGGTGTACAATATAGAACATCAAATAATGCCTGCTGAGCAGAATTAGGCCGATACCCACTAATTATCAGAATCCAGAAAAGAGCCGTTAAATTCTACAACCACCTAAAAGGAAGCGATTCCAAAACCTTCCATAACAAAGCCATCACCTAAAGAGAGATGAACCTGACGAAGAGTCCCCTAAGCAAGCTGATCCTGGGGAACTGTTCACAAACACAAACACGCCCCACAGAGCCCCAGGACAGCAACACAATTAGACCTAAGCAAATCATGAGAAAACATAAAAAGAAAATAACTTGACACATTGGAAAGAATTAACAAAAAATCTGAGCAAACTAGAATGCTATTTGGCCCTAAACAGAGAGTACACAGTGGCGGAATACCTGACCACTGTGACTGACCCAAATTTAAGGAAAGCTTTGACTATGTACAGACTCAGTGAGCATAGCCTTGCTATTGAGAAAGGCCGCCGTAGGCAGACATGGCTCTCAAGAGAAGACAGGCTATGTGCTCACTGCCCACAAAATGAGGTGGAAATTGAGCTGCACTTCCTAACCTCCTGCCCAATGTATGACCATATTAGAGAGAGATATTTCCCTCAGATTACACAGATCAACAAAGAATTTGAAAACAAATTCAATTTTGATAAACTCCCACATCTACTGGGTGAAATACCAGTGTGCCATCACAGCAGCAAGATTTGTGACCTGTTGCCACGAGAAAAGGGTAACCATTGAAGAAAAAACACCATTGTGTACTTTAACTATTTGTACATTGTTACAACACTGTATGTATATATATATATATATTTAATATGACATTTGTAATGTCTTTATTGTTTTGAAACTTCTGTATGTGTAATGTTTACTGTTAATTTTGATTGTTTATTTCACTTTTGTATATTATCTAACTCACTTGCTTTGGTAATGTTAACACGTTTCCCATGCCAATAAAGCCCCTTGAATTGAATTGAATTGAGAGAGAGATGGAGAGAGAGAGACGGAGATAGAGAGAGAGAGAGAGAGAGAGAGAGAGAGAGAGAGAGAGAGAGAGAGAGAGAGAGAGAGACGGAGATAGAGAGAGAGAGAGAGACAGAGCCCAACCACCCTTCTCTCTCCTTCTCTCTCCTTCTCTCTTCTCCCCTTTCCTTCTCTCTCCTTCTGTCTCCTCCTCTCTCCTTCTCTCTCCTCCTCTCTCCTTCTCTCTCCTTCTCTCTTCTCCTCTCTCTTCTCCTCTCTCCTTCTATCTCCTCTCTTCTCCGACTCTTCTCCTCTCTCCTACTCTCTCCTACTCTCTCCTACTCTCTCCTCCTGTCTTGCGCCTCGGGGCCTTAAAAACCCTGACTGAGGGAGGGAGGGAAAGACAGAATTATTTATCCTCCATGACATGTAATGTGAAAAGAAGAAGAAGAGCGAGAGAAAGAAAAAAATACTAAAAAAGGGTATTAGTTTCAGTTAATTTCATAGCAGCCAGGTAAACATGAGTCACTGTTGTTGCTGTGTTAAAGGCAGGTAGTTGACTGAACCGTCTTTTCATTGTGTCGATGTGAGATTTGTTGAGAATCAATTGGCGTACATTCACTGTATACACATCAAAACGTGTGTATGTCTCAAACACAGAGATCCTATTAAATCACTTTAATATGTAATTCTATGTTCTCAACTCCCTTGCCCTCTCACCTCCAGTCGCAAACTCCCAGAGCAAGGTGAAGAGGGGGGCGAGGGTGAGGGAGTTAAGATACCAGAGTGAGAAATCAGCTCAATGTAAACACTAAACAAACAACAACATGATGAAGTAGAGAAAATGGAGATGTGAGAGAAAGGGAAAATCAAGACAGAAAGAGAGGGAAGGAGAGGAACAAAGCAAGACAGAAAGAGAGGGAAGGAGAGGAACAAAGCAAGACAGAGAGAGGGAAGGAGAGGAACAAAGCAAGACAGAAAGAGAGGGAAGGAGAGGAACAAAGCAAGACAGAACGAGAGGGAAGGAGAGGAACAAAGCATGACAGAAAAAGACTGTTAATATGCTCCTTCAAATTGAAACAAAAATAATTCTCCTCCGGTCTGATTGAGAATCCAATTCCCTCCAATCCACTGTGATTGGCATTGAGCTGTGTGTGTACGTGTGTGTGTGTGTTTGTTTGTGTGTGTGTGGCTGTGTGTGATTGATGTTGAACAGGGTAAACAAGGATGGATTTCTTGTCCGTTAGCCCCATGTGGCCTGAACCCACCACTTATATAGAAAGGACAGATACCCACCACTTATATAGAAAGGACAGATACCCACCAATTATATAGAAAGGGACAGATACCCACCACTTATATAGAAAGGACAGATACCCACCACTTATATAGAAAGGGACAGATACCCACCACTTATATAGAAAGGGACAGATACCCACCACTTATATAGAAAGCGCATGTCAATACATTGAGCCTTTCTCTGAGACACACACACAAACAGACACACACACAAACAGACACACACACAAACAGACACACACACCTCACTTTGCAGCAAGCAAACTCTTCTCTCTTAGAAACAAGCAACTCTTCTCTCTTAGAAACAAGCAACTCTTCTCTCTTAGAAACAAGCAACTCTTCTCTCTTAGAAACAAGCAACTCTTCTCTCTTAGAAACATTTCTCCACCTATTTTGTGCATATGTTCACTAGGACAATACTGTGAAAACAATAGTTGCTATATTACTGTTAAGCATGGAGACATAACACATGGCCTTATCACATTGTCCATTAGCAGGCCTGCCACTGTGATCAGAGCCATAGGAGCCTCTGACTCTACCTGGCTAATTGTGTGTAAAATGTAATTACACTATTTCCAGAGAGAGTGAGAGACAGAGAGAGAAAGAGGATGAGAGAGAGAGAGTGTGTGCATCAGAATTAGTAATAAGATTCGATAAGAAGTAGATTGATTGTGTAACGCAAACACACAGACCTCTTATTGCCAGAGGTCTTTCAGCTATGTGATTGAGGTCAATGTCCGTGCCGACACAGATGTTGGTCACATCATCGCGTTTTAAACAAGAACCTGTGTTTAGGCTTCCACTGAATCCGCCTGTATTGGCCGTTCGCATATAACGGTAGATAGATGCTTGTCAGCGCCTGCGTTTGTCAGATATGGGAGAATATGAACTAGAAGCGATTTGGACCCCACTACTGAAAGCTGAGACTCTCAGGAACATCTACGATGCCCTCAGGCTTCACGGCCCTTGTCAGCGTCTGCGTTTGTCAGATATGGGAGAATATGAACTAGAAGCGATTTGGACCCCACTACTGAAAGCTGAGACTCTCAGGAACATCTACGATGCCCTCAGGCTCTCAAGTCGCTGACTCCGTCGTCCCAACTCCAAACAGGTGTCCTCACCTCATGGTCTGTCCAGTCTGAACGGTTGGAGCTACAAACTGATATAACCCTAGCATTGGAAGGTTATATCTCTCAGATATAGGACAGAAACTACAACACTTACTCCCTTTTGGTATGTTTTTTTGAGAATCCATTTTTGCCAAGTACAGTATGAATATATTATTCAATGTGTTTCTATGGGGTAATAGCAGTTGTTTCATCAAATTATTTTTCGAGATATGTTTTTATGCCTACAGGGGTCTTACAATTTTAAATCAAATAGCTAAATGATCCAAAGTATGACCATCTAAATACAATTCCATGTCATCTTAGTAGAACCAACCCCACTCCAAAAAAATACAGACTGAAGAGGAATGAATACTTCCCTCACATATACAGCCAAAGACAATCAATAGAAAACAGACACAAGATAGATTAAGACGTTTAGAAATGTCTAGGAAAAACATTACTTCGCAACAATTTTCACAGGAAAAAAATCAATCAAGGCTTAGGCACATCCTTATGATACAGTATATTTATATTTTCATAAGTGCAACATCACTGCAAGAGACAGGTTCTAATATCTAACTGAAATATGGGACAAATCAACTTTATTTTTTTTAAATTAGTGGTATTTGAATATGTTGATATGATTGGTTGGTTGCGGGATTCAGGACAAAAGAAAACGCGGGTGTAACGGCTGTTGTTGGTGGAAGGAGAGGACCAAAGAGCAGTGTTCATCTTATTTAATGAAATAACAGGAACACTGAATAACAAAACAACAAAGAAACAACCGGAACAGTTCTGTCTGGTACAGACACACACAAAGACTGAAAACAACCGGAACAGTTCTGTCTGGTGCAGACACACACAAAGACTGAAAACAACCGGAACAGTTCTGTCTGGTACAGACACACACAAAGACTGAAAACAACCGGAACAGTTCTGTCTGGTGCAGACACACACAAAGACTGAAAACAACCGGAACAGTTCTGTCTGGTACAGACACACACAAAGACTGAAAACAACCGGAACAGTTCTGTCTGGTACAGACACACACAAAGACTGAAAACAACCGGAACAGTTCTGTCTGGTACAGACACACACAAAGACTGAAAACAACCGGAACAGTTCTGTCTGGTGCAGACACACACAAAGACTGAAAACAACCGGAACAGTTCTGTCTGGTACAGACACACACAAAGACTGAAAACAACCGGAACGGTTCTGTCTGGTACAGACACACACAAAGACTGAAAACAACCGGAACAGTTCTGTCTGGTACAGACACACACAAAGACTGAAAACAACCGGAACAGTTCTGTCTGGTACAGACACACACAAAGACTGAAAACAACCACCCACAAAACACAATGGAAAACAGGCTCCCTAAATATGGTTCTCAATCAGGGACAACGATTTACAGCTGTCTCTGATTGAGAACCATACCAGGCCAAACACAGAAATAGAAAATCATAGACAAACTAACATAGACAAACCCACCCAACTCACACCCTGATCATACTAAAACAAAAGACAAAACAAAGGAACTAAGGTCAGAATGTGACAGCGGGACAATCTGGGAAATATATAGAACACGTAACCGTTGGAGCCAGAGCTCACGGCTCAACATTTCTCCTAGTGGACGGTTTTGAAGTAATATCCTGATGTCCTGCTTACCCTGAAGGACGTTGAATTCCACAGCGGATCTTGAGTGAACTGGTTGCACAGATACCCAGCCCGAAACCACAAAGAGCAACCAATGCAGGTGCAGAAGCACACATGCACTACGCTATAGCCAATAAATCATTAGCTAAATAGGAGCCGTGTAACAGATGGCCCCAGCATCCTCAGCTACTCATGGAGTGACATGATAGGTTGAGAGAGTGGTCAGCCCCACAGGTGCAGATACCATCGATTTCTCTCTACCATCAGAGGCATGGGTGTTAGGCTAGATCACACACACATGCACACTCACACACACGCACACCGCACATGCACACGCACACACCACACGCACACACACACTACTCTCTCTCAGGACAGGTATCAGTGTGAGTAGAGTGCTGAGTTGAGGTCAGGCATTGCGCTGGTCAGCTATAATCACACAGACATGAGATGAGGCAGGACCCCGTGATGATGGGGGCAGCAGCAGTTTGACAGGAAGCTACTGAAGCACCACCGCGGTCGCTGTCGCTGCCGTGCTGGAGTTACACAGCAGAATGACAATGAAGGAGGGAGAAGAGATGGAGTGGAGGTGGGGGCCGTTGGAGACAAAAGTGTTAGATTCTGAGGGGTGAAAAGGAGAGCAGAGAGAGAGGGAGGGGGAGAGAGAGGTAAAGACAGAATAAAACAAGTCTGTATATCAGTCACACACTCCTCTCCTTTCTCTCTCTCTCTCTTCCTGAATGTCTCCACCTTCTCTCTCTCCATCTCCTCATATATCTCTCTCTACTCATTCCTCATATCTCCCTCTCTCTTCCTCTCCTTCTGCTGGAAACTCACTTCTACTTTCCTCTCCTCCCCAGGTCAGTGGCTCCTAAATACAACAATAACACACCACATTCATCCCCAATTGGCCAATTGGCCACAGATAAAAATTCAATTGGATTCCTTCCCCCTTTCCTCCATTTCAATTGTGCTCGGGGAGCAAGGGCACACCGCTATCAACATACCACATAGAGGTTGAGTGTGGAATGAAAGCTTATTCCCTACTTAGGGCCCATAGGGCTCTGGTCGAAAAGGAGTGTACTATATAGGAAACAGGATGCCACTCGAGCCTAAGCCAGGGGCTGCAACAACATGCTATAGGTTGCCGGGGCTGGGAAAGGCTGAGAAATTGCTCTTGCATGGTACCTTTAACTGGCTTTAACTGGAAATGTGCGTTGAGTGATCACCCTCATGGTTTATCAGATATGGAGCCGCGAGGTCTAGCGGTTTAGCTGTGATTAACATGGAATCAGGTGGGTGGTCCGGGCCTCTTTATTAGAAGAGAAAACACACAGGAAGTGATACCTAGAAAGCCCCATCGATTACACACAGCCCATTGTAGTGGAGACAGCTGAGTCTGTCAGTGGTGCTGCTGGGATAAAGGATGGCTTCAGGTGTGTAGGTGGCTGTGGCGGTGTGTGTGTATGGTGTGTGTGTGTGTGTGTGTTTATGCATGCATACATGTGCCTGTGTGTGATCATGTGTGACTAGTGGATAGAGAGCCCTGCGGCCGTCTCGTATGATGTGGTGTGTAAAGCCTTTATCATTTGGTCCATAGCAAAGTCTCCAGTGTTAACTTCTTGGTGACTGGGGGGCAGTATTGAGTAGCTTGGATGAATAACATGCTCAGAGTAAACTGCCTGCCCCTCAGCCATATCTGGATGGAAAACACTCTGAAGTGATGTCTGTGAGGATAACAGAACTCATATGGCAGGCGAAAACCTGAGAAAAATCCACCCAGGAAGTGGGAAATCTGAGGTTTGTAGGTTTTCAACTCATAGCCTATCGAAGATACAATGGGATATTGGTCATGTTGCACTTCCTAAGGCTTCCACTAGATGTCTTTGGAACTTTGTTTGATGTTTCTACTGTGAAAGGGGGGCCGAATGAAAGGGGATTGAGCTAGGTGTCTGGCAGATTGCCACGAGCTCGTGACACACGGTCATGTGAAAGTTGAAATCTGACACAGCGGTATAATAGTTGTATCTTTTATCAATGTTTATTATGATTATTTCTGTGAATTGATGTGGCTCTCTGCAAAACCACTGCATGTTTTATAACTACTGAACATAACACGCCAATGTTAAATTAGGTTTTTGGATATAAATATGCACTTTATCGAACAAAACATACATGTATTGTGTAACATGAAGTCCTATGAGTGTCATCTGATGAAGATCATCAAAGGTTAGTGATTCATTTGATCTATATTTCTGCTTTTTGTGACTCCTCTCTTTGGCTAGAAAAATTGCTGTGTTTTTCTGTGACTTGGTGGGGACCTAACATAATCGTTTGTGGTGCTTTCGCTGTAAAGCCTTTTTGAAATCAGACACTGTGGCTGGATTAACGAGATGATGTAAAATACCTGTATGCCTGAGGAATTTTAATTATGAGATTTTTGTTGTTTTGAATTTGGCGCCCTGCACTTTCTCTGGCTTTTGGAGGGGTGGGACGCTACCGTCCCGAATATTCCAGAGAGGTTAAGTTATCCCTGAGACTGCTAAATTAACACTTAAAGTGTGAACCCGTATAGACACTGGAAAGTGTTAACACAACACATCTTTCATTTGACCTTTATTTATACATGCTAGTCAATAATTAATGTTATGGTGACCAAATATATATGACACATTTTCTAAACTAATCAAATATGTTACATGGCTTTCTTGCATCCATTACTGAAATGGTTGTTCCAGTTTAGATGCTTTAAGTTGCGTCATATTTCAGTCTGCCCAAACCTGGCAGTCATTCTGAATGTAGGTAGTGGGTGATTGAAAAATGTTGTATATTCATAGGGATGGGGAAACAAAGCCTCCTGAAGCGTTGAGGTTTTCCAGCAAATTCTGTTGAAAATTGGTTCATTACTCAAGACTTTGATCAATACAGTCTACACTCGTGGCACCTGCTGGTGAAAGAATTTAGAGCAGCCGTAGCCTCTTTGGTCTTCTACCAAACCAATACTGAACCAATTAGGTGATTTTTTTCAATGAAACAAAGTTTCGGACGTCATTGATCACTTGCTTCTGATAGAGTGGTACAGGTATTGTCACACTGCTTTGAAGTACACTGCTTAGCGATTAAACTTGTAACAGTATTGCTTCGTTGCCTCTCCTCTCCTGACCCCATCTTGAACCCGGATCATCGGAACACATTGACAACAGTCACCCATTGTCTATTGCACCACAACAGCTGAGAAAGGGAGACGACTACTTCAACGTCACTGATTGCAATGCTACTAGCACTTACCATTTCATACACGTTACGCCTCAGCCTTCTTTGACCAAAACCTTCTTTGCAGTAACCATCCGGTTCAATAGTATCAATGTAACAGCGTTGTTTCTGTTCCTCGCTTTTCCCCAATCTGGTCTTGAACCAGAGACCATCTGAACACAACAGTCACCTTCAAAGCATCGTTACCCACAGCCCTTGAAACAACTACCTCGAGGTCTCAGAGTAGGAGACGTCTTTGATTGAAACGGTACAAGCGCACCACTAACTAGCTAACCATTTCACACCGGTTACAGACGCATGCCTTGGAGCACAGGCATCGTCTTCTTCTTCTTTGGGATTGGGTTGGCGGATCGCATCCTACTTTAATGAAGGGTGAGGCCAAATCACGGCCTACCCACATTCAATTATCTTCATTATTCGTGTTCCTAAAAGGAAAAAATTGCAGCATCAACTAACCCTACATCTATATACCACTATTACACCACCAACTAACCCTACATCTATATACCACTATTTCATAAAGATACAATTCACCACCCCATGAACCCACTACCCTATTCCACTACTTTGACCCTATCTGGTCCTGCACCATGCCAACTGCCTAGGAGAACGGGACACCACCCCTCAACACAACCTGTAACTCTTCTGAAGTCAAATCGCATATACCCAAATACTTCTCTACAGCTGCCACAATATATTTTCTGTGATTTACATTCCATTTCTGCAGTCCAGTTGATAACCATTGCTATGAATGCCAAGAAGCCCAAATTACTGAAGCATAAATCCCTCATTGCCCGATCCCTCTGTGCTGGCACAAATCTATTGTTCACTGGGATCGTCGCAGGATCCCTCACCCTTCACCGTCTATGTTCTTCACTGCCTCAGCATTCAACACCTTCTGCACTACTTTGACCCTGGAAACTTTAACCTGCCTCTCTCTCACCGGACACATCCCAATCTCCAGCAGCATGAGCACTCCTACAGCTGACACACACAGCGTCATCCGCCAAAACCACACAGTCATCTGCCCCACGCACTCCTGAACACTTCCCACATCTTGGAACATCCCTCGTACACACTGCTGTAACATAAAGAGCTCAGGCATCAAACGTTACTAGTTACTAGATACGTTACTAGACATTACTAGATATCCCTACTCTGGTTGCATTTCAATAGGAATTATACATCACTTTGCAAGACAGCATAATGTAACAAGCTGCGTTAATGTATTAACCATCAACTGGCGTTTTATTCACTTTCGTTCTGGGTTGACCAAGCAGCTGGGTCTTTATTAAAAAATAAAGATATTTTCAGGAAGTTTGGCTTATTAGAGTTACCTTGAGAATAAACTTCATTCCTGTTAATCATGTTAAGTTTGTACACGGCAATGTCACATTTCCTGGGATATTATTATACATTAAATGTCCTGAAAACCAAATATATTAAAACATGATTATTTAGAAATTGCAAGAAAGTGGCTATTATCCCATTGGGGATATCACATTGGGATCTGCACAGGGTTTTAAGTAGTAATGTTCAGTTTGATACTGGAGATCAACGGCGTACTGTACGGTCGAAATAGCTAAGCAGTTTACTTCCAAGCAGTGTGACAAATACTTGTATGACTTTATCAGAAGCACATGATCAATGAAGTCCGTAGCTTCTTTTCGTCAAACAACCACCTGATAGGTTTGGTAGCGGGACAAGACAAAAAAAAACCTACTCTGAGCATGGTCTACAGTGTGTGGGATGTCATGTATTATAAATCAAAGTCTCAGGTAACAAACCTTTTTTAGTTGTTGATACAATTGGTTGAAATGCCCTTAATGCTCCAAGAAGCATAATTTAGCCATTTACCCATCACTACATTAAAGACACTAAAATAATGATATTAGTGTTGAACCATAATAAGAGATAGTAATTCAACAGAACAAATTAACCGGAATGACATTGACTCTCACGGGTGGCCCAAAAAAATGACTTCCTGAAAGCCACGACGTTACTAAGCCAAGCCTCCAGTCTTCTGATCAAATCCGCTTGGTCATATTTCAATAACTAATCATCAACAAACCTTTCTCTTAAATAATAAAATAAAATAAAAACATGTAAGTTGGGTCATCCAAAGAAACCAGTGTAAGCTAAGGATGGGAAACTGAGGCTTTCTGAAGGCCTCTGCGCTTTCACCAAAATGTGACTTTACTCAGAGCTGCATTATCTGTTCACAATGCACATTATTGACATCTAGCAGTATGTGATTATCAGATATACATTTTTCCCCCACTGCTCTCATCAAAATTTGCAGCACAGCAGTAAGTTGTTGGCTTTAGTAGACTATAATCAGTCAGAACACCAACCAGCTTCACATGTTTTGCATTTAGGTTTCTCATTTTGGCATGTTTTAGGATGCCTAAGACACCAGCTTGTACTATACTAAATACATCATAAAAATAAAAAAAATAGTGTTTCACATAACTTTAAAAAAAAGATTACAACAGTGCCTTCAAAAACTCTGGTAACTCTACAATTCAATCCAAATGCAAGGCATTCTGGGAAACATGCAAATATAGCTTTATACTAAGCAGTATTTTTTCATGACATTTGACGAAACCAGATCAAAGTACGATGACCAAAGTATAAAAAATGTCTGTTGCTTCTACATTTTAGTTTAATCATACATTTACTGGTCCCCTCCCCCATGTCAAATACTTGGATTCAGAAGGCTTAATTATTAATGCAACCGCTGTGTCAGATTTAAAAAAAACTTTAAGGAAAAACTACAAACCTCAGATTTCCCACTTCCTGGTTGGATTTGTTCTCAGGTTTTTGCCTGACATATGAGTTCTGTTATACTCACAGACATCATTCAAACAGTTTTAGAAACGTCAGAGTGTTTTCTATCCAAATATACTAATAATATGTATATATGTATATATTATCAACTGAGTAGCAGAGAGTTTACTCGGGGCACCTTATTCATCCAAGCTACTCAATACTGCCCCCAGTCCAAATAATTTTTAAGGGATAGGGTGACATCAGCCTAACTCTCATTTTAATATACCAATGGTAACAATATAATTTCTTACCTAATTTAAATATGTAGTCCTGTAACCAAAATTGGAGAAGGCATATTTGCATAGCTAAATATGGTTTATATAGCTAGATAGCTACTGTACTGGTGACAAGATTTGACTGTAGGGTGTCAGCAAATATTTACTGAACAGAAAACCAGTTAGTATCTGGTGTGACCACCTTTTGCCTCCTTCGCACAGAGTCAATCAGATTGTGGATTGTTGCCTGTGGAATGTTTTCCCCATCCTCTTCAATGGTTGTATGCCATTTCTGAATATTGGTGGGAACTGGATCACGCTGTCATTTACGTCGATCTAGAGGATCACAAACATGGTGACGGCAGCTCATAGGATTAGTCTCCACGCCTTCCCTTAGCTCCTGACCATACCGAATGTGATGCTGTTCTGAAAACAATAATGTTTTTCCCCATATTGTACTGTACCAGCCACCTACACTGGCCTCTCTGTGTGTGTGGGTGTGCATATGCGTGTGCGCGTGCCACCTACACTGGCCCCAGGCTAACTAACTGATGAGGACATGTAGGCTACAGTATCCAGAAGCCAACCAGCCGTAATGTAGGAGAATGTACTGTACAGTGAATCTATGTGTTTATGTTGTTGCTAAATCTGGATGTGTGGTGTTCAGAATTCATATAGCACTTGTTTTTGTGTGAAATACTGTAAGTCTGTGTGGAGGTGATATTCAGCATTAGTATCGATATCGGTTTGCTCGTGCCTCACTCACACATCTCTCTCTCTCTAACCAGGTCAAACCTCCAGACAGAGGGGGAGAAAGGTTGCTCTCCCACTCAGTCTCCCCCGGATCGAATTACCATCCTGGGGATGGCTTTTAGACTACTTCCCCCTCCATATGTCTCCAATGGCGCTGATGTTTAGGCCGAGGTATGTATAGTTTTTTTTTGTGTGCTCGAGGGCAACGGTGTCTAGATGTTGTTGTTTTTTAAGTCCTGGCAACTGGACCTTTTTTGGAACACTGTTATTTTAGTCTTACTGAGATTTACTGTCAGGGCCCAGGTCTGACAAAATCTGTGCATAAGATCTAGGTGCTGCTGTAGGCCCTTCTTGATTGGAAAAGACGCACCAGATCATCAGCAAACAGCAGACATTTGACTTCAGATTCTAGTAGGGTGTGGCCGTGTGCTGCAGACTGTTCTAGTGCCCTCACTAATTAATTTATATATATTTTGAAGAGGGTGGGCTTAAGCTGCATCCCTGTCTCACCCCACGGTCCTGTGGAAAGAAATGTGTGTTTTTTTTAAAACCAATTTTAACTTAAATTGAGTCAAAACATTTTTGAAATCAACAAAGCATGAGAAGACTTTTAGGGTGTGCAGAGTGAATACGTGGTCCGTCATACGGTCATACTGTAATTTTAAAATGACAATTTGACATTAAATCAGATCATTTGCTGTTAATGAAAATGCAGAGGATTTTTTCTAAGGTTGCATGCAACTCCCATGGTAGTTATTTGGGACAAATTTGTCTCAACTTTTGTGGATGGCGATGATCAGTCCTTGGTTAGAAATATTGGGGAAGATGCCAGAGCTAAGGAAAATGTTAAAGAGTTTTTTGTGGCCTGTATTTTTTATCCTTTCATTGAGGATAGAGTGGTTCCTCCTTTAAAAGTTGCGAGCTTACACTGCGGAACTTTTAGGTACCCAGTGTTACGGCTTCAATGTTCCAGGCCACCACAAGGGGGAGTTAGAACACTCATTATGCATTTGTGTCCCAAGGTTTTTATATGACCGATTATATTGAATGTTTCCAATGACAAATTTGACACTTGCTACCTGTCCCTGCGTGAAGATGGCTGACAAACATTATGGTGGAACCAGATGTAAGTACTTATAACTTCATAATGAGTCAAGCAAAAAAATTACAATTGAGAGGAATATGTTAGTTAATGTAGCCAGCGATCTTGCTCATGTTATGACATGAGAATTCATTTGTAATTCGTGTTGTTTAATGTTTTAGGCACTCCTGAAAAATACAGAAAAACCAGGCTGTCATTTTGTGAAACAGTGGATGTGAAGAATCTCACTAGCTCAAACATTTACTGCTAATTGAATGTACAATTGTGTAAGCTTGTCTTGCAATGCAGCTGAAGTAACATAGTTAGCTAACTATTTACTTGCTTATTGTGTAGTGGAGGATAAAAATAACTGTATGCCCATGGATGTGTAGCTAGGTACAGTATATAGCCGATCTGTGTATGGACCCTAAAACATTAGGTTCTGAAGTAATATTCATACCATTCTATGAACCTCAGCTATCATAGTTGTTGTATCAACGTCAAGTCTGAATGGCATTAATGAAGCCTGTGGATAGAGTAGAATATAATAACTTTATTGTGCCAAGGATGCAAGTCCTATATACATGTACTGTAGTTATTACCACGCATGAGATCCCCACAGTGTAGCCTGTACATTGAATATATTCACTGATCATGTACTCTTCCTTGACAAATAAAGGTGTGGTTCAGGTATGAATCACTGAGACATTATTTTTCAGTCTTATCAAACTCCATTCTTTGAATGATGCCGTGACTCCATGTATGTATTACAATTATACACTTCAACAGTGTTTATAACTCCTGCTCCTGGGACATCAATGATTTACACATTAGTCTATTGCATAGTTACAGAAACATTATTTAAGTAAAGGCTGATATGTAATTCATATATGCAAAAAAAATGATGCATGTATTTCAATGATATACTTAATTTCAACCCGTGGAGAATGTGAAACACTTTTTTGAAAGAAGTTCATTAGGTGTTATAAATACATAATATATGCATTATAATTATGATAATTGTAATATTATATCATAAATGCAAGTTCAATCTGTACTTTAATGCACATCTGTTGTGCATTATAAAACGAGGACGAAAGACGAGGTGGGGCGAGAGGTGTAGAAGACAGAAAGGGAAAGAGGTAAGAACAGAGGTACAGCATATGATTAATGAATTACAGTGCTACCTTAATATTCTCTCAGTTCATCACAATTACAGTGTCTCTAGTGGTGTCCTCTAACCAGCCTTGGGCCCCCAGTTGGCCCGAAGGTTATCTTATTAAAGAATTATAAAAAAAGCACTATTTCAAAAATGCAGATGTTGATCTAGTTATGGATCCATAATGAATGACTATGGGAATAAATATCACTGATTTACAGAAATATTGGAACAAAGTTGTCTAATGAAGGCAAACAATTTAGAATCGTCCAATCCTGTACCCTACTCCCGACCGTCACGTTGTACAGCGCCATATTTTCCATTCCATCCCAATGGAAACCCAGGGGGTTTCGTTTTTCATTGTTCTCTGAATAGAAACACCATAATATTAATCTAATTAATTAAGCCTGACACGTCTTGACCGTAGAGAGTCCTTATTTTCTATGGTCGAGTAGGTTAGGGTGTGACTGGGGGGTTAGTCTAGTTTATTATTTCTATGTGGTGTTCTAGGTTTGTTTTTCTATGTTGGTGATTGTGTATGATTCCCAATTAGAGGCAGCTGGTAAATCGTTGTCTCCAATTGGGGATCATATTTAAGTAGTGTTTGTTCCCGCCTGTGTTTATTTGATATTGTTTTGAGTTAGTGCACATAGCACCTCTGTAGTCACGGTTCGTTGTTAGTTTATTGTTTATTGTTTTGCTAAGTTTCACTTTCCAATAAATTATGTGGAACTCAACATCCGCTGCGCCTTGGTCCGTTTCTACAAACAATCGTGACAAAGCCACATTTCTTAAAATCAATCCCATAATCTCTGTTATTACAAAAAAGGTTTTAAATTCTCTGCTAATGCCAATTTGGCATACTATCAAATGCTTCTCAAAGATGCCATCTGGTGGTCAAACTAAAAATAACTTGCAGTAACAGAAAAAATGGCTGACAATTAAATGACGTGCCACACAATGCTGCGGCAGCACGCAAGGTGTGCTGCATTATGATGCAACTTTTAAAAGAGGAACCACTGTACCATCAACACCACCGCCTATTTAGGTTGGGTTTGTATTTTGTCCTGTATTTCATTCAATGTAATTGGAAAATCCAGTGGGTTCTGGTAGTCTTTAATAGTTATTGCAGTTGATAACCAGCATGCAACAGAGCCGAGGAGTCTCTCTCATTACTAAATCAGAGGCAACATTGTCTTCCCGTGATTAATATTATTTCTGGATTATTAATTTCAGTTTTGGCAGCTTTTTGTCACGGATCCCGCTTCCTGAGTCTGTGTTTGCCTGTGTTTCTGTCCTGGAGTGTGTTTCCAGTGTCCTGGAACGCACCCTGTCTGGTTGCCGGGCGAATTAGCTTGTTGGGAGATCGATGTTCACCCGCACCTGTATCCCATCAGTAATCTGCACACCTGTCCTGATCATCACCTCTCCCCTTCAAAAGCTCTGACCTGACATCCATTCCCTGCCGGATCGTTAGCCATGAACAGAATTTGTTTTGTTGTTTTTTTACGTATTGCTTGCCTTAAACTTACCTCCGTTTGTTCTGTCTTCAGTTACTCACCCGGATAATAATAATAATAATATATGCCATTTAGCAGACGCTTTTATCCAAAGCGACTTACAGGATCATTTACCCCATTCCGCTACCCCATTGGATCCACCTATTTACTCCCATCAACTCACCACCGCTGCCCGCTATGCCACCTGGATATATCTACCCATTCACATTCACTTGTAAATAAATACTCACCTTCTTCCTACTCTCCTTGTCCTGGTTTGCTTCTGGGTCCAATTCTGGTAAACCCTGAAACTTTTACTGTATTTTTTCCGCCCATTGATTCTAATAGTTAATTTGTCGCATACACAGATTTAGCAGGTGTGTGCAAAAAAAGAAACGTCCTCTCACTGTCAACTGTGTTTATTTTCAGCAAAGTTAACGTGTGTAAATATTTGTATGAACATAAGATTCAACAACCGAGACATGACATAAATTCAACAAGTTCCACAGACATGTGACTAACAGAAATGGAATAATGTGTGCCTGAACAAAGGGGGGGTCAAAATAAAAAGTAACAGCCAGTATCTGGTGTGGCCACCAGCTGCATTAAGTACTGCAGTGCATCTCCTCCTCATGGACTGCACCAGATTTGCCAGTTCTTGCTGTGAGATGTTACCCCACTCCTCCACCAAGGCACCTACAAGTTCCTGGACATTTCTATTGGGAATGGCCCTAGCACTCACCCTCCGATCCAACAGGTCCCAGGCGTGCTCAATGGGATTATTAACATCCGGGCTCTTCGCTGGCCATGGCAGAACACTGACATTCATGTCTTGCTGGAATCACGCACAGAACGAGCAGTATGGCTGGTGGCATTGTCATGCTGGAGAGTCATGTCAGGATGAGCCTGCAGTAAGGGTACCACATGAGGGAGGAGGATGTCTTCCCTGTAACGCACAGCGTTGAGATTGCTTGCAATGACAACAAGCTCAGTCCGATGATGCTGTGACACACCGCCCCAGACCATGACTGATCCTCCATCTCCAAATGGTTCCTGCTCCAGAGTACAGGCATCGGTGTAACGCTCATTCCTTCGATGATAAACGGGAACCAACCATCACCCCTGGTGAGACAAGACCCTGACTCGTCAGTGAAGAGCACTTTTTTGCCAGTCCTGTCTGGTCCAGCGACGGTGGATTTGTGCCCATAGGCGACGTTGTTGCCGGTGATGTCTGGTGAGGACCTGCCTTACAAAAGGCCTACAAGCCCTCAGTCCAGCCTCTCTCAGCCTATTGTGGACAGTCTGAGCACTGATGGAGGGATTGTGCGTTCCTGGTGTAACTCGGGCAGTTGTTGTTGTCATCCTGTACCTGTCCTGCAGGTGTGATGTTCAGATGTACCGATCCTGTGCAGGTGGTGTTGCACATGGTCTGCCACTGTGAGGACGATCAGCTGACTGTCCTGTCTCCCTGTAGCGCAGTCTTAGGCGTCTCATAGTGCGGACATTGCAATTTATTGCCCTGGCCACATCTGCAGTCCTCATGCCTCCTTGCAGCAGGCCTAAGACACGTTCACGCAGATGAGCAGGGACCCTGGGCATCTTTCTTTTGGAGTTTTTCAGAGTCAGTAGAAAGGCCTCTTTGGTGTCCTAAGTTTTCACAACTGTGACCTAAATTGCTTACCGTCTGTAAGCTGTAAGTGTCTTAATGACCGCTCCACAGGTGGATGTTCATTAATTGTTTATGGTTCATTGAACAAGCATGGGGAAACAGTGTTTAAACCTTTTACAGTGAAGATCTGTGAAGTTATTTGGATTTTTACCAATTATCTTTGAAAGACAGGGTCCTGAAAAAGGGACGTTTATTTTTTTCCTGAGTTTATAGCAGGTGCAGTGAAATGTTTAGGTGTGGAATTTTGATTGTGTTTCATTTGAAAACTTTATGAAGAATGTAGCTTGGACTAATTGATCAACAGGGATACCGCCTGCAAGCTCTGAAACACGGAGTGTTTTGTGTGTGTGTGTGTGTGTGTGTGTGTGTGTGTGTGTGTGTGTGTGTGTGTGTGTGTGTGTGTGTGTGTGTGTGTGTGTGTGCGTGTGTGTGCGTGTGCGTGTGTGTGTGTGATCAACAGGGATACCTCCTACAAGCTCTGAAACACGGAGTGGTGTGTGTTGTGTGTGTGTGTGTGTGTGTGTGTGTGTGTGTGTGTGTGTGTGTGTGTGTGTGTGTGTGTGTGTGTGTGTGTGTGTGTGTGTGTGTGTGTGTGTGTGTGTGTGTGTGTGTGTGTGTGTGTGTGTGTGTGTGTGTGTGTGTGTGTGTGATCAACACACCTGTCAAATAAGTATATTGTTATTTTTTCCATTAAATTCATCTCAGTATGTTCTATCTGAGAAAACACGTTAATACTAGAGTTGAATATTTTCCTGATATTTTACAAATGTTCCATCCAGAGAATAAATCCCTTTCCTCCTGGTTAAACCGGTATTTCCTGCCAAAACCATCAGTGTCATTCGAAAGCATTATATGGCACATAAAGAATTATTGTTACATTCGTTTAACGATTGATCCGAACAAGGTGCAGCATGGTATAGGCGTACATTTTGAATTTATTAAATGAACACCAAAAAAAACAAGAAAGATAAACCAATTTGTAAGTCGCTCTGGATAAGAGCGTCTGCTAAATGACTTAAATGTAATGTAAATGTAAACGACACGTAAAGTTTTGTAGCGCTAACACAGCAACTATACAAAAGCAAAATCCCACAATCTAAGGTGGGAAAAGGGGCTGCCTAAGTATGATCCCCAATCAGAGACAACAATAGACAGCTGCCTCTGATTGGGAACCATTCCCCGGCCAATAAAGAAATAGAAAAACTAGAATGCCTACCCAAATCAAACCCCGACCTAACCAAATAGAGAAATAAAAAGGCTCTCTAAGGTCAGGACGTGACAATTATAAAGCTTTATATGGCATATAAATGTCTGGATTTGATTATAGCTTTGATCAGAATGAAAATTCAACCCTGATGCTTCCTGAGCCTGATGAGACATATGTTAAATACATGTTATGAATTAACCACATTTAATGAGACCAAGTCCAAAAAGATTGTGCTGTTAAAAACAGAAAAACCCCCAGAAAAGCCCATAGATGTAGCTAGCTATATGCTCTCTTGGGTAAATAAAAGAAACTAGCTCCAGTAGGCTAATCTTTTAGTGTGTGAACTGTATTGCCATACTGTATTATATTATACTGTATTGTATGGACTGGAATTACACACATTGTTCAAACCATGATGAAGCAGAAGAGAACATGCATTTGTGGTGGAGCACATGCAGCCTACAAAGTTACAAGTATAGGCTAGTGCATTTAGTTTAGAAATATAATAGTTCCTCAATGTATAATTAGTAGGCTGACACAACTTTCGTAATATTAATATGAGACTACCTGCTCTTTCTCGCTCTATTGTTGCATCATTCTTTTTTCGCTTTCAACAGTTAAACTAAATAAGTTTAGATTTCCTTTGTTCATCATTCATCATTCCTTGACGTACACATCACAGACAAACTGAATTGGTCATCATTCCTCGACGTACACATCACAGACAAACTGAATTGGTCCACCCACACTGTCAACGTGGTGAGGAAGGCGCAGCAGCACCTCTTCAACCTCAGGAGGCTTAAGAAATTTGGCTTGTCACCAAAAACACTCACAAACTTTTACGGATGCACAATCGAGAGCATCCTGTCGAGCTGTATCACCGCCTGGTACGGCAACTGCTCCGCCCACAACCGTAAGGCTCTCCAGAGGGTAGTGAGGTCTGCACAACGCATCAACGGGGGCAAACTACCTGTCCTCCAGGACAACTACAGCACTCGATGTCACAGGAAGGCAAAAAAGGACAACAACCACCCGAGCCACTGACTGTTCACCCCGCTATCATCCAGAAGGCGAGGTCAGTACAGGTGCATCAAAGCAGGGACTGAGAGACAGAAAAGGCCATCAGACTGTTAAACAGCCACCACTAACATTGAGTGGCTGCTGCCAACATACAGCATACAACATACAACATACATCTCTAGCCACTTTAATAATGAAAAACTAATGTAATAAATGTGTCACTAGCCACTTTAAACAATGCCACTTTATATAATGTTTACATCCCCTACATTACTCATCTCATCTGTATATACTGTACTCTATACCATCTACTGCATCTTGCCTATGCCGTTCGGACATCGCTCATTCATATAGTTTTATGTGCATATTCTTATTAATTCCTTTATACTTGTGTGTGTGTGTAAGGTATATTGTTAGGTTAGATTACTTGTTAGCTATTACTGAATGGTCAGAACTAGAAGCACAAGCATTTCGCATTAACATCTGCTAACCATGTGTATGTGACAAATACAATTTGATTTGATTTGATGACATCCTTGAATAATATAGAACTAGATGCAGAATGCTTTCACCTCTCTTCGCGAAGATTGATTGGTTGATGGGTCTGAATAAATAACTGCTATAGCCTACCGCCATCACACGTTCCCTCTTCTTTCAAACTACCTGGTGGGTTCTATTGGCAGCAAGCTATCCTAGTCTAGTTTTTCCTGCATGGGACTCCAAGAGCTAAGGAGCTTTTTTTTTAGCAGAGCCCAGAGGAACACGAGTGCTTGTGTATTGTGCAAGAGACAGAGGCTATAACTCAGAAGATTATTATACATAACCCATCTTTAATTATCTAAATATAAGGCTAATACTGCATTGAATGTATTACCTGAAAGAGGTAAGCTAGGACATCTATATACACAGAATAGGGCTATAAATCAATCTAGAACAGAATGATCTATTTTGGATGCAATATGAATGGCGTTGATGGGGTGTACTGATTTAAAGCAACGATATTCGAGCGATAGGTTGTTCTAAAACTCTGCAGCTGCAATATGTGCTTTCTGTCCCTACAATGAGGGTTGATGACTCATCATGCAGAGGCCGTATAGAAGACAGATTTAGACATCTCGTATAAGTTAACAGTTCCATTTCACACCATGCTGTTCACATAAATAATTTATTAGAATTTACAGGTTTCATGAAGTTATTTATCCCGGGAAAAGGGCGTGGCTCTGGGCTGTAAATCCCGGTAAATCCCGGTAAATCCCAGTAACCGGGTTCCCACCATTGAACCCTAATTAGTTCACACTGAATAGCCATATAAATAAGTAGTTAATAACCAAGGACAGAGGCAGATGTGGGAGGAATAATCAAGACAAAGCTGCTGTTAAGTTCTCGTACTTTTCAAGTCAAAAGCTTTCTAAATCTGTGACCACCGACACTTGAATCTCACAGATACTCTATAGTTTCATCAATCATAGCATCAGGACATTCTAGTCAACTAACAACACAATATTTAAAGCCAGAGAAAAGGGAAAGAAACAGGGACCTATTTCACAGTGTCTGTTTCCCAAACAACACCCATCCCATGCATATTATATTACCCTATGGGCCCTGGTCTAAAGTAGAGCACTACCCTATGGGCCCTGGTCTAAAGTAGTGCACTACCCTATGGGCCCTGGTCTAAAGTAGTACACTACCTTATGGGCCCTGGTCTAAAGTAGTACACTACCCTATGGGCCCTGGTCTAAAGTAGTACACTACCTTATGGGCCCTGGTCTAAAGTAGTACACTACCTTATGGGCCCTGGTCTAAAGTAGTACACTACCTTATGGGCCCTGGTCTAAAGTAGTGCACTACCCTAAAACACTACCCTATGTGGGGGCCCTGGTCTAAAGTAGTGGGCCCTGGTCTAAAGTAGTAACTACCCCCTGGTCTAAAGTAGTGCACTACCCTATGGCCCTGGTCTAAAGTAGTGCTACCCTATGGGCCCTGGTCTAACTACCCTATGGGCCCTGGTCTAAAGTAGTACACTACCTTATGGGCCCTGGTCTAAAGTAGTACACTACCTTATGGGCCCTGGTCTAAAGTAGTACACTACCTTATGGGCACTACCCCCTGGTCTAAAGTGGGCCCTGGTCTAAAGTAGTGCACTACCCTATGGGCCCTGGTCTAAAGTAGTGCACTACCTTATGGGCCCTGGTCTAAAGTAGTACACTACCTTATGGGCCCTGGTCTAAAGTAGTACACTACCCTATGGGCCCTGGTCTAAAGTAGTGCACTACCCTATGGGCCCTGGTCTAAAGTAGTGCACTACCCTATGGGCCCTGGTCTAAAGTAGAACACTACCCTATGGGCCCTGGTCTAAAGTAGTGCACTACCCTATGGGCCCTGGTCTAAAGTAGTGCACTACCTACCCTGGTCTAAAGTAGGCCCTGGTCTAAAGTCACTACCCTATGGGCCCTGGTCTAAAGTAGTGCACTACCCTATGGGTCCTGGTCTAAAGTAGTGCACTACCCTATGGGCCCTGGTCTAAAGTAGTGCACTACCTTATGGGCCCTGGTCTAAAGTAGTGCACTACCCTATGGGCCCTGGTCTAAAGTAGTACACTACCCTATGGGCCCTGGTCTAAAGTAGTGCACTACCCTATGGGCCCTGGTCTAAAGTAGTGCACTACCTTATGGGCCCTGGTCTAAAGTAGTGCACTACCCTATGGGCCCTGGTCTAAAGTAGTGCACTACCTTATGGGCCCTGGTAAAAAGTTGTGCACTGCCCTATATTGGGAATGGGTGCTACCCAACATTTTCCCACGTCATCTTATGTTGGGAAATTAATATTTTATAAGGAGATCATGTTGGAATCTCCAAAAGAGGAGAGGTAGATAGAATGAGCTCCAGACACCTGCCTGCCTGTGTTCACATAATCTCACAGAAGCACAATATCATTCAGCATTCCAATAGCCAAGACACATGCACTCACACTCTATCTCTGTCACTCACACTCTATCTCTGTCACTCACTCACTCACTCACTCACTCACTCACTCACTCACTCACTCACTCACTCACTCACTCACTCACTATCTCTGTTCATCACTCACTCACTCACTCACTCACTCACTCACTCACTCACTCACTCACTCACTCACTCACTCACTCACTCACTCACTCACTCACTCACTATCTCTGTTCATCACTCACTCACTCACTCACTCACTCACTCACTCACTCACTCACTCACTCACTCACTCACTCACTCACTCACTCACGTTCCCTCTCCATTCTCTAGCCCCATTCCTACCTCCCTCCTCTCCCTGATAATCACAGTGTTTTGTATCCTCACACTGTACATTTTACAGGAAACATGTTTCAGTGGATATTGAAGCGTTAGGTTCTAGGTGGACAGGGAATAGCCACTCGAATCGGAGAGGAGGCAGAACACAAGTTAATCCTCCATGAATAACTGGACCTGCTGGGAGCACATGTGGCCACATTATTATAGGACTACTTGAGAGAATGATGATCTGCAACAAATAGAGCATCTCAGTTTCAGAAGTAAAATTACAGCCAAACTGGCCTGCAACTGTGCCTTTCTACCTTATAAATCATCGAGAGTAGACCCACAACTGATCCTTATCAACTGTCCAGAGTAGACCCACAACTGATCCTTATCAACTGTCCAGAGTAGACCCACAACTGATCCTTATAAACTGTCCAGAGTAGACCCACAACTGATCCTTATCAACTGTCCAGAGTAGACCCACAACTGATCATTATCAACTGTCCAGAGTAGACCCACAACTGATCCTTATCAACTGTCCAGAGTAGACCCACAACTGATCCTTATCAACTGTCCAGAGTAGACCCACAACTGATCCTTATCAACTGTCCAGAGTAGACCCACAACTGATCCTTATCAACTGTCCAGAATAGACCCACAACTGATCCTTATCAACTGTCCAGAGTAGACCCACAACTGATCCTTATCAACTGTCCAGAGTAGACCCACAACTGATCCTTATCAACTGTCCAGAGTAGACCCACAACTGATCCTTATCAACTGTCCAGAGTAGACCCACAACTGATCCTTATAAACTGTCCAGAGTAGACCCACAACTGATCCTTATCAACTGTCCAGAGTAGACCCATAACTGATCCTTATCAACTGTCCAGAGTAGACCCACAACTGATCCTTATCAACTGTCCAGAGTAGACCCACAACTGATCCTTATCAACTGTCCATCAAACTGATCCTTATCAACTGTCCAGAGTAGACACACAACTGATCCTTATCAACTGTCCAGAGTAGACACACAACTGATCCTTATCAACTGTCCAGAGTAGACACACAACTGATCCTTATAAACTGTCCAGAGTAGACACACAACTGATCCTTATAAACTGTCCAGAGTAGACCCACAACTGATCCTTATAGAATGAATGGAATTTAAATCACATGGCTTTTTGTGCCGTTATTCAACTGACATTTTCACTTACAGTTTAAAGCATTGAGTAGAATGTTACAACCACTTTAAAACAATTATGCATTTATTCATTGCATGGTGGTGTTGTAAGCTACTCTAGATAATTGTATTGTCCCTAAACATGATCAATATGGGTTCTTTTTGAACTGTGTGTCTCATGTCATCACTGTTCTTTCAAGCGCGATGTCGCACCTGGGCTCTCCACTGCCTAGCAGCTATTCCTCCTTGTTCTTGTGGATTTACATGGAAAATTGGTGCAGCTTTGAATAATTTTGTACGTGGTATGATTGCTATTTAGCCTATTGTAGATCTGGATAAACGATCCACCTACTAGTATTGTCCCTATGAATGGTGGATAGAGGGCAGGATATACAGTTAGACTGCTAGACCATATGGTAAAATAAGCGCACGGAACAGCATAATGCATAAGGGAGATACCAAAACACCTTGACAGGGGAAGAGCATGCAAGCAAAGGAAGAACGTATATCCTGCCCCACATGAGGAAGGAAAGTGCTGGACCACGTATATACTAAGATCAGTGATGTATATAACGCCATCCCCACCCCCACATTGGCCAATTAGATCACGTCTCTCTGTTCTTACTCCACACCTACAAGCAGCAACTCATGAGGGAGCAATTCACAAAGCCGCCGGATGCCCAGATGGCATCCCAGGCCGCGTCGTCAGAGTGTATGCCGACCAGCTGCCGGGAACTGTCCCAGCTTGTAGTCCCCACCTGCTCCAAGGAGACCATCATTGTCCCAGTGCTCAAGTAAAACAAGGTGACATGTCCAAATGACTATCGCCCTGTCGCATTCACCCCGATGATCATGAAGTGCTTTCGAGCGGCTGGTCATAGGCCCACATCAAGGCTGTATGCCAGGTACACTGGACCCACGCCAACAGATCCACGGAAGACGCCATTTCCAACGCTATTAACACGGCCGTATCTGGACAAGAGGAACACCTACATTGTACAGTTGATGTCGGAGGTTTACATACACCTTAGCCAAAAACATTTAAACTCAGTTTTTCACAATTCCTGACATTTAATCTTAGTAAAAATTCCCTGTCTTAGGTCAGTTAGGATCACCACTTTATTTTAAGAATGTGAAATCACATTCCCAGTGGGTCAGATGTTTACATACACATACTCTTTGTGTTTGACCGAGTTTGGTTCCAAATCAGAGGCGGCTGTGTTTCAGTGTTGTCTCTGATTGGGGATCATACTTAGGCAGCCCTTTTCCCTCATTCAGTGTGGGATCTTGTCTTAGTTGGAGTGCATGTAGTTTGCACGACAAAGCGGTTCATTCGTTGTACTGTTTATTTCTTGGTGGAACATTTAAATAAAATAATGTACGCCTACCACACTGTACCTTGGTCTCCTTCTGACGACAAACGTTGCAAAAACTATTGTTCTCTCCAAACTCAACACCAAGCTCAGAGCCCTGGGTCGGGACAACACCCTCTGCAACTGAATCCTGGACTGACGAGCAGACCACAGGCTGTGAGGATTGGTAACAACACCTTCTCCACACTGGCTCTTAACACAGGGAACCCCCCAGGGGTGTGTCCTCAGCCCTCAGCCCTCTGCTGTGCACCCTTTCACCCACAACATTTTATTTTAATTGTATTTATTTCACCTTTATTTAACCAGGTAGGCTAGTTGAGAACAAGTTCTCATTTGCAACTGCGACCTGGCCAAGATAAAGCATAGCAGTGTGAACAGACAACACAGTTACACATGGAGTAAATAATTAAGTCAATAACACAGTAGTAAAAAAAGGGGAGTCTATATACATTGTGTGCAAAAGGCATGAGGAGGCAGGCGAATAATTACAATTTTGCAGATTAACACTGGAGTGATAAATGATCAGATGGTCATGTACAGGTAGAGATATTGGTGTGCAAAAGAGCAGAAAAGTAGATAAATAAAAACAGTATGGGGATGAGGTAGGTGAAAATGGGTGGGCTATTTACCGATAGACTATGTACAGCTGCAGCGATCGGTTAGCTGCTCAGATAGCAGATGTTTGAAGTTGGTGAGGGAGATAAAAGTCTCCCAACTTCAGTGATTTTTGAAATTCGTTCCAGTCACAGACAGCAGAGAACTGGAACGAAAGGCGGCCAAATGAGGTGTTGGCTTTAGGGATGATCAGTGAGATACACCTGCTGGAGCGCGTGCTACGGATGGGTGTTGCCATCGTGACCAGTGAACTGAGATAAGGCGGAGCTTTACCTAGCATGGACTTGTAGATGACCTGGAGCCAGTGGGTCTGGCGACAAATATGTAGCGAGGGCCAGCCGACTAGAGCATACAAGTCGCAGTGGTGGGTGTTATGAAGTGCTTTAGTGAAAAAACGGATGGCACTGTGATAAACTGCATCCAGTTTGCTGAGTAGAGTGTTGGAAGCAATTTTGTAGATGACATCGCCGAAGTCGAGGATCGGTAGGATAGTCAGTTTTACTAGGGTAAGTTTGGCGGCGTGAGTGAAGGAGGCTTTGTTGCGGAATAGAAAGCCGAGTCTTGATTTGATTTTCGATTGGAGATGTTTGATATGAGTCTGGAAGGAGAGTTTAAAGTCTAGCCAGACACCTAGGTACTTATAGATGTCCACATATTCAAGGTTGGAACCATCCAGGGTGGTGATGCTGGTCAGGCGTGCGGGTGCAGGCAGCGAACGGTTGAAAAGCTTGCATTTGGTTTTACTAGCGTTTCAGAGCAGTTGGAGGCCACGGAAGGAGTGTTGTATGGCATTGAAGCTCGTTTGGAGGTTAGATAGCACAGTGTCCAAGGATGGGCCGGAAGTATATAGAATGGTGTCGTCTGCGTAGAGGTGGATCAGGGAATCGCCCGCAGCAAGAGCAACATCATTGATATATACAGAGAAAAGAGTCGGCCCGAGGATTGAACCCTGTGGCACCCCCATAGAGACTGCCAGAGGACCGGACATCATGCCCTCCGATTTGACACACTGAACTCTGTCTGCAAAGTAATTGGTGAACCAGGCAAGGCAGTCATCCGAAAAACCGAGGCTACTGAGTCTGCCGATAAGAATAAGGTGATTGACAGAGTCGAAAGCCTTGGCAAGGTCGATGAAGACGGCTACACAGTACTGTCTTTTATCGATGGCGGTTATGATATCGTTTAGTACCTTGAGCGTGGCTGAGGTGCACCCGTGACCGGCTCGGAAACCAGATTGCACAGCGGAGAAGGTACGGTGGGATTCGAGATGGTCAGTGACCTGTTTGTTGACTTGGCTTTCGAAGACCTTAGATAGGCAGGGCAGGATGGATATAGGTCTGTAACAGTTTGGGTCCAGGGTGTCTCCCCCTTTGAAGAGCGGGATGACTGCGGCAGCTGTCCAATCCTTGGGGATCTCAGACGATATGAAAGAGATGTTGAACAGGCTGGTAATAGGGGTTGCGACAATGGCAGTGGATAGTTTCAGAAATAGAGGGTCCAGATTGTCAAGCCCAGCTGATTTGTACGGGTCCAGGTTTTGCAGCTCTTTCAGAACATCTGCTATCTGGATTTGGGTAAAGGAGAACCTGGAGAGGCTTGGGCGAGTAGCTGCGGGGGGGCGGAGCTGTTGGCCGAGGTTGGAATAGCCAAGCGGAAGGCATGGCCAGCCGTTGAGAAATGCTTGTTGAAGTTTTCGATAATCATGGATTTATCGGTGGTGACCGTGTTACCTTGCCGCAGTGGGCAGCTGGGAGGAGGTGCTCTTGTTCTCCATGGACTTCACAGTGTCCCAGAACTTTTTGGAGTTGGAGCTACAGGATGCAAACGTCTGCCTGAAGAAGCTGGCCTTAGCTTTCCTGACTGACTGCGTGTATTGGTTCCTGACTTCCCTGAACAGTTGCATATCGCGGGGACTATTCGATGCTATTGCAGTCTGCCACGGGATATTTTTGTGCTGGTCGAGGGCAGTCAGGTCTGGAGTGAACCAAGGGCTATATCTGTTCTTAGTTCTGCATTTTTTGAATGGAGCATGCTTATCTAAAATGGTGAGGAAGTTACTTTTAAAGAATGACCAGGCATCCTCAACTGACGGGATGAGGTCAATGTCCTTCCAGGATACCCGGGCCAGGTCGATTAGAAAGGCCTGCTCACAGAAGTGTTTTAGGGAGCGTTTGACAGTGATGAGAGGTGGTCGTTTGACTGCGGCATCCTCAACTGACGGGATGAGGTCAATGTCCTTCCAGGATACCCGGGCCAGGTCGATTAGAAAGGCCTGCTCACAGAAGTGTTTTAGGGAGCGTTTGACAGTGATGAGAGGTGGTCGTTTGACTGCGGCTCCGTAGCGGATACAGGCAATGAGGCAGTGATCGCTGAGATCCTGGCTGAAGACAGCGGAGCTGTATTTGGAGGGCCAGTTGGTCAGGATGACGTCTATGAGGGTGCCCTTGTTTACAGATTTAGGGTTGTACCTGGTGTGTTCCTTGATGATTTGTGTGAGATTGAGGGCATCTAGCTTAGATTGTAGGACTGCCGGGGTGTTTTAAGCATATCCCAGTTTTGGTCACCTAACAGAACAAACTCTGAATCTAGATGGTCCTTCTGTAGCTCAGTTGGTAGAGCATGGCACTTGTAACGCAGGGTAGTGGGTTCGATTCCCGGGACCACCCATACGTAGAATTTATGCACACATGACTGTAAGTTGCTTTGGATAAAAGCGTCTGCTAAATGGCATATATTATTATATTATTATATTAGATGGGGGGCGATCAATTCAAGTTTGCTGACGACACCACGATGGTAGGCTTGAAAACCAACAACGATGAGTCAGCCTGTAGGGAGGAGGTAAGTGAACTGGCATTGTTCTGCCAGGACAACAACCTCTCCCTTTAATGTCAGCAAAACAAAGGAGTTCATTGTTGGCTTCAGGAAGCAGAGGAGGCAATGTGACCCAATCCACCAACAAGCTCTCACAGTCTCAATGCAGAATTAAACATTCATCCACGTTCTCCAAATGTCCAATTTAAAAGTTGCACCAAACATCAAAAGTGTCTTTATTGCTCCTGTATTTCCCAAGGTCCTCAGGACATCGATATTTTTAAACACTTGGCCCCCCAATTCTGCCTTCCCCAAAATATTGGACTATAAATTGTGCTTTCCTGTGTTATACTTATGCAAAATGTTTATTCTATTCTACTGAGCCATTTACTTTATGATTTGTTTATTTTTGTTGTTGCATTGTCGAGAAGGAACCTGCAGGTTAACAGGTCATTGGATGGTGTATATCATGTGTATTTATATATATATATATACATAGGACTATTTAAACTTGAAATTTGGCTAGGATGGAAGAAATTATATAGTGAAATCTGCAAAATGGTGAATTGAAACCCAAGGCAAAAAAACACACTATACCCTCCTCTTCCCCCCCCCAAAAAAACACACTATACCCTCCTCTTCCCCCCCCCCAAAAACACACTACCCCCCTTCCCCCCCCAAAAAAAAAAAACACACAACCCTCTCCAAAGAAAAACATTTTTGTTTGACAACCCTCCCCTATTCAATGGTTCTACCAATGTGTCCCATTTAGTGTGTATAGTATGTCACTGCTCTCTCATATCAGCCCCCCGCTAAGACTTGGCTAGGTGTTGAGAAAGGAGAAGAGAGGAAAGAGACAGAAGGAAGGATGAAGGGAGAGAGAAAGCGAGGGAGGGAGACACGAAGTGGTGGAGCCCCAGAGGGTGGGAGTTCAGGCTTTCTCCACTGAAAGATTGCAGCGATTAGCAGAGTGGGCAAGGTGAGTTGGCTGGGTGTTGAGGAATGGCTACATCGGGACACTATTGATGTGTCAGTGTGATTGAGTGGTTGAGGGCCCCAGCGCTAATGGCTTCATCAGACCGGCCGCACTACCGCTTTACTGCTGCCTGCAGTACCCTTGACCAGGGCCCATAGCTTTCCGGTCAGAAGTAGTGCACTATGTAAGGAATAGGGTGCAACTTGGGAAGCAGATTCAATCTCATTCCCCTACACTCCCCCCTGTTCCCTACACACCCTTGTACTCCCAATCACTGCCCCCCACCCCTAAACCCCCCGCCACCTCCCAATCACGCTACAAAACACACACAAATTAAAGTAGAAAGTACATTTCCTGAAGAAAATGTGTGTGCTTGCTAGCTTGTCTTAAAGTATTTACGGTTGTGAAATAAGATAAAATAGTGGTATTGGCTGCAGTAGTAATAGTCGTGACTAGTTATACAATACTTTGCGGAGGGATAGGGTTCTAGCAAGAACCATTTTGATCTAGGGAACCCTTTCTTGGGAAGACAAGAGTTCTTTGATGTTCTTTGGAAGGCAAGAAGGGTTCTTCTACATAGAACTAGTGATGGTACATTTTATACCGGAGCTCCGAGGCATGTGATATAGTATATTGTCATAAATCATATTTTAAAGGCTAATAAGGCTGGTGGACTGTTCATATAGGATTCTAGGAAGGACCCTCCAAAGTTAAATGGGTCTAGAGGAGATTGGTCTAGATTAGTATACGTTTTTGGCTATTTAAAATAATTTGGTTTTATGCAAATATTGTTATCTTTCAAAAAGTGTAAATAGGGTCACGCATTTTTGCAGGCAACCTGAGACAGTCTTTCTGCATGTTTGTTTGAGTAGTTTAAGTGTTTCAACAAGCACACTTAACTTCCTCACATCTGTTTTTTCCCTCTCTTTGCTGGTTCACACTCCTCTATGTGTTTTATTTAACTAGGCAAGTCAGTTAAGAAAAAGTCTTATTTACAACAATGGCCTAGGAACAGTGGGTTAACTGCCTTGTTCAGAATGACAGATTTGTACGTTGTCAGCTCAGGGAGTCAACCTAGCAACCTTGCGGTTACTGGCCCAACGCTCTAACTACTAGACTACCTACCGCCCCTAGTTTAACCACCATCCATTACTCTCTACATCTATACCTCTCTTTCTCCCTGACTTTCTCTCTCTCCCCCACTCCCCCCCCGTCTCTCACCCCCCTCTCTCAGTTATCACTTTAACTCAAGGCTATCCCTCTCACTGCTCCCTCTTTCAAGTCTTAATGAGCCAATTAAGTGGGTTCATTTCACACCTCTCTCACATTCTTTTGTTCCTCATTTTTGGAAGCTTATTGGCCTATATTCAACTAGCCTTTGTGCAAATGCCTCCCCAAATGAAAGCCTCCCTTACTCTGATGTAAGTCTTCAGGTGCTGACGCTGACCATGCAATATATTTCTTAGATGCAGGTTCCATCTCAAATTAAATCCTGTCTCCATCGGCCGCAGGTCAAAAGTAGGGCACTATTTTTTGGCACGAGGTGCCATTTGGAATGGAGCCCCAATAATTATTTTCTCACTGTTGTTTTCAGCTTGCCTTAACACTGCCTGTGAAAAATACGTTAGTTGTGTTGGGGATTCTGAGCTTGCCAATCGCCCCGCTCTTTCTTTCTCTCAAAAACTGCTGTGGAATTCAGCAGTAGTAAAGAATGCTAACAAGGACATGACTCCGTTCAGACCAACGCACAGGTAGAATATCAATGTAGGGATACTGGTGGTTGCAAAAAACAGAGAGAGTGGGAAGGGTAGTTTAAGATTAGGGTGTACATATCACTGATATTCACAAGAGCATGCCACTGAGAACTGGATCAGTATGAGAACCAGAATGGGTCTGAGAACTGGATCAGTATGAGAGCCAGATTGGGCCTGAGAAACTGGATCAGTATGAGAGCTAGAATGGGCCTGAGAAACTGGATCTGTATGAGGGCCAGAATGGGCCTGAGAAACTGGATCAGTATGAGAGCTAGAATGGGCCTGAGGAACTGGATCAGTATTAGAGCTAGAATGGGCCTGAGAAACTGGATCTGGATGAGGGCCAGAATGGGCCTGAGAAGTGGATCAGTATGAGAGCCATAATGGGCCTGAGATCTGGATCAGTATGAGAGCCAGAATGGGCCTGAGAACTGAATTAGTTTGAGAGCCAGAATGAGCCTGAGAACTGGATCAGTTTGTGAGCCAGAATTGGCCTGAGAAACTAGATCAGTATGAGAGCTAGAATGGGCCTGAGAAACTGGATCTGTATGAGAACCAGAATGGGTCTGAGAAGTGGATCAGTATGAGAGCCAGAATGTGCCTGAGATCTGGATCAGTATGAGAGCCAGAATGGGCCTGAGAAGTGGATCAGTAAGAGAGCCAGAATGGGCCTGAGAAGTAGATCAGTATGAGAGCCAGAATGGGCCTGAGAAGTGGATCAGTATGAGAGCCAGAATGGGCCTGAGAAGTGGATCAGTATGAGAGCCAGAATGGGCCTGAGAAGTGGATCAGTAAGAGAGCCAGAATGGGCCTGAGAAACTGGATCAGTATGAGAGCCAGAATAGGTCTAAGAACTGGATCAGTAGTCAGAGGTTGTAAGCAGTGTGGATCTGGAGTGGAGCGAGAAGCGGAGCTGGAGTAATTTGGCTTTGGCGTTGAACGGATTTACAAAATGTTAGCGCATTGGCCTTCTACCTTAGAAGCAGGTAATGGGGATCCTTAATAAATACAAATAGACATTCTCCCTCCAATTTTGCTCCGGTACCACTCTGCCCATCATTTTTAATTTCCTTCATCACTGTTCTTTTAAAGGTCTATTCTGCTGTATTTATTTAGCTTACCCCACCACTTATACGCAGAGATGTTGATATGAGTTGACAAAGCAATAGGTCAAAGCCTTTGTAGCCTAATTTGATAACAAGACAACCAATGAGCACATGCAGCAGCACCAGAGACAGTTAGGTTTCTATATTCCTAAAGGCTATTGTTACAAAACAGAGGAGTATAAGTTGTCTATCAACTGTAAAATGTGATCGCAACTGAACCAGCAACAACAGAACTATCTGATCATCAATAGATTAGAGAAGAAGTTTATCTGATCATCAATAGATTAGAGAAGAAGCTTATCTGATCATCAATAGATTAGAGAAGAAGCTTATCTGATCATCAATAGATTAGAGAAGAAGCTTATCTGATCATCAATAGATTAGAGAAGAAGCTTATCTGATCATCAATAGATTAGAGAAGAAGCTTATCTGATCATCAATAGATTAGAGAAGAAGCTTATCTGATCATCAATAGATTAGAGAAGAAGTTTATCTGATCATCAATAGATTGGAGAAGAAGCAATTTGTTTGTTAACACGGAGGCCACATATAGCCAGGTAGGTCCTTCTTCTATAGACGATGACATGTTATTTAAATGTTGAAGCTTCTTATGATAGCCTACTTGAACACCAAATGGAACATGTTTGTTAAATGAGTGGAGCGAATTTGAAGGTGCAGTTTTTTTCTGAGTGCTGAACGATTATTAGTGGAGTGGGGCAAAGGATGATGTGTGCTGGAGCAATGTGCAAAGACCGCTCCATGAGCAATGTGCAAAGACAGCTCCATGAGCAATGTGCAAAGACCGCTCCATGAGCAATGTGCAAAGACAGCTCCATGAGCAATGTGCAAAGACAGCTCCATGAGCAATGTGCAAAGACAGCTCCATGGGCAATGTGCAAAGACAGCTCCATGAGCAATGTGCAAAGACAGCTCCATGAGCAATGTGCAAAGACAGCTCCATGAGCAATGTGCAAAGACAGCTCCATGAGCAATGTGCAAAGACCGCTCCATGAGCAATGTGCAAAGACCGCTCCATGAGCAATGTGCATAGACTGCTCCATGAGCAATGTGCAAAGACAGCTCCATGAGCAATGTGCAAAGACTGCTCCATGAGCAATGTGCAAAGACTGCTCCATGAGCAATGAGTGGGATTTTCCAATGAGTGGGATTTTCAACTCACATTCTGCGTCAGCTAGAAACTCAGGGGTTAGTGATTCACTACAGTAAATCTCCTGTGTTATATTCCCTCTTATCAAACCTTCTTCATTCAAGGTATCCTCTCCTAATTAAAACCAGGGTTTGTAATAGATCACACATATAACATATACAGTACCAGTAAAAAGTTTGGACACCTACTCATTCAATGTTTTTTCTTTAGTTTTTACTGTTTTCTACATTGCAGAATGATAGTGAAGACATCAAAACTATGAAATAACACATGGAATCATGTAGTAATCAAAAAATTGTTAAATCAAAATATATTTATATTTGACATCTTCAAAGTAGCCACCCTTTGCCTTGATGACAGCTTTGCACACTCTTGGCATTCTCAACTGAAATGCTTTTCCAACAGTCTTGAAGGAGTTCCCACATATGCTGAGCACTTGTTGGCTGCTTTTCCTTCACTCTGTGGTCCAACTCATCCCAATCCATCTCAATTGGGTTGAGGTTAGGTGATTGTGGAGGCCAGGTCATCTCCTTCTTTGTCAAATAGGCCGTACACAGCCTGGAGATGTGTTGGATCATTGTTCTGTTGAAAAACAAATGATTGTCCCACTAAGCGCAAACCAGATGGGACGACGGATCACTGCAGAATGCTATGGTAGCCATGCTGGTTAAGTGTGCCTTGAAATCTAAATAAATCACTGACAGTGTCACCAGCAAAGCACCCCAACACCATTACACCTCCACCTCCATGCTTCACTTTGGGAACCACACATGCCGGAGATCATCCATTCACCTACTCTGCATCTCACAAAGTCACGGCGGTAGAAACAAATATGTCTAATTTGGACTCATCAAACCAAAGGACAGATTTCCACCGGTCTATTGTCCATTGCTCATGTTTCTTGGCCCAAGCAAGTCTCTTCTTATTTTTGGTGTCCTTTAGTAGTGGTTTCTTTGCAGCATGAATTTGTTTAACAACGTTTTGGTTACTACATGATTCCATATGTGTTATATCATAGTCCTGATGTCTTCACTGTTATTGTGCAATGTAGAAAATTGTAAAAAAAAAAAAAAAAATCCTGGAATGACTAGGTGTGTCCAAACTTTGACTGCTACTGTAAGTGAACACTTTGATTCAAAGTGACTTACAGTAAGCAGTTTTTTATTGAACTCTTATTTAACTAGGCAAGTCAGTTATGAACAAATTCTTATTTCCATTGTCGGCCTCGTTCTGCTTTGTTCAGGGGCAGAACGACAGATTCTTACCTTGTCAGCTTGGGGATTCGCTCTTGCAACCTTTCGGTTACTAGTCCAAAACTCTAACCACTAGTCTACCTGCCTCCCCGTATATTAGTTGATGTTAGTTGAAGCATAAGCAGTGTGTGGGTGCTCCCAACCAGAATCAAACCCACAACCTTGGCATTGCAAGCGCCACTCGCTACCAACTGAGCCACATAGGAGGAAATAGTTGGTTGGTCTCCTTCTAGTATATAGTGGACTTGATAAGGTCCAGGGTCAGTGCTAGCACCCTGTCTAAATGTCCGTTTCTGTTCTGTTCCTGTCTTCTTCTGGACCACATTAGCCAGCGACAGCTCTCACAGTCTCACATTAGAATTAGACCATCCATGCTTCTCAAATGTCAAATTTCAAAATTGTTCAGAGGTTAAGGTTATGATTAGGTATTAACTTAGCATTTTTAAGTTTAAGGTAAGGGTTAAGGTTAGGAATTAACTCTGAATGGTTAAGGTAAGGGTTAAGGTTAGGTGTTAACTCTGAATGGTTAAAGTAAGGGTTAAGGTTAGTTATTAACTCTGAATGGTTAAGGTAAGGGTTAAGGTAAGGGTTAAGGTTAGGTATTAACTCTGAATGGTTAAGGTAAGGGTTAAGGTAAGGGTTAAGGTTAGGTGTTAACTCTGAATGGTTAAAGTAAGGGTTAAGGTTAGTTATTAACTCTGAATGGTTAAAGTAAGGGTTAAGGTTAGGGTTAAGGTTAGGTGTTAACTCTGAATGGTTAAGGTAAGGGTTAAGGTTAGGTGTTAACTCTGATTGGTTAAGGTAAGGGTTAAGGTTAGGTGTTAACTCTGAATGGTTAAAGTAAGGGTTAAGGTTAGGCATTAACTCTGAATGGCTAAGGTAAGGGTCAAGGTTTGGGATAGGCTTAAAGCAAAAAGAGGCAGAGGATTACGCCCATCCCCCATCCCCCATCCCCGACCACAACACCCTAGTAAACCCGAAAACTACTTGAAAGAAACGGCGCTCCCCTTTGCGCCCTAGCGGCTGATTTTCACCTCAACCCCGACCTCAGACATGGATGTTTAAGTCCTGACTTGAACCCGGCTGAACCACCAGCCTACGTCTCTTCCAAAGTACATTTTGATGAGAGCGTTTACTGTACGGAGTGGATCTCTCCCTCTTTTCTCTCCTCCAGTTCCCCAGGCTTCTTTCTCTCCATTCCGCCTGGTGTTGCCGATCATTACAACCAGTCAGAGCACTACATATGGTTTGAATAATTCATCTCATTATTTATTAGGAATCTGTCCCGGAGTATAATTAACTAAATAATGATCTAGAGTCAATTAACGTCCTACGAGCTGGATCTGGGGACTCTGGCTTGACAGAGGAGAGAGCTTGCTTTCTGCAATGAGAAGAATGAAATAGATTGATCTTCATATCAACATCCGTTCTGAAGAGACAGAGAGAGACAGAGAGAGACAGGGGAGAGGGCGAGAGAGAGAGAGGGGGTGAGATTAAAGCCAAAGAGAGAAAGAGAGGAGGCGAGAGACAGAGTGAAAGAGGGATAGAAATTGAGGGGGTAGCATGAGAGAGAGAGGGAGAGGACGAGAGGGGGCAGCATGAGATTAACCGCCAAAATAGTTAATTAATTTAACACAATACAATGAAGTCTCCCTCTCATCAATGAGATGTGGCTTTAGTGATTCCAGCTGACCTCAAACCGACACAAAAAAAATATCACACTAAAGGAAAAGGGGAATAAAGATTGAGTGAACTGGAGATGGAGTGAGGAATAATTGGTTCAACTCTAAACTCGTTATGTGGGAACACACATTTAGAGGAATGAAGGCGATAGCCGTCTTGCTGTAAAGTGCACAGTCCTCCAGGGTGGGTTATATGCGACATCTCCTTCCAATTATATGACATTATCACGGCCTAACGCAAGGGTTACGCACCATACACACTTCCACTCCTCTACACACACACACACACACACGCACACACACGCACGCACACACACGCACGCACACACACGCGCGCACGCACACACACACACACACAGACATACACACACACGCACACATACACACACACACGCACGCACACACACGCACGCGCACGCACACACACACACGCACACACACACACGCAAACACACGCACACACACGCACACACACACACACACACACGCACACGCACACACAGATTCCCTTTCCCCTCACCATCACATACACCCCTCATTAAAGACCTTCTCCCAGCCCTGCTCAGACAGCCGTTACAGAACCTTTCCTTAACACACACACTCAACTCAACCACATTTCTTAGTTCACACTAGCCACTAACCCTCAACTCTGAGTGCTCAACAGCCCTTCACTCTCCTCCTTGTGTTTCTCTGTGTGTTTAGCCTGTCTGGTTCTGCAAATAGGTTGTAGGTTGTCCTGACGATCTAACTTCGTTCTCTTCTCCCCACAAGATGGTTGCGTCCCAATATGCACCTTATTTTCTGTTTGACCTATGACTCCTGGTCAAAATTAGTGCACTATATAGGACAACGGTTGTCATTTGGGACACACAACCCCCCCCCCACCCCTACCATTAATACTAAACCCGGAAATCACCCTGACACCCTGGATGAAATAGAAACACACTTTGTCTATAGCAGAACACACACACAGGAATAGGCACATGCTTTCTTAATGACACTGTGACAGCCTGCCTTGTAGCAACCGGGACATGAAAAGTGTGCCCACTCAGGATGGAACCATGACTAATATACAGATAGTATATTATTAGATATTATATATGTATGTATAATAAAAAGGACACCTAGAT
>NC_060179.1:79111557-79206557 GCF_021184085.1 Oncorhynchus gorbuscha
GTAATCTGAGGGAAATATGTATCTCTAATATGGTCATACATTGGACAGGAGGTTAGGAAGTGCAGCTCAGTTTCCACCTCATTTTGTGGGCAGTGTGCACATAGCCTGTCTTTTCTTGAGAGCCAGGTCTGCCTACGGCGGCCTTTCTCAAAAGCATGGCTAGTCTGTACATAGTCAAAGCTTTCCTTAAGTTTGGGTCAGTCACAGTGGACAGGTATTCTGCCACTGTGTACTCTCTGTTTAGGGCCAAATAGCATTCTAGTTTACTCTGTTTTTTTGTTAATTCTTTCCAATGTGTCAAGTAATTATCTTTTTGTTTTCTCATGATTTGGTTGGGTCTAATTTTGCTGCTGTCCTGGGGCTCTGTGGGGTTTGTGTTTGTGAACAGAGCCCCAGGACCAGCTTGCTTAGGGGACTCTTCTCCAGGTTCATCTCTCTGTAGTTTATGGCTTTGTTATGGAAGGTTTGGGAATCGCTTCCTTTTGGGTGGTTGTAGAATTTAACAGCTCTTTTCTGGATTTTGATAATTAGTGGGTATCGGCCTAATTCTGCTCTACATGCATTATTTGGTGTTCTACGTTGTACACAGAGGATATTTTTGCAGAATTCTGTATGCAGTCTCAATTTGGTGTTTGTCCCATTTTGTGAAGTCTTGGTTGGTGAGCGGACCCTAGACCTCACAACCGTAAAGGGCAATGGGCTCTATGACTGATTCAAGTATTTTTAGCCAGATCCTAATTGGTATGTTGAAATTTATGTTCCTTTTGATGGCATAAAATGCCCTTCTTGCCTTGTCTCTCAGACCGTTCACAGCTTTGTGGAAGTTACCTGTGGCGCTGATGTTTAGGCCGTAGTATGTATCGTTTTTTGTTGTGTGCTCTAGGGCACACAAAAACACTCATCTCACTCCTCCTCTCACTCTCCCTCTCACTCCCCCAATCACTCCCACTCTCACTCCTCATCTCTCTCCTCATCTCACACCTCTCTCATTTCCTCTCACTCCTCATCTCACTCCCCCTCTCACTCCTATCACATCTCACTCCCCCTCTCACTCCAACCAATAATAATTCATTAATTTGAAGACTAAGTGATCAGATATTAAAATATCTGAAAGTTATATTAGGAAAATTATAACTTTATAATCTGAATATTTTCCTTGGTGTCCCAACGTCCTAGTTAATTACAGTTACATGATTAATCAGCTTAATCGCATAATAATAATTACAGAGAGTTGTTTGATAAATAAGTCTTCAGTTTAATGATGCCAAAGACACGACAACACCATCTACCGATACAGATACAGTCGCAATGCTAGTCAACCCTGACTTCGGCATTTGGCCACAGGTTCTCATCCACATCTCATCTTAAGTCCTCTCGGGCAATAAAACATAGGAAATAATATTTTGGCATGCCTGGTCCATCCCTGGCAATCTTCTACAGATATGTCCAGGCATCCAGCATTCATTGCGTCGAGGAGGGACATTTGATCATGTTGATGGTGGTCATAAACCTTCCACCTCCATGAGGAATAGTAACACCATCCTGGGATGGGCTGCATCCTGCTCTGTGACTTCACGGAGGTGGTGAAACACCACATTGTCCCATAGAGTTATGACCGTTGGCCGATTCCCCTCACTGCAACCCTTTTCTCACCTGGTACTACCCTTCCACAGGGTTGTAGAAATACTGCCCCCTAAAGAAGTTCATCATTAGTCATAACGATTACAGAGAATTGATTTGATAAACTAACAGTCTTCAGTTTAATGATGCCAAAGACACTGCCAACACTCTGTCCTGAATCTATGTGAGTTTTATTCCATTGTTTTTGACGACCATATCGACGATTGCAGTTTCCTGCACAGCAGTGTAAATCCTACCTCTCCCACCTGTGGGAGGTAACCGTTGGGTCCTAAGCAGAAATACTAAAACAATGACACACAAGAAGGTTTGGAGGCATTGCTCAATTTACTTCTGTAATGTGCAGTTCAGTCAGATGTCCCTTGCAGAATGCACATCTTACCTGTTGTTTTGCCTGACATTTCTCACATTAGATGCCAGTGTTGAGCGTTGCAGACTTGGCTGCACTCTCAGACCAGCCTCTCTCATTGATAGACCATGATTTATTACATGATCAATTATAGCAGCCCCTAATCTCATCTGAGACTACAGCTCTTGATCTTCCTATGTCTTCTTCCACCACGCATACGTATTCCTCTTCCTCTCCCTCTCCCAGCCACTCTTCTTCCTCTGTCAGCCACTTCTCTATCTCTTACTCCTCTTCCTTTCCCTCTCCCAGCCACTATTATTCCTCTGTCAGCCACTTCTCTATCTCTTACTCCTCTTCCTCTTCCTCTCCCTCTCCCAACCACTATTATTCCTCTGTCAGCCACTTCTCTATCTCTTACTCCTCTTCCTCTCCCTTTCCCAGCCACTCTTCCTCCTCTGTCAGCCACTTCTCTATCTCTTACTCCTCTCCTCTTCCTCTTCCTCTCCCAGCCACTATTATTCCTCTGTCAGCCACTTCTCTATCTCTTACTCCTCTTCCTCTCCCTTTCCCAGCCACTCTTCCTCCTCTGTCAGCCACTTCTCTATCTCTTACTCCTCTTCCTCTCCCTCTCCCAGCCACTCTTCTTCCTCTGTCAGCCACTTCTCTATCTCTTACTCCTCTCCTCTTCCTCTCCCTCTCCCAGCAACTATTATTCCTCTGTCAGCCACTTCTCTATCTCTTACTCCTCTTCCTCTCCCAGCCACTCTTCTTCCTCTGTCAGCCACTTCTTTATCTCTTTACTCCTCTTCCTCTCCCTTTCCCAGCCACTCTTCTTCCTCTGTCAGCCACTTCTCTATCTCTTTACTCCTCTTCCTCTCCCTTTCCCAGCCACTCTTCTTCCTCTGTCAGCCACTTCTCTATCTCTTACTCCTCTTCCTCTCCCAGCCACTCTTCTTCCTCTGTCAGCCACTTCTTTATCTCTTTACTCCTCTTCCTCTCCCTTTCCCAGCCACTCTTCTTCCTCTGTCAGCCACTTCTCTATCTCTTACTCCTCTTCCTCTCCCTCTCCCAGCCACTCTTCTTCCTCTGTCAGCCACTTCTCTATCTCTTACTCCTCTTCCTCTCCCAGCCACTCTTCTTCCTCTGTCAGCCACTTCTTTATCTCTTTACTCCTCTTCCTCTCCCTCCCAGCCACTCCTCTGTCAGCCACTTCTCCATCTCTTTACTCCTCTTCCTCTCCCTCTCCCAGCCACTATTATCCTCTGCCACTCAGCCACTATTATTCTTCTCTATCTCTTACTCCTCTTCCTCTCCCAGCCACTCTTCTTCCTCTGTCAGCCACTTCTTTATCTGTTACTCCTCTTCCTCTCTTCCTCTGTCAGCCACTCCTCTCCCCTCTCCCAGCCACTCTTCCCAGCCACTTCACTCGTATTCCTCTGTCAGCCACTTCTTTATCTCTTACTCCTCTTCCTCTCCCTTTCCCAGCCACTATTATTCCTCTGTCAGCCACTTCTTTATCTCTTACTCCTCTTCCTCTCCCAGCCACTCTTCTTCCTCTGTCAGCCACTTCTTTATCTGTTACTCCTCTTCCTCTCCCTCTCCCAGCCACGCTTCTTCCTCTGTCAGCCACTTCTCTATCTCTTACTCCTCTTCCTCTCCCAGCCACTCTTCTTCCTCTGTCAGCCACTTCTCTATCTCTTACTCCTCTTCCTCTCCCAGCCACTCTTCTTCCTCTGTCAGCCACTTCTTTATCTCTTTACTCCTCTTCCTCTCCCTTTCCCAGCCACTCTTCTTCCTCTGTCAGCCAATTCTTTCTCTTACTCCTCTTCCTCTCCCTATCCCAGCCACGCTTCTTCCTCTGTCAGCCACTTATTTATCTCTTACTCCTCTTCCTCTCACTCTCCTAGCCAATCTTATTCCTCTGTCAGCCACTTCTCTATCTCTTACTCCTCTTCCTCTCCCAGCCACGCTTCTTCCTCTGTCAGTCACTTCTTTATCTCTTACTCCTCTTCCTCTCCCTCTCCCAGCCACTCTTATTCCTCTGTCAGCCACTTCTTTATCTGTTAGTCCTCTTCCTCTCCCTCTCCCAGCCACTCTTATTCCTCTGTCAGCCACTTCTTTATCTCTTACTCCTCTTCCTCTTCCTCTCCCAGCCACGCTTCTTCCTCTGTCAGCCACTTATTTATCTCTTACTCCTCTTCCTCTCCCTCTCCCAGCCACTATTATTCCTCTGTCAGTCACTTCTTTATCTCTGGCTGGGTCCATGTTTACATTACATTACAGCATTATTCCTAAAATGTCCCCTTTTGTATAGATGGTAATGAAATTTAAAGACTTTGTAGGTGTTGAAAGACCTGGGTAGGTGTTCAGCTCCAATGGGAATCAACCGAGGTTGGACCAAATCTTTTGATAGTATTTCATTTTTTAGGATGTTGAATATATTTCAATTCGGTATTACTGTACAAATGTATCAAATTGCTGTCTTATCTTATTCAATTTTGTGTTATGTTAAACTTAAGTGTAGCAGTTTTGAAAAGAGTATGTAAACATGTGTAATTTGGCCTGTGAGAAAATAATTCATGAAATTTGAAAGATGTAGTCATTGAATGATCCACAGTTTAGCCCTCATAGACTGACACCTGAAACCCTGAGACACCTGAAACCCCACCTCTTTAAGGAATACCTAGGATAGTAATCCTTCTCACCCCCCCCTTTAAGATTTAGATGCACTATTGTAAAGTGACTGTTCCACTGGATGTCATAAGGTGAATGCACCAATTTGTAAGTCGCTCTGGATAAGAGCGTCTGCTAAATGACTTAAATGTAAATGTAATGTAAATGTTGTTCTCACCGTGAGAAGAATTTTGAAAAAGTGACCTGAGTACTGAGAAATGGGTCCTGGCGATTGTAAAACAAACTGTAAATAGGTAAATATTGCACAATCCAGGTGTGTAAAGCTCTTGTAGACTAACCCAAGAAGACAAGAAGAGCAGTAATTGCTGCCAAAGTGGATTCTGACTCAGAGAGAGGAATATTTATGCAATGACTACATTTGAGTTAAAACATCTTTGTATTTTATTATATATAATTTTTCTTCCACTTTGACATTAGAGTATTTCATGTAGATTGTTGACAAAAATAATACAATTCTATCCATTCTGTGTAATACAATAAAATGTGACGGAATGCAAATATCTAGAACACCATCTAGAACACCATCTAGAACACCATCTAGAACATATGGTGTTGTTTGTGTAAGGGTGTCAAAAGCAACATCTCTTGTGTGTGTGTGTGTGTGTGTGTGTGTGTGTGTGTGTGTGTGTGTGTGTGTGTGTGTGTGTGTGTGTGTGTGTGTGTGTGTGTGTGTGTGTGTGTGTGTGTGTGTGTGTGTGTGTGTGTGTGTGTGTGTGTGTGTGTGAGAGAGTTTGTGTGTGTGTGAGTGTCTGTCTGTACCTGTGTGTGTGATTAATTAGCAAGGAGGAGGCGGGGTCAGTCTCACTAATTAGTGTATGAGGGGCGTATTAGTTATTTAACATGAATTAGTATATGAGGGGCGTAATTACCAGATGATTGTCTACCTGTCAGGGTCTGCATCCCAAATGGCACCCTATTCCCTATATAGTGCACTACTTTGGACCAGAGCCTACAAGCTAATTTATAGAGAACAGGATGCCATTTTGGACACAGTCGTACATGACCAATCACAGAGGAGAACAAAGGACATCCCTCAGGTATACTGGAGCAAGAACATGAGAGAGTGACTGTGTGTGTGTGTGTGTGTGTGTGTGTGTGTGTGTGTGTGTGTGTGTGTGTGTGTGTGTGTGTGTGTGTGTGTGTGTGTGTGTGTGTGTGTGTGTGTGTGTGTGTGTGTGTGTGTGTGTGTGTGTGTGTGTGAGTGAGTGAGTGAGTGAGTGAGTGAGTGAGTGAGTGAGTGTGTGTGTGTGTGTGTGTGCGCGTGCGTGCATATGTGTGTGTGTGTCCATATGTGTGTGTATGCTTGCGAGACAGAGAGATCTAGGAAAGAAGTGATTCAGCTAATATAGAAGCGGATAGAGGAAGAGGAGAGGAAACTAAATCACCACACAGTGTCACAGGTGTTAGAAGAGGTTGTAGAGGTCCGCTAGAGGTTGTACACCACAGAGAAAGATGCACACCGTCACACACTAAGCACACAGACTGGGAACTGCTGAGATGATGTAGAGAGATAGCAGCATGAAATAAAAAAAAAAAAAACAGATAGGAAACAACTGAAAAATATTAGAAATAAAAACATAAAAATGGAAAGGAAGGATGACAACAGGAGAAAGAGGGAGAGACAGAGATGAGGATCAAGGACAAGTGGGGGAAAAAACTGAAGGTGCAAGAGAGGAGAAGAAAATAAAGTGAGGGAGAAAGAGAAAAGAGAAAGAAAGATAGAGGGAGAAAGAGAAAAGAGAAAGAAAGAGGGAGAAAGAGAAAAGAGAAAGAAAGAGGGAGAAAGAGAAAAGAGAAAGAAAGAGGGAGAAAGAGAAAAGAGAAAGAAAGATAGAGGGAGAAAGAGAAAAGAGAAAGAAAGATAGAGGGAGAAAGAGAAAAGAGAAAGAACGATAGAGGGAGAAAGAGAAAAGAGAAAGAAAGATAGAGGGAGAAAGAAAAGAAAAGAGAAAGAAAGATAAAGATAGGGAGAAAGAGAAAAGAGAAAGAAAGATAGAGGGAGAAAGAGAAAAGAGAAAGAAAGATAGAGGGAGAAAGAGAAAAGAGAAAGAAAGATAGAGGGAGAAAGAGAAAAGAGAAAGAAAGATAAAGGGAGAAAGAGAAAAGAGAAAGAAAGATAAAGGGAGAAAGAGAAAAGAGAAAGAAAGATAGAGGGAGAAAGAGAAAAGAGAAAGAAAGATAAAGGGAGAAAGAGAAAAGAGAAAGAAAGATAGAGGGAGAAAGAGAAAAGAGAAAGAAAGATAGAGGGAGAAAGAGAGTGGGGTTCCTGACTCACTATTAGAGGAAGTGCCTTTGTAATACAGGAAGTTAATACAGTGACAGGAAACCCAGGATTTGTTTTAATGGGAACAACCACAATCATGCTGCTTAATAAGGATCCTCCCCTTTTTTTAAATGTTCATTTCTCCATTTCTCTCTCTGTAGCTCAGGACCTGAAGCAAGGATATGCATATTCTTGATACCATTTCAAAGGAAACACTTTGAAGTTTGTGGAAATGTGAAACTGATGAAGGAGAAATACATATTTTTTTTGTACCATCATCTTTGAAATGCAAGAGTAAGGCCATAATGTATTGTTCCAGCCCAGTCACAATTTAGATTTTGGCCACTAGATGGCAGCAGTGTATGTGCAAATTCTGATACCGTTTTAGACTGATCCAATGAACCATTGTATGTGTTCAAAATGTTGTATCAAGACTGCCCAAATGTGCCTAATTTGTTTATTGACACAGGTAATTCTCCTCAAACAATAGAATAGTGTTCATTCACTTTAACAGTTACCGTAAATCGGACAGTGCAGTTAGATTAACAAGAATTTAAGCTTCCTGCCCACATCAGATATGTCTATGCCCTAACCACATTGGCCAACGTTAGCTCAACCATCCCGCGGGGAGGACACCGATCCCGTAGAGGTTAAAACCACAGTACGCTCATCATTTTCTATATATCGCTCGCTCTCTCTGTCTCTCTCTCTTCATCTCTAACTCTCTCTCTGTTTCTTTTCAAATCAAATCAAATTTTATTTGTCACATACACATGGTTAGCAGATGTTAATGCGAGTGTAGCGAAATGCTTGTGCTTCCAGTTCCGACAATGCAGTGATAACCAACAAGTAATCTAACTAACAATTCCAAAACTACTGTCTTATACACAGTGTAAGGGGATAAGGAACATGTACATAAGGATATATGAATGAGTGATGGTACAGAGCAGCATACAGTAGATGGTATCGAGTACAGTATATACATATGAGATGAGTGTGTAGACAAAGTAAACAAAGTGGCATAGTTAAAGTGGCTAGTGATACATGTGTTACATAAGGATGCAGTCGATGATGTAGAGTACAGTATATACATATGCATATGAGATGAATAATGTAGGGTGAGTAACATTATATAAGGTAGCATTGTTTAAAGTGGCTAGTGATATATTTACATCATTTCCCATCAATTCCCATTATTAAAATGGCTGGAGTTGGGTCAGTGTCAATGACAGTGTGTTGGCAGCAGCCACTCAGTGTTAGTGGTGGCTGTTTAACAGTCTGATGGCCTTGAGATAGAAGCTGTTTTTCAGTCTCTCGGTCCCAGCTTTGATGCACCTGTACTGACCTCGCCTTCTGGATGATAGCGGGGTGAACAGGCAGTGGTTCGGGTGGTTGATGTCCTTGATGATCTTTATGGCCTTCCTGTAACAGCGGTTGGTGTAAGTGTCCTGGAGGGCAGGTAGTTTGCCCCCGGTGATGCGTTGTGCAGTCCTCACTACCCTCTGGAGAGCCTTACGGTTGAGGGCGGAGCAGTTGCCGTACCAGGCGGTGATACAGCCCGCCAGGATGCTCTCGATTGTGCATCTGTAGAAGTTTGTGAGTGCTTTTGGTGACAAGCCGAATTTCTTCAGCCTCCTGAGGTTGAATAGGCGCTGCTGCGCCTTCTTCACGACGCTGTCAGTGTGAGTGGACCAATTCAGTTTGTCTGTGATGTGTATGCCGAGGAACTTAAAACTAGCTACCCTCTCCACTACTGTTCCATCGATGTGGATAGGGGGGTGTTCCCTCTGCTGTTTCCTGAAGTCCACAATCATCTCCTTAGTTTTGTTGACGTTGAGTGTGAGGTTATTTTCCTGACACCACACTCCGAGGGCCCTCACCTCCTCCCTGTAGGCCGTCTCGTCGTTGTTGGTAATCAAGCCTACCACTGTTGTGTCGTCCGCAAACTTGATGATTGAGTTGGAGGCGTGCGTGGCCACGCAGTCGTGGGTGAACAGGGAGTACAGGAGAGGGCTCAGAACGCACCCTTGTGGGGCCCCGTGTTGAGGATCAGCGGGGAGGAGATGTTGTTGCCTACCCTCACCACCTGGGGGCGGCCCGTCAGGAAGTCCAGTACCCAGTTGCACAGGGCGGGGTCGAGACCCAGGGTCTCGAGCTTGATGACGAGCTTGGAGGGTACTATGGTGTTGAATGCCGAGCTGTAGTCGATGAACAGCATTCTCACATAGGTATTCCTCTTGTCCAGGTGGGTTAGGGCAGTGTGCAGTGTGGTTGAGATTGCATCGTCTGTGGACCTATTTGGGCGGTAAGCAAATTGGAGTGGGTCTAGGGTGTCGGGTAGGGTGGAGGTGATATGGTCCTTGACTAGTCTCTCAAAGCACTTCATGATGACGGAAGTGAGTGCTACGGGGCGGTAGTCGTTTAGCTCAGTTACCTTAGCTTTCTTGGGAACAGGAACAATGGTGGCCCTCTTGAAGCATGTGGGAACAGCAGACTGGTATAGGGATTGATTGAATATGTCCGTAAACACACCGGCCAGCTGGTCTGCGCATGCTCTGAGGGCGCGGCTGGGGATGCCATCTGGGCCTGCAGCCTTGCGAGGGTTAACACGTTTAAATGTCTTACTCACCTCGGCTGCAGTGAAGGAGAGACCGCATGTTTCCGTTGCAGGCCGTGTCAGTGGCACTGTATTGTCCTCAAAGCGGGCAAAAAAGTTATTTAGTCTGCCTGGGAGCAAGACATCCTGGTCCGTGACTGGGCTGGATTTCATCTTGTAGTCCGTGATTGACTGTAGACCCCGCCACATGCCTCTTGTGTCTGAGCCATTGAATTGAGATTCCACTTTGTCTCTGTACTGACGCTTAGCTTGAATAATAGCCTTACGGAGGGAATAGCTGCACTGTTTGTATTCAGTCATGTTGCCAGATACCTTGCCCTGATTAAAAGCAGTGGTTCGCGCTTTCAGTTTCACGCGAATGCTGCCATCAATCCACGGTTTCTGGTTAGGGAATGTTTTTATCATTGCTATGGGAACGACATCTTCGACGCACGTTCTAATGAACTCGCACACCGAATCAGCGTATTCGTCAATATTCCCATCTGACGCAATACGAAACATGTCCCAGTCCACATGATGGAAGCAGTCTTGGAGTGTAGAGACAGCTTGGTCTGACCAGCGTTGGACAGACCTCAGCGTGGGAGCCTCTTGTTTTAATTTCTGCCTGTAGGCAGGGATCAGCAAAATGGAGTCGTGGTCAGCTTTTCCGAAAGGGGGGCGGGGCAGGGCCTTATATGCGTCGCGGAAGTTAGAGTAACAATGATCCAAGGTTTTACCACCCCTGGTTGCGCAATCGATATGCTGATAAAATTTAGGGAGTCTTGTTTTCAGATTGGCTTTGTTAAAATCCCCAGCTACAATGAATGCAGCCTCCGGATAAATGTTTTCCAGTTTGCAAAGAGTTAAATAAAGTTCGTTCAGAGCCATCGATGTGTCTGCTTGGGGGGGATATATACGGCTGTGATTATAATCGAAGAGAATTCTCTTGGAAGATAATGCGGTCTACATTTGATTGTGAGGAATTCTAAATCAGGTGAACAGAAGGATTTGAGTTCCTGTATGTTTCCTTCATCACACCATGTCCCGTTAGTCATGAGGCATACGCCCCCGCCACTCTTCTTACCAGAGAGATGTTTGTTTCTGTCGGCGCGATGCGTGGAGAAACCCGTTGGCTGCACCGCCCTGGATAGCGTTTTCCCAGTAAGCCATGTCTCCGTAAAGCAAAGAACGTTGCAGTCTCTGATGTCCCTCTGGAATGCCACCCTTGCTCGGATTTCATCAACCTTGTTGTCGAGAGACTGGACATTGGCAAGAAGAATACTGGGAAGTGGTGCGCGATGTGCCCTTTTTCGGAGTCTGACCAGAACACCGCCGCGTTTCCCTCTTTTTCGGAGTCGTTTCCTTGGGTCGCTGCATGCGATCCATTCCGTTGTCCTGTTTGTAAGGCAGAACACAGGATCCGCGTCGCGGAAAACATATTCTTGGTCGTACTGATGGTGAGTTGACGCTGATCTTATATTCAGTAGTTCTTCTCGACTGTATGTAATGAAACCTAAGATGACCTTGGGTACTAATGTAAGAAATAACACGTAAAAAAAACAAAAAACTGCATAGTTTCCTAGGAACGCGAAGCGAGGCGGCCATCTCAGTCGGCGCCGGAAGTGAGACTCATTTCATATTTCTCCCTTAGTCTCTGTCACTCCTTCTAATTCTTTCCTCTCTTCCTTTCCTAACTCGTTCTCGTTCTCTCTCTTCCACTATCAAGGCAGCCTCTGTGATATCTCTTCCCACCCTTGCCTTATTTAAAAGCCAGAATAGCCAGAATAGCAGCAGTTTAACTAACTCTTTTGAAAGACCCATGTATGGCTTCATGTCAAATGAGAACGGTTGACTAAGTCCGTCAGTTGTTCTCCTCGGGGACCCACAGAGGAAACTCACCTGATTCAACCAATTAACACAATAATAACACCTATTGAATTTTAATAATACAATATGGCTCACCAGGATAAAAAAAACGTTATGGTTTTTCAAAAAGACCTACAAAGGACAGGTTGAGAAAGTTCCTTTATAAATTTCCATGAATGTTATGTAAAGAACCATCAAAAAGGGTTCTACATAGCACCACGAAGGGTTCTACATAGCACCACAAAGGGTTCTACATAGCACCAAAAAGTGTTCTACATAGCACCACAAAGGGTTCTACATGGCACCAAAAAGGGTTCTACATAGCACCACAAAGGGTTCTACATAGCACCACAAAGGGTTCTACATAGCACCACAAAGGGTTCTACATAGCACCAAAAAGGGTTCTACATAGCACCACAAAGGGTTCTACATATCACCAAAAAGGGTTCTACATAGCACCACAAAGGGTTAGAAACATATTGGAACCCTTTTTTTGGTTCTTTATAGAATCTTAGGAAAGGGTTCTTTATAGAACCTTAGAAACGGGTTCTTTATAGAACCTTAGGAACGGATTCTTTATAGAACCTTAGGGACGGGTTCTTAAAGCACAACTGAGGTTCCAGAATCTTATGAGCATGGCTCTGAAAGACCTTCAAAAAAAGTTACATTTTGGCCCAAAAGGGGTTCCACTATGGCTACAAGCCAAATAATCAATCTGGTACTATTTAGAAGCAGTATTGTTTTGTGTAATGTATATCTATCTGCTCTTTTTCTTACACTTCCTCTAACTACATCCCTGTTATTCCCTTTACCTCTTCTCATTCTTCTGCCTCCGAATTATCCCACTCTTTCCTTCCATCACTCCCTCTCTCCCTCCATCTCTCCCTCCTTCCCTCCATCATTCCCTCTCTCCCTCCATCACTCCCTCCTTCCCTCCAGTCTTACCTCTCTCCCTCCCTATCTCCCTCTCTCCCTCCCTAGCTCCCTCTCTCCCTCCCTATCTCCCTTACTCCCTCCCTCCTTCCCTCCAGCATTCCTTCTCTCCCTCCCTATCTCCCTCCCCTCTCCCTCCTTCCCTCCAGCCTTCCCTCTCTCCCTCCCTATCTCCCTCACTCCCTCCTTCCCTCCAGCCTTCCCTCTCTCCCTCCCTATCTCCCTCCCTCACTCCCTCCTTCCCTCCAGTCTTAACTCTATCCCTCCCTCTCTCCCTCCTTCCCTCCAGTCTTACCTCTCTCCCTCCCTCTCTCCTTCCCTCTCTCCTTCCTTCCTTACCTCCAGACTTCCCTCTCTCCCTCCTTCCCTACATTCTTCCCTCTCCAAAATTGGATTTCTAATAAACCTAATGGCAGCCAGTTTGACCGCAGGGCCAGCCCACTCCAGGAACCCGACAGGGTGTGTGTGATTGTGTTGCGTCAGCGTGGTGGGGTGGGGGGGGGGGTCAGTATGTTAATGCTCACATGAATTTGTTTTCCCCTGTCAACTGTTTATAAAACATTAGATACATCAGAGCCTGTGATTGGTCCAGAACGACGGCCTGCATCCAGATCAGCCTTCCTAATACAACACACACACACACACACACACACACACACACACACACACACACACACACACACACAGACAAACACACACACACACAGACAAACACACACACACACACAGACAAACACACACACACACACAGACAAACACACACACACACGCACATGCACACACACAGACACACGCACACGCAAACACACACACACAGACAAACACACACACACACACAGACAAACACACACACACACACAGACAAACACACACACACACACAGACAAACACACACACACACGACACATGCACACACACAGACACACAGGCACACGCAAACACACACGCACACACACACACGCACGCACGCACACACACGCACGCACACACGCACGCACGCACACACACACACACACACACGCACGCACACACACACACACACACACACACACACACACACACACACACACACACACACACACACACACACACACACACACACACACACACACACACACACACACACACACACACACACACACACACACACACACACACGCACGCACGCACGCACGCACGCACGCACACACACACACACACACACACACACACACACACACACACACACACACACACACACACACACACACACACATCTGAAATCTTAATACCGAGCATCCCATTCCTTCTGACCCAGCACATCACAGGCCCCCTGCTCTCTTTTTAATCTCACTGTTTATTTGCAAGAACAAACTATATCACTCCTCACCATTTTTGTATTATTAAACTTCTCTAGGATAGGAAGGAGGCAGTATTTTTACCTCCGGATGAAAAGCGTGCCCAAGTAAACTGCCTGCTACTCAGGTGCAGAAGCTAGGATATGCATATAACTGGTAGATTTGGATAGAAAACACTCTACAGTTTCCAAAACCTTTAACATAATGTCTGTGAGTATAACAGAACAGATTTGTCAGGTGAAAACCATGCAGGAAGTAGGATTTCTTCATTTTTGTAGTTTTCTATTCAATCCCAATACAGTATCCATTGACTCACAAATTGCAGTTCCTATGCCTTCCACTTTATAAATTGTTTCAGGCTTGTATTCTGAAAAAATGAGGGAGTAAGACCAGCCTGAATGTCGACCCGAAAGTGCCACAGAGCTTTTTAATGCGCAATTCCGAGAGCTTGCCTTTCTTGTTTACCTTTGATTTTGATGACGCCATTGAAATTTAGGCTAAAAACAACCTGAGGATTGAATATAAACATCGTTTGACCTGTTTCTATGAACTTTACGGATACAATTTAGATTTTTTTGTCTGCCTGTTGTGACTGCGTTTGAGCCTGTGGATTACCAAAGAAAACGCACAAACAAAATGGCGGTTTCTGGATATAAAGAGAGACTTTCTCGAACAAAACCAACATTTATTGAGTAGATGCATGTCTTCTGACATGATTAATTTTATCTCTATTTCTGACTTGTATAACTCTTCTACTTGGCTGGTTACTGTTTGTAATGATTCGTCTGCTGGGCGATGTTCTCAGATAATCGCATGGTGTGCTTTCGCCGTAAAGCATTTTTGAAATCTGACCGGCCTTTAATTCACAAGAAGTTGGTCTTTAAACCGATGTATAACACTTGTATGTTTTCTGAATTTTTATAATCGGTATTTCTGTTTTTGAATTTGGCGCTCTGCAATTTCACTGGATGTTGGTCAGGTGGGACGCTACCGTCCCACAAGGAGGTTAACTAGGGGAGTCAGTTAAGAAAAAAATATTATTTACATTAACAGCCTAGGAACAGTGGGTTTACTGCCTTGTACAGGGGCAGACTGACAGAGTTGTACCTTGTCAGCTCGGGGATTTGATCTTGCAATATTTTGGTTACTAGTCCAATGCTTTAACCACTAGGCTACCCCACTATATCACACTATATCATATATCACATATCTATATCACACTATAGAACTCATATCACACTATATCACATAGAACTCCATATCACACTATATCACACTATACCACTATATCACACTATATCACTCCATCCATATCACACTCCATACCACACTATATCAACTCCATATCACACTATATCACACTATATCACTATCACTCCATACCACACTATATCACATACCACACTATATCAGACATACCACACTATATCACACTACTATCCATACCACACTATATCACATACCATACCACACTATATCATCCATACCACACTATATCACTCCATACCACACTATCACTCCATACCATATATCACACCATACCACACTATATCACACTATATCACTCCATACCATACTGTATCACTCCATACCACACTATATCACTCCATACCACACTATATCACTCCATACCACACTATATCACTCCATACCACACTATATCACTCCATACCATACTATATCACACTATATCACTCCATACCATACTATATCACTCCATACCACACTATATCACTCCATACCACATCTATATCACACTATATCACACTATATCACCATACCACACTATATCACACCACTCCATACCACACTATATCACACTATATCACTCCATACCACACTATATCACACTATATCACTCCATACCACACTATATCACACTCCATACCATACTATATCACTCCATACCATACCACTATATCACTCCATACCACACTATATCACTCCATACCACACTATATCACACTATATCACTCCATACCACACTATATCACACTATCACTCCATACCACACTATATCACACTATATCACACTATATCACTCCATACCACCTATATATCACTATATCCATATATCCACACTATATCACTCCTCACCATTTTTGTATTATTAAACTTCTCTAGGATCGGAAGGAGGCAGTATTTTTTTGTACCCCCCGGATGAAAAGCGTGCCCAAGTAAACTGCCTGCTACTCAGGTGCAGAAGCTAGGATATGCATATAACTGGTAGATTTGGATAGAAAACACTCCAGTTTCCAAAACCTTTAACATAATGTCTGTGAGTATAACAGAACAGATTTGTCAGGTGAAAACCATGCAGGAAGTAGGATTTCTTCATTTTTGTAGTTTTCTATTCAATCCCAATACAGTATCCATTGACTCACAAATTGCAGTTCCTATGCCTTCCACTTTATAAATTGTTTCAGGCTTGTATTCTGAAAAATGAGGGAGTAAGACCAGCCTGAATGTACCAAAGTGCCACTTTTTAATGCGCATCTTGCCTTTCTTGTTTACCTTTGATTTTGATGACGCCATTGAAATTTAGGCTAAAAACAACCTGAGGATTGAATATAAACATCGTTTGACCTGTTTCTATGAACTTTACGGATACAATTTAGATTTTTTTGTCTGCCTGTTGTGACTGCGTTTGAGCCTGTGGATTACCAAAGAAAACGCACAAACAAAATGGCGGTTTCTGGATATAAAGAGAGACTTTCTCGAACAAAACCAACATTTATTGAGTAGATGCATGTCTTCTGACATGATTAATTTTATCTCTATTTCTGACTTGTATAACTCTTCTACTTGGCTGGTTACTGTTTGTAATGATTCGTCTGCTGGGCGATGTTCTCAGATAATCGCATGGTGTGCTTTCGCCGTAAAGCATTTTTGAAATCTGACCGGCCTTTAATTCACAAGAAGTTGGTCTTTAAACCGATGTATAACACTTGTATGTTTTCTGAATTTTTATAATCGGTATTTCTGTTTTTGAATTTGGCGCTCTGCAATTTCACTGGATGTTGGTCAGGTGGGACGCTACCGTCCCACAAGGAGGTTAACTAGGGGAGTCACTTAAGAAAAAAATATTATTTACATTAACAGCCTAGGAACAGTGGGTTTACTGCCTTGTACAGGGGCAGACTGACAGAGTTGTACCTTGTCAGCTCGGGGATTTGATCTTGCAATATTTTGGTTACTAGTCCAATGCTTTAACCACTAGGCTACCCCACTATATCACACTATATCACACTATATCACTCCATATCACACTATATCACACTATAGAACTCCATATCACACTATATCACACTATAGAACTCCATATCACACTATATCACACTATAGAACTCCATATCACACTATATCACTCCATACCACACTATATCACTCCATACCACACTATATCACTCCATACCACACTATATCACACTATATCACTCCATACCACACTATATCACTCCATACCACACTATATCAGACTATATCACTCCATACCACACTATATCACACTATATCACTCCATACCACACTATATCACACTATATTACTCCATACCACACTATATCACTCCATACCACACTATATCACTCCATACCACACTATATCACTCCATACCACACTATATCACACCATACCACACTATATCACACTATATCACTCCATACCATACTGTATCACTCCATACCACACTATATCACTCCATACCACACTATATCACTCCATACCACACTATATCACTCCATACCACACTATATCACTCCATACCATACTATATCACACTATATCACTCCATACCATACTATATCACTCCATACCACACTATATCACTCCATACCACACTATATCACTCCATACCACACTATATCACACTATATCACTCCATACCACACTATATCACACTATATCACTCCATACCACACTATATCACACTATATCACTCCATACCACACTATATCACACTATATCACTCCATACCACACTATATCACACTATATCACTCCATACCATACTATATCACTCCATACCACACTATATCACTCCATACCACACTATATCACTCCATACCACACTATATCACTCCATACCATACTATATCACTCCATACCATACTATATCACTCCATACCACACTATATCACTCCATAACACACCATTTCAAACCCTATCACACGATATCACACCATTTCAAACCCTATCACACCATTAATTTATTTTAAGTACATGTTTATCCCGTTTTCTCCCCAATTTCGTGGTACCCAATTGTTTAGTAGTTACTATCTTGTCTCATCACTACAACTCCCGTACGGGCTCGGGAGAGACGAAGGTTGAAAGTCATGCGTCCTCCGATACACAACCCAACCAAGCCGCACTGCTTCTTAACACAGCGCGCATCCAACCCGGAAGCCAGCCGCACCAATGTGTCGGAGGAAACACCGTGCACCTGGCAACCTTGGTTAGCGCGCACTGCTCCGGGCCAGCCACAGGAGTCGCTGGTGCGTGATGAGACAAGGACATCCCTACCGGCTAACCCCTCCCTAACCCGGGCGACGCTAGGCCAATTGTGCGTCGCCCCATGGACCTCCCAGTCGCGGCCAGTTACGACAGAGCCTGGGCGCGAACCCAGAGTCTGCAGTACAGTGCCCTTAACCACTGCGCCACCCGGGAGGCCTAAACCACACCCTATCATACCATTTCACACGATACCACACCATATCAAACCATATCACACCATATCACACCATACCACACCATTTCACACGATACCACACCATATCACACCATTTCACACCATACCACACCATACCACACCATACCACACCATACCACACCATACCACACCATTTCAAACCATCACACCATACCACACCATTTCAAACCATATCACACCATACCACATGAGACCACACCATACCACACCATTTCAAACCATATCACACCATACCACACCATTTCAAACCATACCACACCATACCACACCATTTCAAACCATACCACACCATACCACACCATACCACACCATACCACACCATTTCAAACCATATCACACCATACCACACTGTACCACACCACACCATACCACACCATACCACACCATTTCAAACCATACCACACCATACCACACCATACCACACCATTTCAAACCATATCACACCATACCACACCATACCACATGAGACCACACCATACCACACCATTTCAAACCATACCACATGATACCACACCATACCACACCCTTTCAAACCATACCACACCATACCACACCATACCACACCATACCACATACCACACCATACCACACCATTTCAAACCATACCACACCATACCACACCATTTCAAACCATACCACACCATATCACACCATATATAGCTGCTGAGTTCTCATGTATGTATATTATCACGACACAGGCTCCGTCCCAAATGGCACCGTATTGCCTATTTAGTGAACTACTTAACGACCTTGGGCAACCATACACTTTACAATCTACATCAGTGTTCACATCACAGCAGTCACACGTAGCCAGACATTGCCACATGCCACACTATGTGCACATTTAAAGATATACAATATTTTATCATTATATTGCACTTACCATTTTACCATGTCATGAATTCCATGCAAATAGCAACCCTTTATTGTTCATGCTATCGCTCTAGAGGAGGCCTATGAGATACAAAACTTGAGATATGAGAGATGTAGTTAGGTAGTCATAGAGAGATAGATTGGGTTGACTGGTGTGATGCCTTCCCAGGTTTGTAAAATTCCAGAAACATTCCCAAAATCACAACGTTTACCAGATTTCCTGCTTGGAGGATTCCCAGATTTCGTGCTTGGAGGATTCCCAGATTTCCTGCTTGGAGGATTCCCAGATTTCCTGCTTGGAGGATTCCCAGATTTCCTGCTTGGAGGATTCCCAGATTTCCTGCTTGGAGGATTCCCAGATTTCCTGCTTGGAGGATTCCCAGATTTCCTGCTTGGAGGATTCCCAGATTTCCTGCTTATTCCCTCGTCGTTACACTAATCCTCCAACTGTGATTTGTGGGGAAACCTAGGAGCCCCCAGACTCCCTGTAGTACACACACACACACACACACACACACACACACACACACACACACACACACACACACACACACACACACACACACACACACACACACACACACACACACACACACACACACACACACACACACACACAAACACACACACACACACACACACACGATGAATGAGATGGGGCTGAGTGGTGTACTGTCTCCCTATAGTATGCCCAGATAGATCAGAGGCCATTCAGGGGCCTCATAATGAATTGGTCTAATTAATATCCAGACATCTGATCTCTAATATCACTAGAGGTGAGAGGAGAAGAGGCAGGGGAAACGTGAGAGTGAGGGAGAAAGGGAGAGAGACAAAGAGGCAAGATTACAGATTGAAGAGAGAGGGAGAAAGGGAGAGAGAGGGAGGGAGAGAGAGGGAAAAAGGGAGAGAGAAAGGGAGGTGAGAGAGCAGGTGGGAGAGAAGGGAGGGAGAGAGAGTAGATGGAGAAAAGGGGAGGGAGAGAGAGAGAGTAGGTGGAGAGAGAGGGAGTGAGAGAGAGAGAGAGAGAGAGTAGGTGGAGAGAGAGGGAGGGAGAGAGAGAGAAAGAGTAGGTGGAGAGAAATGGAGGGAGAGAGAGAGGGAGAGAGAAATGGAGGGAGAGAGAGAGGGAGGGAGAGAGAAATGGAGGGAGAGAGAGAGTAGGTGGAGAGAAAGGGAGGAAGGAGAGAGTAGGTGGAGAGAAGGGAGGGAGAGAGAGAGAGTAGGTGGAGAGAAAGGGAGGGAGAGAGAGTGGAAGGGGAGGGGAGGGAGGATGACTGGAGAAGAGAGAGTGATTGATAGTGAGAGGTGAAACTCACACCCTTAAACTGCCCTTCTAGCACTCTCTCAGTTTGTCACTTACAACTGCTACTCTGTGTTTCTCGTCCCTCCCTCACTCTCTCCATCTCTATCTCTCTCCACGTCTCTCTGCTTCTCTCTCTTACTCTCTAGCTCTCTCTGACTCTCTCTCTACTTCTCTTTCTTTCTGTTTCTCTCTCTCCTTTATCTTTCTCCCTCTATCTCTATCCCCTCCTCTCTCTCTCCATCTCTATCTCTCTCCGTCTGTCTCTTTCTCTCTCTCTCCCTCTATATCTCTCCCCTTCTCTCTCTAGCTATCTCTCGCTCTCTCTGAGTTATTCAATCATCATTACACCCAGGCGCAGCAGTGTGAAACTCACGTCGTCTGGGAATTACAGAAAAATAAAATGAGATTGAGTAGAACCAGCCGGCAGCTGCGTGAAACTGATGGATGAGAAAACAAATTTTGTTGGATTAAAAAAAAAAATCCTACAGAGGAGTGACTCTTTATGAATGCGTTGTGAAACAGAGAATAATGTAACCATTATATATATATATGTAGAGAGAGAGCTCTACAGGCCCCTGGTCAAAAGTTATTCACTACAAGAGTGCCTTTTGACATGTCACTGATTGGTTGTTGTGTATTTCTATGATAAAGTTGCCTCTGGCTCTAAACTTCTGATCAAAAAATTGTATCTTACATTGCTGGCGGTTAGAATTAAGGCTAAGGTATACTGATTCCAGATCTGTGCTCATAGGGGCAACGCCTTCCTCCAGGGTCATTAACTATTATTCACTGTGTTGTGTGTGTTTGTCTGCCTGTGTGTGTGTGTGTGTGTGTATAAGTGTGATGAATAACTCCTCTCCTCCCCAGCATCCCCATGGATCCTGCCGTCCCTGGACCACGGCCCTCGTGGTCATTAATTACCATGAATTCATGGTTTTATCCGCTGTCAGTCAATGAAAAGATTGTCACCAGGGCAAAAAAACAGGCTTTTGTCAAATGGTGTAAAAATGTCAGATCGGATAGGCTCGAATTAACATGGACAAACACATCACGCTCAATCCCCAGCCGAAATAATCTCCTTCCGCTTTACCTAGGTTAAATTGCACACACACACACACACACACACACACACACACACACACACACACACACACACACACACACACACACACACACACACACACACACACACACACACACACACACACACAGACAGACACAGACAGACACAGACAGACAGACAGACAGACAGACAGACAGACAGACAGACAGACAGACAGACAGACAGACAGACAGACAGACAGACAGACAGACAGACAGACAGACAGACAGACAGACAGACAGACAGACAGACAGACAGACAGACAGACAGACAGACAGACAGACGTAGAATCGGGGGGCCTCTACAGAGACTAGGCTTTAACAAGCCACAGACAAGCAGTTAGTCTCAGGACAGCCCTGTCCTCTTCCTCCCCTGGCACTTCTCTGACCTCTCATTCAATCAACTGTCTCTGTGTCATCTTCCTCCCCTGGCACTTCTCTAACCTCTCAGCCAATCAACTGTCTCTGTGTCATCTTCCTCCCCTGGCACTTCTCTAACCTCTCAGCCAATCAACTGTCTCTGTGTCATCTTCCTCCCCTGGCACTTCTCTAACCTCTCAGCCAATCAACTGTCTCTGTGTCATCTTCCTCCCCTGGCACTTCTCTAACCTCTCAGCCAATCAACTGTCTCTGTGTCCTCTTCCTCCCCTGGCACTTCTCTAACATCTCAGCCAATCAACTGTCTCTGTGTCCTCTTCCTCCCCTGGCACTTCTCTAACCTCTCAGCCAATCAACTGTCTCTGTGTCATCTTCCTCCCCTGGCACTTCTCTAACCTCTCAGCCAATCAACTGTCTCTGTGTCATCTTCCTCCCCTGGCACTTCTCTAACCTCTCAGCCAATCAACTGTCTCTGTGTCATCTTCCTCCCCTGGCACTTCTCTAACCTCTCAGTCAATCAACTGTCTCTGTGTCATCTTCCTCCCCTGGCACTTCTCTAACCTCTCAGTCAATCAACTTTCTCTGTGTCCTCTTCCTCCCCTGGCACTTCTCTAACCTCTCAGTCAATCAACTTTCTCTGTGTCCTTTTCCTCCCCTGGCACTTCTCTAACCTCTCAGTCAATCAACTTTCTCTGTGTCCTCTTCCTCCCCTGGCACTTCTCTGACCTCTCAGCCAATCAACTGTCTCTGTGTCATCTTCCTCCCCTGGCACTTCTCTGACCTCTCAGTCAATCAACTTTCTCTGTGTCATCTTCCTCCCCTGGCACTTCTCTGACCTCTCAGCCAATAAACTGTCTCTGTGTCATCTTCCTCCCCTGGCACTTCTCTGACCTCTCAGCCAATCAACTGTCTCTGTGTCATCTTCCTCCCCTGGCACTTCTCTAACCTCTCAGCCAATCAACTGTCTCTGTGTCCTCTTCCTCCCCTGGCACTTCTCTAACCTCTCAGCCAATCAACTGTCTCTGTGTCATCTTCCCAGGACGGACACAAACCAGGAACGCTTTCTCTCTTTCTTTCTCTCTTTCTTTCTCTCTTTCTTTCTCTCTTTCTTTCTCTCTTTCTTTCTCTCTTTCTTTCTCTCTTCTCCTTGAGATGATACGGTGCTGGCTCAGGCCCTCGTTTAGCGTTTAACACCTGCAATTAATAACGACATTTGTGTGTGTGTGTGTGTGTGTGTGTTTGTGTGATGAATAATGAAGACAAGGAGATAGCTGCTTAATTCTTAATCACATTCCTGACTTGGCGTCTCTCTCGTGAGGTGAAGTCTTGGCAGGATGAACACTCTAAAACCACTCACCTCCACGGTTCGGGCCACAGCTTGTTTGATCTACATACTCGTATTAGCTCGTAAATGATCCCTTTCAAACCTCGTTTGTATTTCTTCCACTGAAAGTTATGAATTTTCCCGGGGAATAATGTGTATTAATTAGTCCTCTGATGAAGGCTCATGCCACTATGTTGACTGTGTGCGTGTGTGTGTGTGTGTGTGTGTGTGTGTGTGTGTGTGTGTGTGTGTGTGTGTGTGTGTGTGTGTGTGTGTGTGTGTGTGTGTGTGTGTGTGTGTGTGTGTGTGTGTGTGTGTGTGTGTGTGTGTGTGTGTGTGTGCGTGTGTGTATGTGTGTGTGTGCGTGCGTGCGTGCGTGCGTGTGTGTGTGTGTGTGTGTGTGTGTGTGTGTGTGTGTGTGTGTGTGTGTGTGTGTGTGTGTGTGTGTGTGTGTGTGTGTGTGTGTGTGTGTGTGTGTGTGTGTGCGCGTGTGTGTGTGTGTGTGTGTGTGTGTGTGTGTGTGTGTGTGTGTGTGTGTATGTGTGTGTGTGTGTGTGTGTGTGTGTGTGTGTGTGTGTGTGTGTGTGTGTGTGTGTGTGTGTGTGTGTGTGTGTGTGTGTGTGTGTGTGTGTGTGTGTGTGTGTGTGTGTGTGTGTGTGTGTGTGTGTGTGTGCATCAGCGCTCCAGCTCATTCCCCTATTTGTCATGCAGGTGAAAGGGAGGACTTAACAGAAACAGAGTTTATTAATGTTCAAAACGGAATAACTGAAATCCTCTAGATTGTAAGGGGAAAACAACTGGAGAAGCACAGACTGCAGGTCGCTCGGGTAGTAGCATCAGTTCATTTTGATTTGTTGAGACACCTGCTCACACGCAGCGTCTGAAGAAGGCACAAAAGCCAGGGTGATACACAATCAGCAAAAACACGACAGGACAGGGGCATGGAATACAAAACAAGGAACCGTGGAACGGATCACAAAGGAATAAATAGGGACTTTGGGGAAAGGATCGGGAACAGGTGTGGGAAGACTAAATGATTTGGGGAATAGGAACAGTGGGAGCAGGAACGTGTGTGTGGAGAGTACGAGAGAGTGAGAGAGGGAGGGGGAGAGAGAGGGATAGGAGGGAAAGAACCAAATAAGACCAGCAGAGGGAAACGAATAGCATGGGGAGCACAGGGACAAGACATGATAATAAATGACAAACATGACAGTACCCCCCACTCACCGAGCGCCTCCTGGCGCTCTCGAGGAGGAACACTGGCAGCAACGGAGGAAATCATAGATCAAACGGTTAAAAGAACCCAACTCCTTTCCTCAGGACCGTAACGAAAAACGATTTGAAACTATACACTTAAAAAAAAAAAATGAGAACTAGGGACAGACTGAGACACAGCAAGGGCAGGGACAAGAACAGGAGAGATATGGCAGGGAACAGACTGAGACCCAGCAAGACCAGGAGCAGAAGCAGAAAAAAATTCAGATTAAGTCTGAACAAAAAACGATTATACAAAGTGGCAATAGACGCAAGAGTTCGAACATTTGACCAGCTATTAGAGTAGCCCACTGAAAACAGAGACGAGTGGAAACAGGAACGAAAAGGAGGTTACTAGGACAGAATTGCGTGAGTGCTTGCTTAACCTGTCTTTCAATTCCCCAGACTGTCAACCCGACAACACGCCCATAAGGAAGAATCCCCTAAGATCAGTAGAAGCCACAGAAGAACTAAACAGACGGGATAAGGCATCAGGCTTGGTGTTCTTGCTGGACGGTAAGAAATCAGTGGACCCAGGTGGGCATTAAGTCGTTTGTATAATTCTTATGGTCTCAAACATAACCACTTGCCATTCCTCTTGGCGAGCAGTTCATGGCCCACATCATAGTTGCAGGAGATGGCACAGGCGATGAGAAAAATAAGCCACGGATGAGACGACTGGGTGCTGGGTCAGGGCTCCCACGCTCCCTGAAGGAACCTCGACAATAAATTGTCTGTGACGGGAGTAACGAGGATAGGAGCGGACGTAAAACGTTCTTTTAGAAGATCAAAAGCTCCCTGGGCGGAACCGACCACTTAAAACACGTCTTGACAGAAGTAAGAGCTGTGAGAGGGGCAGCAACTTGACCGAAATTACGTGAAACGCCGATGTAAAACCTAAAAAGCCTGCATTTACCTTGCGGGCCAATCACTGACAGCTTGGACCTTAGGAATCCATCTGAATGCCTTCAGCAAATAACGGAACCGAGAAAGTAACGGAGGAGACATGAAAAGAGCACTTCTCAGCCTTTACGTAGAGACAATTCTCTAAAAGGCGCTGTAGAACACGTCGAACGTGCTGAACATGAATCTCACGGAGAAAAATCAGGATATCGTCAAGATAGACAAAAACAAAAATGTTCAGCATGTCTCTCAGAACATCATTAACTAATGCCTGAAAAACAGCTGGCGCATTGGCGACCGAACGGCAGAACCCGTAGAAAATGCCCTAACGGAGTGTGTGTGTCCGTGTCTGATGCGTGTGATGGTGCGTTACGTGGTCCAACTGTAAAGCACCTGGCTCCCTGTGAATGTCGAAGGCTGATGACATGGGGAAGCGGATAACGATTCTTAACCGTTATGTCATTCAGCCCTCGATGTCCACGTGGGGCGCAGAGTGTCCTTCTTCTGAACCCCGCCCGGCCGGAGAAGAAGAAGGCACTATGGTACCGTGTGAGACACAGACAAATAATCCTCGAGAGCCTTACGTTCGGGAGCCGACAGAGAGTATAGTCTTCGAGGAGGCGTGGTCCCTGAAGGAGATCAATACTACAGAAGATGAGGAGGAAGGGATTTGGTGGGGACTGAAGACCGTCGCAATCAGATATTCCTCCGGCACTCCTGTCAAATCGCCAGGTTCCTCCTGAGAAGTAGGGAGAGAAGAAACGGGAGGGATGGCAGACATTAAACACTTCACATGACAAGAAACGTTCCAGGATAGGATAGAATTACTAGACCAATTAATAGAAGGATTATGACATACTAGCCAGGGATGACCCAAAACAACAGGTGTAAACGGTGAACGGAAAATCAAAAAAGAAATAGTCTCACTGTGGTTACCAGATACTGTGAGAGTTAAAGATGTCTCAAATTTGATACTGGGAAGATGACTACATCTAAGGCAAACATGTTTGTCTAACGGTCTGAAAGGAATGTTATGTTTCCGAACCCATGCTGATGAAACAACCCTCAGCCCCAGAGTCAATCAAGGCAATGTCATCACAGCAATGGACACTGTTTAGATGAAGAGGACTGATCCACCAGTAGCCCTCCGCTTACTGATGGGCTCTGGCCTCTTACTGGACATGAATTAACAAAATGTCCAGCAACTCCGCAATGAGGCACAGGCGGTGGTGATCCTCCGTTCCTCTCCTTATTCGAGATGCGAATCCCTCCCAGACTGCACTCAGACCAGAGGAGGGAGATGGTTGCATGCGACAGAAACACCGACAGACAGACAGAAGATCTACCCGTCGTTCTAGCGGATGGGAAGGCAACAAGACCACATCTGAAGGAACCTCCCGGGAAACTATCACTAGTCCCTAGAAAAAGGGTTTCAAGAGGCAGCAAGAGTGCGAAACTTGGAATAATGGCTGGACCCACCTTGGCATAAGGAAGCCAGGGCCCTGAAGCCTCCCCACCAAAAACTGAACGGTCAAAAACCCGAATCATCTCCTTTTAAAGTTCTGGAATTTGATAGAGCAATCAGCCCTTGCCTCCCAGATAGCTGTGCCCCATTCTGCCCGGCCAGTAAGGGTGAAATGACGTAAGCAACCCGAGCTCTCTCATTGGAGAGAACCCACACTGCGTGAAAAGGAGCGGCACTTGGGCTGCCCGGAGTAGCAAGGTGGGTTATTAACCCTGGTTCTGGATCTGGAAGGCCAGGAAGTAACAGGTGGCACGAGACGTCTCTGGAACTGTCCAGAGAGGTCTCCTGAGCGGCCAGGTTCTCCACGGACATGGCCAGAAGGACAATTCCTGCTCGTGTTTCAGTTCTACGAGTGTAGCACGCTGGGTCCATTCTAAGAGTGGTTCCTTCTGTCATGCAGGTGAAAGAGGAATACTAAACCACTTAACAGAAACAGAGTTTATTAATGTTCAAAACGGAATAACTGAAATACTCTAGATTGTAGAGGGGAAAACAACTGGAGAAGCGGCCACAATAAGGTCTAGGCGCAGGCCGTAACTAGACACCTGCTCACACGCAGCGTCTGAAGAATACAAAACACGACAGGACAATACACAATCACGGCAAAAAACGACAGGACAGGGCTAATAATACAGCATGGAATACAAAACAAGGAACCGACTACAGGAACGGATCACAAAGGAATAAATAGGGACTCTAATCAAAAGGATCGGGAACAGGTGTGGGAAGACTAAATGATGATTAGGGGAATAGGAACAGCTGGGAGCAGGAACGGAACGATAGAGAGAAGAAGACTAGACTAATAGGGAGGGGGAGAGAGAGGGATAGGAGGGAAAGAACCAAATAAGACCAGCAGAGGGAAACGAATAGCATGGGGAGCACAGGGACAAGACATGATAATAAATGACAAACATGACACTATTTTGACTGAGTCAATGGAGGAGTTACGTATTGAAGGAAAGTATAAAATATGTAAATTAAGTGGAAACATTTGTTTGAAGTAGCATCAGTTCATTTTGATTTGTTTGGCAAGCGCACAACGCCATCGAAAAGCCTTCAGCAAATGACAAGGGGTAGAATATCAAACGTGTGGGGATATGAGTTTGTTTGCGTGTGTGTGTTTGTGTGTGCGTGCGTGTGTGTGGTTGTACTTGTGTGTGAGTGCGGCAGGTATTCGTCGTTTCTTTGTCTCAGTATGTGTTAAACATCCTTTACTAGACCTTGATTTGAACATACACTTACTGTTGCAGACGGTCTATATCACAGGTATCAGTCATGTAGCTCACTGATTCAGATTAACTCAAAAAGATTATACAAAGTGCAAGAAAAAGTTTCACATTTACAATATTAATATATAAATCAGAAGAGTATTAAAAAGAGGACAGACAGAATTTGAACGAAAGATAGAAACGGCAGTTAAAAGAGGGAGGAAAAACTCACCACTTCTCCCTTTCTGCTTGGTGACTCAGTGGACCCAGGTGGTGTGTTTGTATAATATTTCATCATAATTGTCCTCTTTCACATGGCCCATACTGAGCAGGAGTCACCTCTACCCACGGAAGACGGGGTGCTGGGTCAGGGGCTCCCTGGGAGGTTGGGGACGACGACGTGTGTGTGTGTGTGTGTGTGTGTGTGTTTGTGTGTGTGTGTCTGTGTAATATATGCCATTTAGCAGACGCTTTTATCCAAAGCGACTTACAGTCATGTGTGCATACATTCTACGTATGGGTGGTCCCGGGGATCGAACCCACTAACCTGGCATTACAAGCGCCATGCTCTACCAACTGAGCTACAGAAGGACCACCCATACGTAGAATGTGTGTGTGTGTGTGTGTGTGTGTGTGTGTGTGTGTGTGTGTGTGTGTGTGTGTGTGTGTGTGTGTGTGTGTGTGTGTGTGTGTGTGTGTGTGTGTGTGTGTGTGTGTGTGTGTGTGTGTGTGGGGACAGGGATACAGACTTATTGAGGGAGAACAATGAAGAAGATTAGAGTATTGATTTAGTGGGGGCGAAATTCTCAATCAGAGTTGGGAGGCAGTTTGAGTCACAACCGGCAGAGCAAGTATTTGTGATAAATAGAGATAAAGACAGAGACAGACTAGGGAGAGAAAGCGAAGGGAGAGATCAGGAGAGGAGATATGAGAGAGATATGATGCACAGGGTTTGAACGTGGGTCTGTGTGAACCTGCTGAGCTAACGCCCCGGTCTCGGGAATGTCATCACACAAACACTGTTTATTGATCCACTTCTCTTAAACACAGACACCTATCTGACCCTGTGACCTCTCCTCTCTTTCCTTTGAGCACACACACACAGACACACACAGACAGACACACACAGACAGACACACAGACAGACAGACAGACACTCTCGTCAAGGAAGGAAGGCAACAAGACACAGAAGGCTAAACTACACTATTAGAAAAAAAGGGTTTCAAAAGGATTGTTTGGCTGGCCCCATAGGAGAACCCATTTGTGTTCCAGGGAGAACCATTTTTGGTTCCACGTAGAGCCCTCTGTGGAAAGGGTTCTACATGGACCCCCAAAAGGTTCTAACGGGAACCGAAATGGTTCTATCTGGAACCAAAAAGGGTTCTTCAAAGAGTTCTCCTATGGGGACAGCCAGAAGACGCTTTTCAGTTCTAGATAGCACCTTTATCTAAGAGTGTATACTACACTAATAATACTACACCAATAATACTACACTAATAATACTACACCAATAATACTACACTAATAATACTACACTAATAATACTACACTAATAATACTATACTAATAATACTACACCAACAATACTACACCAATAAAACTACACTAATAATACTACACTAATAACACTACACTAATAATACTACACTAATAATAATACACTAATAATACTACACTAATAACACTACACTAATAACACTACACTAATAATACTACATGAATAACACTACACTAACAATACTACACTAATAATAATACACTAATAATAGTACACTAATAATAAAACACTAATAATGCTACACTAATAATACTACACTAATAATACTACACTAATAATGCTACACTAATAATACTACTGTAACGGCAGCGTGTAGGTTATTCATGACTTTAATGAAAGAATTGCGGTACATGAAATAACTGAATCTAAATACAAAAACAACAGAACGGAACGTGAAACTAATTACAGCCTATCTGGTGACTACTACACAGAGACAGGTACAAACACCCACAAAATAAAAAAGCGAACTCAGGCTGTCTAAATACGGTTCCCAATCAGAGACAACGATAAGCACCTGACTCTAATTGAGAATCGCCTCAGGCAGCCAAGCCTAACTAGACACACCCCTAATCATACACAATCCCAATGCTAATAATACCCCAATACGAAACACAACATATAAACCCATGTCACACCCTGGCCTACCCAAACATATAACAAAAACACAAAATACAATGACCAAGGCGTGACAACTACACTAATAATACTATACTAATAATACTACACTAATACACAGTATTTATCTAAGAGTGTATACTACACTAATAATACTACACTAATAAGACTACACTAATAATACTACACTAATACACAGTATTTATCTAAGAGTGTATACTACACTAATGCACAGTATTTATCTAAGAGTGCATACTACACTAATGCACAGTATTTATCTAAGAGTGTATACTACACTAATGCACAGTATTTATCTAAGAGTGTATACTGCGCTAATGCACAGTATTTATCTACGAGTGTATACTATACTAATGCACAGTATTTTTCTAAGAGTGTATACTACACTAATGCACAGTATTTATCTAAGAGTGTATACTACACTAATGCACAGTATTTATCTAAGAGTGTATACTACACTAATGCACAGTATTTATCTAAGAGTGTATACTACACTACTGCACAGTATTTATCTTCTGTGACTTGACTGTAATTGTACCAACCCATTAATTGAACTCCAGTTGGCATGACTGGAATGATTCACTTTTGTTCCTCGTTTGAATCTCACGATGCATCGTGATGAGGGTCAAACGTTTATTTATCCAAGGAAGTGAGACCACGGTCTCTTTGCCATTTGAGTCCTGCATAAACACACCAATAAACAACAATTACATTATTTTATCACTGTACATATCTATATACACATCAATTACACAATACATGAAAAAAGCAAAATAAAATCGTATGAAACAAACACATTCTTCAGTAAAAAGGCCATCAAACATCCGCCTGAATTGCCCTAGAGGCTCCAACTCCACCAACTTTAATGAGTTTTGGAGTTCAATCCACATGAGGCGCAAAAAAACTAAGATCAGATTTACCTTTAACTCGATGGAGATAGAAGGGATAACCAGCGTAAGCTATCCCTGTGTCTCGGTCTGGTAACTTATACGTCTGACGCTTAACAATGAGGTCAGGTATAGCGGAGGTTTATGCAAGAGTGGGATATAGACAAAACTAGCACAACGCATCAATCTACGAGACTTCAAAGAGGGAAAGCCTACTTTATGATACAAAATGCAAAATCCTGTAATATACTGTGTTCAATGGCTTCAATAGAGTGGCAACTGCATTCATTCATAGACCATATAGCCATAGCCAATAACAGGAATGAATGTTCACTATGTGATATCTGCTCGTTAATAAAAGACAAGATCTGTTCCTGTAGAATAAGTCTATTTTAATTTCATTCATTTATTAAGTAACTAATCAACATGCTTTTTGAAAGATAGCTTTTTCGTCAATCCAGATGCCCAGATATTTGTAAACTGCACCATCCAATCCAGATGCCCAGATATTTGTAAACTGCACCATCCAATCCAGATGCCCAGATATTTGTAAACTGCACCATCCAATCCAGATGCCCAGATATTTGTAAACTGCACCATCCAATCCAGATGCCCAGATATTTGTAAGCTGCAACATCCAAATGACGTGTGCATAAATCATCAGATACATTTTTACGTGATTTAGAAAATAACATATATTTGGTTTTACCTGCATTAAGTAAGAGTTTCAGTACAACTAAGGCTTTTGTCACGCCTTGGTCATTGTATTTTGTGTTTTTGTTATATGTTTGGGTAGGCCAGGGTGTGACAGGGGTTTATATGTTGTGTTTCGTATTGGGGTTTGTATTATTTGGGATCGCGGCTGATTAGGGGTGTTGTTAGGCTTGGCTGCCTGAGGCGATTCTCAATTAGAGTCAGGTGCTTATCGTTGTCTCTGATTGGGAACCGTATTTAGGCAGCCTGAGTTTCGCTTTGTATTTCGTGGGTGATTGTACCTGTCTCTGTGTTGTAGTCACCAGATAGGCTGTAATTAGTTTCACGTTCCGTTCTGTTGTTTTTGTATTTAGTTTCAGTTATTTCATTTACCGCGTTTTCATTCATTAAAGTCATGAGTAACCAACACGCTGCATTTCGGTCCGACTCTCTTCTTTCAACAGACGGACGTCGTTACAGCTTTCTGCAGGGTAATAGAGGCTGATTGAAGCTCTGACAGAGCCTGGTCAGATGGGGGCACAATACACACTGTGTTCTGTGCTTTAAATCATTTCCAAACCGACTAAATGCAGCCTGGTCCAGACCAATTGATGAAAGCCTCTTAATAAGTAATGACTGCTGAATGCTTTAGGCTTAGGCCGCACAGTATTTATTCTTATCCAAACAACTAAGAGCTTAATTTAAAACCAAATAAGTAGCAGATATGATACTATGACCTGGTCTGTACATTTAGAATACATTTCATCGTAAAAAAAAAGAACGCATTTTTTTTTTTTATAAATACGTTTTTATCAAGGATTCTATAATTTTTGCTAGGAGAGTTTGGACATGGGGCCATAGTTATTCAGGTCACATGGGTCACCACCTTTGTGAAGGGATATGAACCGCCTTTCTGACCCTGTGGATGGTACCAGAAATATCCACAATCAGAGGAGCAGAAAGCCGAAGCAAGAAAGGATCAAGCAAATAAACCCCAGTAGATGTTTATTTTTTTATTTTTAGATCAATCTTGTGTAAGACGTTCTACACATCACAAGTAGAAACTGAAAACGTGGATTCCAGTAGAAGTTGTTGGATCCGCCATCGAGCCAACTAGGGGCTGGTAGAGGGGCAGGAAGTCAACTGGCTGACTAGGGTCAATTAAACAACCATTTTGTTCAAATAACAAACCTGCCATGTATAAAAGTCTAATTAAAAGCATCACTTATCAAACTTTCTCGGTAATGATGCCATTACTGAAACAACTTGCCTAGGCAGGCAAACAGAGGAATTTCCACGCTTCAGTGCATTAACTGTTTTCCAAAATGTTTACGGAACACCCGCAAAGTCGAGAGATAAAAATGAGGAAGTAGCATTCTGATTGTCTGAAAAGCTGCCAATCAAGTACAGAGTCACTTTGTCTAGTCTTAGCCCAGACCTGATTCCTCATCATAATAACATCAGAAAGTTCTATAGAGGACCAAGGATTTGTTCATTGTTTTTTGTAACTCTAAGACATGTAAAGGGCGTGTGTTAATCTGAGAGTTGAACATAGATGAGAACAGTCCTAGAGCTAATTTAGGGTCAGGCATGCAGCTGCTACAGGAAAAGGCAGAGTAATACCTAACAAAAAAAGAAAAGCTTTAAAAATTCATTTCTCTTCATAATTCTATAAGAATCAGTTTGTTTGGTACTGTATCTGTAATACATGCAATAAGACAGTGATCACTGAGATCAGTAGCAAAGACACCATTGGACAAGTTCTTGTGGGGGTAATTTGTCAGAATCAAGTCAGTCAGTGGGGATTTCTTACATTGATCTGTGCAGTGGTGTAAAGTACATATGTAAAATTACTTTAAACTACTACTTCCTGTTGTGTTCGTTTCATGTTAATTAATGCTGTGTTCCCGGTCCAAAATGGCCGCCCCATTATAGCTGGTTATAGATCCATAATAATAGATATATTATCACCTAATGTTGTGTTACATCTTTTTAATAACTTGTAATGGCTATTTATGGCCTGTAGGCCTCATCGACCTGAGCTCATACAACTCGTTTTTGAGTTAAAAAAAGTATGGATTAGTTTGACTATAACAAATACTCATATGAAACCTATTGTGCTATTTATCACAGACTATTTTGTGTCAAAGTTTAACAAGGACTCTCTCTCCTCCTCACCAGTGTCATGATCAAAGATATGATCAAGAGCCTCACATACAGAATATCGTTTGGTCATTGTGCTGCCACAGAATTAATTGTGAGCAAGGCCTCAAAAAAGCTTTGTATACCAGAGATGCGCGAAAAGTTCTATATATTATTGAAACAACGTTGCGACTGTTTGTGAGAACGCCAACAAGTGTGGTTCCCGTGGGGGAAAGATTCTATTGGGGAAAGGTTCCCATGGTGGTTGCCATGGAAGCCAAGAAGGGGAGTGAGGTGTGTGTGTGCTCATACACACATACAGGTGGGGTTCTCGGAGAGGAATTGTGTCCATCTGTTTAATGGACATGTGCCTGAACTCAATTTGATACACTAATTGTAGTCTCACCCATTCATTTCTAATGACCGGTCATTTTTGACCGGGAACACCACAGGTGTACAAAAGTTAAACAAAACACCCAAAACTTAATGAAATTAATCTAAATGTATGTGTGTGTTCAGATGCCCTGTGTGGACAAAGTCATGGAACCTTATGACAATCAGATTAAATGAACTACATTTTTCAGAGAGAAAACGTGTAAATTATTTCAATTCGACCGGAAAACAGCAGCAGGGTTAAGTGTTTTTTGTGGGGGTACTGTATATGTACTTTACTTGACTATTTATATTTGTGACAACTTTTACTTTTACTTCATTATGTTCCTTTAGATAATAATGTAATTTTTACTACATACTGTCTCAGTCTGTCCAGCCAGTTCGGTTCTCAGTTCGTGGCGCAGACAGGAATAAATATCTCTTCCGGAAGTAGAAGGGCGGGGGTGTATGTTTCATGATTAACGTGTCATAGTGTGTTTGTGATAACATCACCCGGCCAAGAATACATCACAATCAAATGCCGACCGTATTATCTCCCGAGATAATTCTCTTCGGTTACAGCCAAAGCTGTGTATATCCCCCCTCAAGCCGACACCACGACGGCCCTCAAAAAACTTCACTGGACTTTATGCAAACTGGAAATCACATATCCTGACGCCACATTTATTGTAGCTAGGGATGTCAAAAAGCAGATTTGAGAAAAAAGCTGCCGAAGTCATATCAAAACATTTGAGTGTAGTACTCGCGCCGCTAAAACACTCGACCACTGCTACTCCGACTTCTGTGATGCCTACAAGGCCCTCCCCCGCCCTCCTTTCTGCAAATCTGACTATGACTCCATTTTGCTCCTCCCTTCCTATAGGCAGAAACTCAAACAGGAAGTAGCCGTGCTAAGGACTATTCAACACTGGTCTGACAAATCGGAATCCACGCTTCAAGATTGTTTTAATCACGCAGACTGGGATATGTTCCGGGTAGCGGTAGCTTCCGATAACAACATTGATGAATATACTGATACGGTGAGGGAGTTTATCAGGAAGTGTAGGAGATGTTTGGAGATGTTGTACCCACTGTGACTATTAAAACCTACCCTAACCAGAAACCATGGATAGATTGCAGCATTCTCGCAAAAAGGAAAGCGTGAAGCACCACTTTTAACCACTTTTAACCATGGCAAGGTGACTGGGAATATGGCAGAATACAAATAGTGTACTTAGCCTAGTGGTTAGAGCGTTGGACTAGTAACCGGAAGGTTGTGAGTTCAAACCCCCAAGCTGACATGGTACAAATCTGTCGTTCTGCCCCTGAACAGGCAGTTAACCCACTGTTCCCAGGCCGTCATTGAAAATAAGAATATGTTCTTAACTGACTTGCCTGGTTAAATAAAGGTAAAATAAAAAAATAAAAAATTCCCTCCGCAAGGCAGTCAAACAAACAAAACGTCAGTATAGAAATGAAGTGGAGTCACAAGATGTATGTGGCAGGGTCTACAGACGATTACAGACGACAAAAGGAAAACAAGCTTCATTGCAGACATCAACGTCTTACTTCCGGACAAGCTAAACACATTCTTCCCAAGCTTCAAGGAAAACACAGTGCCATCGATGTGGCCTGCGTGGGTAAAACATTTAAGTGTGTTAACCCTCGTAAGGCTGACGGCCCAGACGGCATCGTTAGCCGGGTCCTCAGAGCATGAGCAGACCAGCTGTCTGGTGTGTTTACCGACATATTCAATCTCTCCCTATCCCAGTCTGCTGTCCCCACATGCTTTAAGATGTCCACCATTGTTCCTGTAACCAAGAGAGCAAAGGTAACTGAGCTAAATGACTAATCACCCCGTAGCACTGCTGTTTATTGACTATAGCTCAGCATTCAACTCCATAGTGCCCTCCAAGCTCATCATTAAGCTCGAGGCCCTCCAAGCTCATCATTAAGCTCGAGGCCCTCCAAGCTCATCATTAAGCTCGAGGGCCTACAAACTCATCATTAAGCTCGAGGCCCTCCAAGCTCATCTTTAAGCTCGAGGCCCTCCAAGCTCATCATTAAGCGCGAGGCCCTCCAAGCTCATCATTAAGCTTGAGGCCCTCCAAGCTCATCATTAAGCTCGAGGCCCTTCAAGCTCATCATTAAGCTCGAGGCCCTCCAAGCTCATCATTAAGCTCGAGGCCCTCCAAGCTCATCATTAAGCTCGAGGCCCTCCAAGCTCATCATTAAGCTCGAGGCCCTCCAATTTCATCAATAAGCTCGAGGCCCTCCAATCTCATCATTAAGCTCGAGGCCCTCCAAGCTCATCATTAAGCTCGAGGACCTCCAAGCTCATCATTAAGCTCGAGGCCCTCCAAGCTCATAATTAAGCCCGAGGGCATCCAAGCTCATCATTAAGCTCGAGGCCCTCCAAGCTCATAATTAAGCTCGGGAGCATCCAAGCTCATCATTAAGCTCGAGGCCCTCCGAGCTCATCTGGAAGCTCGAGGCCCTCCAAGCTCATCTTTAAGCTCGAGGCCCTCCTGTGTCTGAACCTGATTTCATTTGACATTTCCCCTAACAGCCTAAAGTACTCATTACATTTAGAATTCTTAGCAGGACCAAAAAAATTGCCCAATTCCTGCACTTATCAAGAAAACACATGAACATCCCTACTGCCTCTGATCTGACAAACTCACTAAACAAAATGCATGTTTTGTAAATGATGTCTGAGTGTTGGAATGTGCCCCTGGCTATCCGCTAATGTTTTAAACAAGAGTATGACGCTGTCTGCTTTGCTTAATATATACTGAGTCAGGTTAAAGTCAAGACATATTCTTAAAATGGTCGGGGTAAGCATATCCACAGTAAAATCCGCTAAAAAATACTACTTCAGATGACAGAAAATGTTTTAAATACTCAGCAATAGGACCGAGTTCGAGTAAATCACTGCAACAGATTAATATGTGTTGTGGCTTATGGCCACATCTATAACCAAAAGCTAATTGAACCAGATTTAACTTGTTTGGAAGAATATCAATATGTCTATGTACAACAGCTGACCTCCATTGACTAGTTCGTCTGGACATATTGATTGGTGTCAGCTCAGAAATATCAAACAGGACGGGGAGAGAGACGTTACTTCAAAGGGCAATATGCCGGATTCCAACCGGTGCCGAAACCGCAGACTTCATTGACATGGGTCATTACCGATGGACCAGGCAACAATCAGTAACATATAAAACATCTATAGAATGACATGACATCCCTAATTAAACCTAGACCAGGACTAATAGACTAACCTTTAAAACATCTATAGAATGATATTACAACCCTAATAATGAATTAAACCTAAACCAGGTGTCACGCCTTGGTCATAGATTTTTGTGTTTTCCTTAATTATTTGTTTAGGCCAGGGTGTGACATGGGTTTATATGTTGTGTTTCGTATTGGGGTTTTGTAGGCATTGGGATTGCGGCTGAGTAGGGGTGTAGCTTAGGTTGGCTGCCTGAGGCGGTTCTCAATCAGAGTCAGGTGATTCTCGTTGTCTCTGATTGGGAACCATATTTAGGTAGCCGGGGTTTCACTGTGTATTTCGTGGGTGATTGTTCCTGTCTCTGTGTAGTGTTCACCAGATAGGCTGTAATAGGTTTCACGTTCCTTTTGTTGTTTTTGTAATTATAAGTTATTTCATGTATCATCATTTGTTTCATTAAAGACATGAGTAACCACCACGCTGCATTTCGGTCCGACTCTCTTTCGACAAACGAAGAACGCCGTTACACCAGGACTCATACACTAACCTTTAAAACATCTATATAACGTCCCTAATAATGGATTCTACTCATCGCGATGTGGTGAAGGATTACTTTTCTCACTAAAGGAAAATGTATTTTACCAAGAAGATTATATTTATGTCAATCATAATAAGCCTACAGGAAGAAAGATATAAATGCATAGAATATTGCCTGTGTTGCTGTCCAATCAATGGAAATGTAGTCATGTGACAGTAAAAAAAGCAGGAAATAGGACATTCTGATGTTGTCTGTTGATGGCGCAGACACAGACGCAGACACAGACGCAGACGCAGACGCAGACGCAGACGCAGACGCAGACACAGACACAGACACAGACACAGACACAGACACAGACACAGACACAGACACAGACACAGACACAGACAAAGACAAAGACAAAGACACAGACACAGACACAGACACAGACACAGACACAGACACAGACACACATGCAGACGCAGACGAACACACACACTCACACGCAGACACCTGACAACGACCAACAGCTGTTATGCTAATTACCATCTATCAGGACACTTCCTCGGTGAATTCATACGCAACGTATGTGTGTGTGTGTGTGTGTGTGTGTGTGTGTGTGTGTGCGTGTGCAGGGCAGCCTGACAGCTTGTTGATGGTGTGTTCAGGTCCTAGTAGCACAAGGAGCAGAGGATGTTTGTTGTAATATTAAAACAGGGTCATGTAGCCCCGTGTCCACTAATACAACGACAAGAACATTTGATCCGGTGAACACACATGTATGTTAAATTGAAATACTACACGCACACGCAGACACACACACACACACAGATGTAGGTTTGTACTTGGAGATTGTGGCTTGTTAAGGGGTTGTCCATTCGTCCCATCTGTGACGTGTGTGTATATGTGTGCATATGTGTCCACACAGACCAATCTGCAGCCAAGGTCCGACTGTGAGTCCCCCTGGTGCCACTGGAGAGAGTGGGCTGACTAAGCAAGTCAGTGGGCTGTGTGTGTGTGTGGTTCCTCCTCTTTTCCTCCTCGTCTCCTCCTCTTCTCCTCCTCTTCTCCTCCTCGTCTCCTCCTCTTCTCCTCCCCACTTCCTCCTCTTCTCCTCCTCTTCTCCTCCCCGTCTCCTCCTCTTCGTCTCCTCCCCGTCTCCTCCTCCCAGTCTCCTCCTCTTCTCCTCCCCGTCTCCTCCCCGTCTCCTCCCCGTCTCCTCCTCTTCTCCTCCTCGTCTCCTCCTCTTCGTCTCCTCCCCGTCTCCTCCTCTTCTCCTCCCAGTCTCCTCCTCTTCTCCTCCTCGTCTCCTCCTCGTCTCCTCCCCTGTCTCCTCCCCGTCTCCTCCTCTTCTCCTCCCCGTCTCCCCCCGTCTCCTCCTCTTCTCCTCCACGTCTCCTCCCCGCTTCCTCTTCTTCTCCTCCCCACTTCCTCCTCTTCTCCTCCTCTTCTCCTCCTCTTCTCCTCCCCGTCTCCTCCCCGTCTCCTCCCCGTCTCCTCCCCGTCTCCTCCTCATCTTCTCCCCGTCTCCTCCCCGTCTCCTCCTCTTCTCCTCCCAGTCTCCTCCTCTTCTCCTCCCCTTCTCCTCCTCTTCTCCTCCCCTTCTCCTCTTCTCCTCCCCATCTCCTCCCCTTCTCCTCCCCATCTCCTCCCCATCTCCTCCCCTTCTCCTCGTCACGTCTCCTCCCCGTCTCCTCCTCTTCTCCTCTTCTCCTCCCATTTTTTTAACCTTTATTTAACCGGCCTGGGAACAGTGGGTTAACTGCCTGTTCAGGGGCAGAACGACAGATTTGTACCTTGTCAGCTCGGGGGTTTGAACTCGCAACCTTCCTGTTACTAGTCCAACGCTCTAACCACTAGGATACTCTGCTGCCTTCTCCTCTTCTCCTCCCCATCTCCTCCTCTTCTCCTCTTCTCCTCCCCTTCTCCTCCTCTTCTCCTCCTCTTCTCCTCTTCTCCTCTCCATCTCCTCCTCTTCTCCTCTTCTCCTCCCCTTCTCCTCCTCTTCTCCTCCTCTTCTCCTCTTCTCCTCCTCTTCTCCTCCCCTCCTCCTCCTCTTCTCCTCCTCTTCTCCTCTTCTCCTCCCCCCTTCTCCTCCTCTTCTCCTCCTCTTCTCCTCTTCTCCTCCTCTTCTCCTCTTCTCCTCCCCATCTCCTCCCCTTCTCCTCCTCTTCTCCTCCTCTTCTCCTCTTCTCCTCCCCTTCTCCTCCCCTTCTCCTCCTCTTCTCCTCCCCATCTCCTCCCCTTCTCCTCTTCTCCTCCCCATCTCCTCCACTTCTCCTCCTCTTCTCCTCCCCTTCTCATCCCCTTCTCCTCTTCTCCTCCCCATCTCCTCCCCTTCTCCTCCTCTTCTCCTCCCCTTCTCCTCTTCTCCTCCCCATCTCCTCCCCTTCTCCTCCCCATCTCCTCCCCATCTCCTCCCCTTCTCCTCCTCTTCTCCTCCCCTTCTCCTCCCCTTCTCCTCTTCTCCTCCCCATCTCCTCCCCTTCTCCTCTTCTCCTCCCCATCTCCTCCTCTTCTCCTCTTCTCCTCCCCTTCTCCTCCTCTTCTCCTCCTCTTCTCCTCTTCTCCTCTCCATCTCCTCCTCTTCTCCTCTTCTCCTCCCCTTCTCCTCCTCTTCTCCTCCTCTTCTCCTCTTCTCCTCCTCTTCTCCTCCCCTTCTCCTCCTCTTCTCCTCCTCTTCTCCTCTTCTCCTCCCCTTCTCCTCCTCTTCTCCTCCTCTTCTCCTCTTCTCCTCCTCTTATCCTCTTCTCCTCCCCATCTCCTCCCCTTCTCCTCCTCTTCTCCTCCTCTTCTCCTCTTCTCCTCCCCTTCTCCTCCCCTTCTCCTCCTCTTCTCCTCCCCATCTCCTCCCCTTCTCCTCTTCTCCTCCCCATCTCCTCCACTTCTCCTCCTCTTCTCCTCCCCTTCTCATCCCCTTCTCCTCTTCTCCTCCCCATCTCCTCCCCTTCTCCTCCTCTTCTCCTCCCCTTCTCCTCTTCTCCTCCCCATCTCCTCCCCTTCTCCTCCCCATCTCCTCCCCATCTCCTCCCCTTCTCCTCCTCTTCTCCTCCCCTTCTCCTCCCCTTCTCCTCTTCTCCTCCCCATCTCCTCCCCTGCTCCTCTTCTCCTCCCCATCTCCTCCCCTTCTCCTCTTCTCCTCCCCATCTCCTCCCCTTCTCCTTCTCTTCTCCTCCCCTTCTTCTCCCCTTCTCCTCTTCTCCTCCCCATCTCCTCCCCTTCTCCTCCTCTTCTCCTCCTCTCCTCCCCTTCTCCTCCCCTTCTCCTCCTCGTCTCCTCCCCATCTCCTCCTTGTCTCCTCCCCGTTTCCTACAATCCCCTTTCAGGACACACCCTCAGCCATCCTTCTCTCATTCATCAATTCAGTTTATTATTTCAAATGGACCCTATTCCCTGTATAGTCCCTGTGGGTTCTGGTCAAATGCAGCATCAAGGTGGAACAAGGTGCTATTTGGACGCACACCTTGAGTCCAGGTTGCTGTTGAATTCATATTATATGAAGGAACAAATCACACATCTCTCGGTACAATAGTTTTCTTCTCTCAAATACTACACACCGACACACAACCAAACGCAAATACAAATTGTCATTCTACATTATTGCTTAATGATCAACCACCATTTCCACACTAACCATCTTTTCAATATTGAAATATTTGTTTCAGGGCCATTTTTACAGGAAATGTTATAAATAGCAGATTGGGGAGGACAGCAAATTAAAAATGTGCGTTCAAGGCCTGTAGGTTTAAATACATTTTTAATATGTTTACAAGTTATTGCACCAAATGTTGTGGATTCAGGTTCTGCTAATGAGGTTCTGGTTAGCGCTGTTTAGAAAAGAGAAGGCTGCGCTTATTATTTGGTCGACAAACACACACACATACATGTGCAAACCCCCCTACCCCCACACACACACACACACATACATACATGTGTATCACCCTCCTACTCCCACCCCCACACACACACACATACCTGTGCACCCCCCCACACACACACATACATGTGCAAACCCCCTACCCCCACCCCCATCCCCACACACACACACACACCTGTGCCCCCCACACACATACCTGTGCACCCCCCCACACACACACACACATACCTGTGCACCCCCCACACACACACATACCTGCGTACACACACTTGCATGTTAGCATATGTCTGTGTGTATGTGTGTGTGAGAAAGAGATTCCCAGTCCTGGTTTAAGGACATGAGGCTGAGAGACATGCCAGATTCCCACTACCTGTTTTAAGGACATGAGGCTGAGAGACATGCCAGATTCCCTGTACCTGGTTTAAGGACATGAGGCTGAAAGACATGCCAGATTCCCAGTACCTGGTTTAAGGACATGAGGCTGAGAGACATGCCAGATTCCCAGTACCTGGTTTAAGGACATGAGGCTGAGAGACATGCCAGAATCCCAGTGTCACTGAGTCCTAGACAATCACTTTCAACACACACACACCCTCGCTTGCATACCCAGTCTGTTGGTTTGGCAGATGTACTTCTGACTCTGTCACCTGTCTGTGTGCATGAAGGTGACAGTGTGTGAGTAGCCACAGTGAAGAGGTGTGTGTGTGTGTGTGTGTGTGTGTGTGTGTGTGTGTGTGTGTGTGTGTGTGTGTGTGTGTGTGTGTGTGTGTGTGTGCGTGCGTGCGTGCGTGCGTGCGTGCGTGCGTGCGTGCGTGCATGTGTGTGTGTGTGTGTGTGTGTGTGTGGACTTCCCCTCCATTATATCAAACTATATACAGTACCGGTCAACATTTTGGACATACCTGCTCATACAATTATTTGTTCTATTATCTACAATGTAGAATAATAGTGAAGTCAACACTATGAAATAGCACGTATGGAATAATGTAGTAACCAGAAAAGAAAGGGGTTCATACAAATCAAAGTATATTTTATATTTGAGATTCTTCTAAGTAGCAATTCTTTGCCTTGATGACACCTCTTGGAATTCTCTCAACCAGCTTCATGAGGTAGTCACCTGGAATGCATTTCAATTAACAGGTGTGCCTTAAAAATTAAAAGTAAAAAGTTCATTTGTGGAATTTTTGCCAATCAGTTGTGTTGTGACATGGTAGGGGTGGCATACAGAAGATGGCCCTATTTGGTAAAATACCAAGTCCTTATTATGGTAAGAACAGCTCAAATAAGCAAAGAGAAATGACAGTCCATCGTTACTTTATGGAATGAAGCTTAGTCAATGTGGAACATTTCAAGAACTTTGAAAGTTTCTTCAAGTGCAGTCGCGAAAACCATCAAGCGCTATGATGAAACTGGCTCTCAAAAGGACCGCCACAGGAAAGGAAAACCCAGAGTTACCTCTGCTGCAGAGTGTAAGTGCATGAGAGTTACCAGCCTCAGAAATTGCAGCCCAAATAAATGCTTCACAGAGTTCAAGTAAAACACACATCTCAACATCAACTGTTCAGAGGAGACTGCGTGAATCAGGCCTTCATGGCCGAATTGCTGCAAAGAAATCACGACTAAAGGAAACCAAGAAGAAGAAGAGACTTGCTTGGGAAAAGAAACATGAGCGATAAGCAATAGACTGGTGGAAATCTGTCCTTTGGTCTGATGAGTCCAAATGTGAGATTTGTGGTTCAAACCGCCGTGACATTGTGAGACGCAGAGCAGGTGAACGAATGATCTCTGCACATGTGGTTCCCACCGTGAAGCATGGAGGAGGAGGTGTGATGGTGTGTGGGTGCTTTGCTGGTGCCACTGTCAGTGATTTATTTCGAATTCAAGGCACACTTAACCAGCATGGCTACCAACACATTCTTCAGTGAAACGCCATCCCATCTGTTTTGTGCCTTAGTGGGGACAATCATTTGTTTTTCAACAGGACAATGACCCAACACACCTCTAGGCTGTGTAAGGGATATTTGACCAAGAAGGAGAGTGATGGAGTGCTGCATCAGATGACCTGGCTTCCACAATCACCAGACCTCAACCAAATTGAGATGGTTTGGGAAGAGTTTGACTGGCAGAGTGAAGGAAAAGCAGGCAACAAGTGCTCAGCATATGTGGGAACTCCTTCAAGACTGTTGGAAAAGCATTCAAGGTGAAGCTGGTTATGTCATGCCCTGATCGGTTTCACCTGTCTTTGTGATTGTCTCCACCCACCTCCAGGTGTCTCCCTTTTATCCCAATAGTCCCGGTGTATTTATCCCTGTGTTTCCTGTCTCTCTGTACAAGGATTTCTCCTTACTCCTATATTTCCCAGTCTCTATATTTCCTAGCCCTCCTGGTTTTGACCCTTCCCTGTCCTGACTCCGTATCCGCCCGCCTGACCACTCTGCCTGTTCTGACCTCGAGCCTGCCTATCCCCTAGTACTGTCCTGACCTCAAGCCTGCCTATCCCCTAGTACTGTCCTGACCTCGAGCCTGCCTATCCCCTGGTACTGTCCTGACCTCGAGCCTGCCTATCCCCTGGTACTGTCCTGACCTCGAGCCTGCCTATCCCCTTGTACTGTCCTGACCTCGAGCCTGCCTATCCCCTAGTACTGTCCTGACCTCAAGCCTGCCTATCCCCTAGTACTGTCCTGACCTCGAGCCTGCCTATCCCCTAGTACTGTCCTGACCTCGAGCCTGCCTATCCCCTGGTACTGTCCTGACCTCGAGCCTGCCTATCCCCTTGTACTGTCCTGACCTCGAGCTTGCCTATCCCCTGGTACTGTCCTGACCTCAAGCCTGCCTATCCCCTAGTACTGTCCTGACCATGAGCCTGCCTATCCCCTTGTACTGTCTGGACTCGGACCTGTTCACTGAACCCCTGTCCTGACCTCGAGCCTGCCTATCCCCTGCCTGTCCTGACCTCGAGCCTGCCTATCCCCTGGTACTGTTTGGACTCTGACCTGTTCACTGAACCCCTGCCTGTCCTGACCTCGAGCCTGCCTATCCCCTGGTACTGTCCTGACCTCAAGCCTGCCTATCCCCTTGTACTGTCCTGACCTCGAGCCTGCCTATCCCCTAGTACAGTCCTGACCTCGAGCCTGCCTATCCCCTGGTACTGTCCTGACCTCGAGCCTGCCTATCCCCTGGTACTGTCCTGACCTCGAGCCTGCCTATCCCCTGGTACTGTCCTGACCTCGAGCCTGCCTATCACCTAGTACTGTCCTGACCTCGAGCCTGCCTATCCCCTGGTACTGTCCTGACCTCGAGCCTGCCTATCCCCTAGTACTGTCCTGACCTTGAGCCTGCCTATCCCCTAGTACTGTCCTGACCTCAAGCCTGCCTATCGCCTTGTACTGTCCTGACCATGAGCCTGCCTATCCCCTGGTACTGTCCTGACCTCGAGCCTGCCTATCCCCTTGTACTGTCCTGACCATGAGCCTGCCTATCCCCTGGTACTGTCCTGACCTCGAGCCTGCCTATCCCCTAGTACTGTCCTGACCATGAGCCTGCCTATCCCCTAGTACTGTCCTGACCTCAAGCCTGCCTATCCCCTTGTACTGTCCTGACCATGAGCCTGCCTATCCCCTGGTACTGTCCTGACCTCGAGCTTGCCTATCCCCTTGTACTGTCCTGACCTCGAGCCTGCCTATCCCCTGGTACAGTCCTGACCTCGAGCCTGCCTATCCCCTGGTACTGTCCTGACCTCAAGCCTGCCTATCCCCTGGTACTGTCCTGACCTCGAGCCTGCCTATCGCCTGGTACAGTCCTGACCTCGAGCCTGCCTATCCCCTTGTACTGTCCTGACCTCGAGCCTGCCTATCCCCTAGTACTGTCCTGACCTCGAGCCTGCCTATCCCCTTGTACTGTCCTGACCTCGAGCCTGCCTATCCCCTGGTACTGTCCTGACCTCGAGCCTGCCTATCCCCTGGTACTGTCCTGACCTCAAGCCTGCCTATCGCCTGGTACTGTCCTGACCTCGAGCCTGCCTATCCCCTGGTACTGTTTGGACTCTGACCTGTTCACTGAACCCCTGTCCTGACCATGAGCCTGCCTATCCCCTGGTACTGTCCTGACCATGAGCCTGCCTATCCCCTGGTACTGTCCTGACCTCGAGCCTGCCTATCCCCTGGTACTGTCCTGACCTCGAGCCTGCCTATCCCCTGGTACTGTCCTGACCTCGAGCCTGCCTATCCCCTGGTACTGTTTGGACTCTGACCTGTTCACTGAACCCCTGTCCTGACCTCAAGCCTGCCTATCCCCTGGTAATGTCCTGACCTCGAGCCTGCCTATCCCCTGGTACTGTCCTGACCTCGAGCCTGCCTATCCCCTGGTACTGTCCTGACCTCGAGCCTGCCTATCCCCTAGTACTGTCCTGACCTCGAGCCTGCCTATCCCCTAGTACTGTCCTGACCTCGAGCCTGCCTATCCCCTGGTACTGTCTTGACCTCGAGCCTGCCTATCCCCTGGTACTGTCCTGACCTCGAGCCTGCCTATCCCCTGGTACTGTCCTGACCTCAAGCCTGCCTATCCCCTGGTACAGTCCTGACCTCGAGCCTGCCTATCCCCTGGTACTGTCCTGACCTCGAGCCTGCCTATCCCCTGGTACTGTCCTGACCTCGAGCCTGCCTATCCCCTGGTACAGTCCTGACCTCGAGCCTGCCTATCCCCTGGTACTGTCCTGACCTCAAGCCTGCCTATCCCCTGGTACTGTCCTGACCTCGAGCCTGCCTATCGCCTGGTACAGTCCTGACCTCGAGCCTGCCTATCCCCTTGTACTGTCCTGACCTCGAGCCTGCCTATCCCCTAGTACTGTCCTGACCTCGAGCCTGCCTATCCCCTTGTACTGTCCTGACCTCGAGCCTGCCTATCCCCTGGTACTGTCCTGACCTCGAGCCTGCCTATCCCCTGGTACTGTCCTGACCTCAAGCCTGCCTATCGCCTGGTACTGTCCTGACCTCGAGCCTGCCTATCCCCTGGTACTGTTTGGACTCTGACCTGTTCACTGAACCCCTGTCCTGACCATGAGCCTGCCTATCCCCTGGTACTGTCCTGACCATGAGCCTGCCTATCCCCTGGTACTCGAGCCTGCCTCCCCCTGGTACTGACCTCGAGCCTGCCTATCCCCTGGTACTGTCCTGACCTCGAGCCTGCCTATCCCCTGGTACTGTCCTGACCTCACTGAACCCCTGCCTGCCTATCCCCTGGTACTGTTTGGACTCTGACCCCTGGTACTGTCCTGACTGACCCCTGTTCACCTCGAGCCTGAATCCCCTGGTACTGTCCTGACCTCAAGCCTGCCTATCCCCTGGTACTGTCCTGACCTCGAGCCTGCCTATCCCCTGGTACTGTCCTGACCTCGAGCCTGCCTATCCCCTGGTACTGTCCTGGTTTGGACTCTGACCTGGTTTATGAACTCTCGCCTGTCCCTGACCTGCCGTTTGCCTAGCTCTTTTGATATAATAAATATCGGAGCTCAACCATCTGCCTCCTGTGTCTGCATTGGGGTCTCACCTTGTGCCCTTATAGGTTGAGAAAATGCCAAGAGTGTGCAAAGCTGTAATCAAGGCAAAGGGTGGCTATTTTGAAAAATCTAAAATCTAAAATATATTTTGATTTGCTTACACATGATTCCATATGTGTTGTTTCATAGTGTTGATGTCTTCACTATTATTCTGCAATGTAGAAAATAGTAAAAAAATATATGTATAATTGAATTAGTAAGCGTCCAAACTTTTGACTGGTACTGTACGTTTCAGAATGCAGTAGATAGATGAATGATCTTAGAGATGAATCTCTAGTGACTTCAACAGAGGAAGACTTCAAATCCAAGTGTATCCTGCAGTAGTTTCCTTTAACACTGAGCATCTTGAGGCTTCTCCTCCCACAAGTCCTTTGCTTCACTCATTTTCTCTCTCTCATCTCTCTCGCTCATATCTCTGTCTCTCTCTTTTTCAGCTTCACAGAGTACTTTCTCTCCCATCTCTTTCTCGCTCTCCTTCTCAGCATAAAATACAGAAGCACTTCACGGTAAAAGACAGAAACGGAGTTAACTCTTTGACAAAGATTTATTTTCACTTTGGATCGAGTAAAAAAAATAAATGCTTTGACATATTTTCGAGCCGGTCAAACGGGGTGTTAGCGACACTCTGTGCGAGACTATATAATCTGTGTGATGAAATAAACGTTCAACTCCTCAGGTCAGGGAAATGGGAGATGAAACTACCTGCTGACAGTCCAGCGGATTTATTCCCTTCATCCACTTGTAGAAAAAAGAATGACAAGAGGAAAAAATGTAAATGTAAAAAAACAATCTTAAAGAGTGATAGCTCGCCGTCCGTTTCCACAATGAAGAGCGTCCCCTGTAAATCAGTCGCGGGTTAATAAAGTTGTCATCTGTTGATATTCCAGAAAAGAAAGAAAGAGGTGAACAGCTAGAGATACATACACTACATGACCAAAAGTATGTGGACAACTGCTCGATTTTATACACCTGTCAGCAACAGCTGAAACAGCCAAATCCATTCATTTGAAGGGGTGTCCACATACTTTGTATATATAGTGTATGACACAGTCTCCTTATTTTCTTTCTTTATTTTTGTGTCGGGGGGCGTATTCTTGGCATCTGGTTATAAAGTATCAATATTTTGACTTCCTAGGGGTTGTAAGGAGGCCCTGTTCACTCATGTCTTCCGGCACTATGGGGACATAGTCTCTGATAGGCTCCTCAGTTCACGTCCAGGGTCTGGAGAGCATTCATGGAACTTCTGGGGGTCTCGGTCAGCCTCACCTCAGGTTTCCACCCCGAGAGTAACGGGCAGGTGGAGAGAGTCAACCAGGATGTGGGTAGGTTTCTGAGGTCATATTGCCAGGACCGGCCGGGGCAGGGAGCGGCGTTTATCCCCTGGGCAGAGATGGCCCAAAACTCACTCCGCCCCTCCTCCACTAACCTCTCTCCTTTCCAGTGCGACTGGGGTATCAGCTGGATCTGGCACCATGGCATCAGAGCCAGATTGAAGCTCCTGCGGTGGACGAATAGTTCAAGCGCTCAGAGGAGACCTGGGACGCCACCCATGTACATCTACAACGGGTCGTGAGGCGGCAAAAAGAGGGCGCTGACCGCCACCGCAGTGAGTATCTCTCTCTCTCTCTCTCTCTCTCTCTCTCTCTCTCTCTCTCTCTCTCTCTCTCTCTCTCTCTCTCTCTATAACTCTCTCTCTATAACTCTCTCTCTCTCTCTCTCTCTCTCTCTCTCTCTCTCTCTCTCTCTCTCTCTCTCTATAACTCTCTCTCTCTCTCTCTCTCTCTCTCTCTCTCTCTCTCTCTCTCTCTCTCTCTCTCTCTCTCTCTCTCTCTCTCTCTCTCTCTCTCTCTCTCTCTCTCTCTCTCTCTCTCTCTCTCTCTCTCTCTCTCTCTCTCTCTCTCACTCACTCACTCACAGCATACCTGAAGTGGCTGACAAACAGACAGATGTACGTACAGATGGACAGACCAGACAGACAGAGACGTGGTGACACACAAATCACACACGTCACCCGTTCTGAGTCACAACCTGATGACAGAGTCCCAGTCGTGTGTCATCCTCTGGCTAGCATGCTCACAGGATACACACATCATACCCTGTCTCCTTAAATCACACACACACACTCTTAATCACGCAAACAAACTAAAACATGCACACTCAGACACTGGTGATTGGCCATTTATTGGAGCAAGTGACTGTGTTGTCAAAAGCATGAAACCACATTTCCTTTTCTTCTTCATGTGATTGTTATTTTGTCTCCTGTTTCCTCTCAATCTCCCAGCAATTAAAATCAATCAGGAATCGGATTGGCCTGTCTCTGAGGAGCCAATACAAGATGGCTGCCTGACAGAGGGCAAGAGAGAGTTCCTACGTCCCAAATTGCATTCTATTCCCTATATAAGTGCACCACTTTTGTCCAGGGACCATAGGAGTAGTGCACGATGTAGGGAAAAGGATGCCATTTGGGGGAGAGATGGCATCACATCAGTATTCATGGACAACATGCATCCATCTACATGTCCCATCAATCCACCAGGAGAGAGAGTGAGAGAGAGAGAGAGAGGCCCACCTCTGCTACCTGTGTGGCTGAATGAGAAGCACCCTATCAGGGCTTGGTGATGGACAGCCTTTTGCTGATCCGTCTTCTTCTTTTCTCACGTTGGTGTTGGTTCTCACTTCAAAGCACACACATTCACAGCACACACATTCACAGCACACACATTCACAGCACACACATTCACAGCACACACATTCACAGCACACACATTCACAACACACACACATTCACAGCCCACACATTCACAGCACACACATTCACAGCACACATTCACAGCACACACATTCACAACACACACACATTCACAGCACACACATTCACAGCACACACATTCACAGCACACACATTCACAGCACACACATTCACAGCACACACATTCACAGCACACACATTCACAACACACACACATTCACAGCACACACATTCACAGCACACACACACATTCACAACACACACACATTCACAGCACACACATTTACAGCACACACACACATTCACAGCACACACATTCACAGCACACACATTCACAACACACACATTCACAACACACACACATTCACAGCACACACATTCACAACACACACACATTCACAGCACACACATTCACAGCACACACACACATTCACAGCGCACACATTCAAAGCACACACATTCACAGCACACACATTCGCAGCACACACATTCACAGCACACACATTCACAACACACACACATTCACAACACACACACATTCACAACACACACATTCACAGCACACACATTCACAACACACACATTCACAACACACACACATTCACAACACACACACATTCACAACACACACATGAAAATGCCAGGCGGCCAGGACACAACAGCAAATGTTCACGCTTTGAAATACTACTAAATACATCCATGAGAGGGTGAGATTGAAGAGAGGATGGGGAATGGGTAGAGGTCGAGGGAATGGGGGAGAAATATGTGTTTGTGTGCTGCTTCTGTGCACATGTGTGTGCTTGTGTGTGTGTGTTTTGTCTGTGAATTTGTGCCTGCGTTCGTGCGTGGGTCCAAGGAGAATTATAGGCAGGAAGGAGGGAGCCATGATGAAGTATAAAACCAAGATGGAGGATATAATAGAAAAGGCAATAAAAGGTGTGAAGGATTATGGGTAGGTGGTGGAGAGGACCATTTCAGTCTGAAATTCAATCCCCCACGCATCAACTCCTACACACACACATCTATGTATAAACACAAACACACAGACACACACCGATGCTATATTGCTATTGATCAACAGCTGCTATCAGAGATCGAGAGGCATGTTGCTCCCTGTGAGAGCTCAAAAAGAGAACATTCCACTATATCATATAAAAAACATGAGAAAACGCACAGGGAACCTCATCGGAAAAGCAGACAGGAAGCAGCAAGCCATACTGATAGGATGGCAGGGGTAGAGTCCAAAATGGCACCCTATTTATGATAGTGCACTACTTTTGACCAAGTGTCTGGTCAAAAGTAGTGCGCTTTGTAGGGTATAGGGTGCCATGTGGATAGAATTGTCGTGATAGGACAGATGAATCCACTGGAGGTAGAATGTATTACTGTAGTTATGCTCTGTACTGGGGCGGCAGGGTAGCCTAGTGGTTAGAGCGTTGGACTAGTAACCGAAAGGTTGCAAGTTTGAATCCCCAAGCTGACAAGGTACAAATCTGTCGTTCTACCCCTGAACAGGCAGTTACCCACTGTTCCTAGGCCGTTATTGAAATTAAGAATGTGTTCTTAACTGACTTGCCTAGTAAAATTAAATAAAAAATAAAAAACTGCTGTATTACTGTAGTTATACTCTGTACTGCTTTTTTACTGTAGTTATACTATGTACTTTCATATTACTGTAGTTATACTATGTACTGTCATATTACTGTAGTTATACTATGTACTTTCATATTACTGTAGTTATACTATGTACTTTCATATTACTGTAGTTATACTATGTATTGTCTTATTACTGTAGTTATACTATGTATTGCCTTATTACTGTAGTTATACTATGTATTGCCTTATTACTGTAGTTATACTATGTATTGCCTTATTACTGTAGTTATACTATGTATTGCCTTATTACTGTAGTTATACTATGTATTGCCATATTCCCTCTCTCACTCTCTCCCCTCCCTCTCTCCCTATGTCCTTCTCTCCCTGCACCCCTCTCTCCCTGTCACCCTCCATCCCTCTCTGTCTCTCCTTTCACTTCTTATACATCCTTGCCCTTGGGAGTCTTTGCTCTTGTGTTTCCTCTGGCCCTCAAGCTGGGACTGGGATTAGAGTATGTGTGTGTAGGTGCCTCCTCCCTGGGCGTGGGAGTAGACGAGTGTGTCCCCCTGCTGGGGGTGGGATAGACCTTGGTGGGAAACTAACCCTCATGCCCCTTGGACATGATGGTGACTTGGTAACCCACGGAGACAGACACTCGAGCACGACTTGGAATCTTTGTGCTCCACAGCCATTCCGGAATACTTATGTTGCTAGGTTATATGCTCTGCTCTGTGAGGGGGAAATGGAATAGGTCATGGAAAAGGACCAGTATTCTGACCAAAATGTGGACGGGAGACTTGTATTAGATTTATGCACAGTATATTTTCATAGGTTTGATTCATAGCAAAGTAGACTACCAAACAATATATATATATTATTTATAGTTTGCATAAATACATTCAACACAATAAAGTATCTGTATCCTATGCAAACCCTACCATATCTATCTTCCTGTTTATCCTTCTCAGTCTTCCTGAGTGTGCCTGTGGCCTGGATCTGAGGTCCTCTCTGCTGCTTCCTCTACCCACAGAAAGCAACACTTGGCCTGTGTACTAATTCTCTCAGATCCCTCCAACTCTGTAGCTCTGGAGCTAAAACATATATTTTTTTACATTGTCACCAATTCAGGCATTTTTTAGAACTGCGTTTGGAGATAGGAAGGAGAGAGGAGATAAGGAGGGAGGAGAGATAAGGAAGGAGGAGAGGGAGGGAGATAATGTTTGAGAGAGGGAAGGAGGAGAGAGAAATGGGGAGGAGGGAAGAGTGGGAGGAAGGAGGAGAAAGAGGGAGGGAGGGTTTGAGAGAGGGAAGGATGAGAGAGATGGGGGGAGGGAAGAGGGGGAGAGATGGGGAGGTGGGAGGAGGGGGAGAGATGGGGAGGAAGGAGGAGAAATGGGGATGAGAGAGGGAGAGAAGAGAGATGAGGAGGGAGGGAGAGATGGGGAGGAAGGAGGAGAAAGAGGGATGAGAGATATGGAGGGAGGGAGGGAGATATGGAGGAAGAGAGATAGGGTTTGAGAGAGGGAAGGATGAGAGATAGGGAGGAGGAAGGAGGGGGGAGAGATGGGGAGGAGGGAGGAGAGATAGAGAGGAGAAAGGGGAATGTGAAATAGGGAGGTTAGAGAGATAAGGAGGAGAGATTGGGCGGGAGGAGAGATATGGAGGGATGGAGGGAGGGATGGGGAGGAGAGAGGGAGGGAGATGGGAGGAGGGTTGGAGGGAGGGAAGGTGGAGAGATGGGGAGGAGAGATGAGAGATAGGGAGGAGAAAGAGGGATGAGAGATTGGGAGGAGGGAGGAGAGATAGGGAGGGAAGAGTGATAGGGAGGGAGGAGAGATGGAGGGATGGAGGGACGAGAGATAGGGAGAGGAGATAGGGTGGGAAGAGAGATGGGGAGAAGGGAGGAGAGATATGGATGAGGGAGGAGAGAGATGGAGGAGCGAGATGGAGGGAGGGGAGGAGAGGGAGGGAGGGAGGAGGGAGGGAGGGAGGGAGGGGGGATGGAGGGAGGGAGGGAGGGAGGGGAGGGAGGGAGGGAGGGGAGGGAGGGAGGGAGGGGGAGGGAGGGAGGGAGGGAGGGAGGGAGGGAGGGAGGGAGGAGAGATATGGAGGCACGGAGGGAGGGTGCAGAGAGTGGGAGATTCTTCCGAGAAGATCCCCAAGTTTCGGCATGCATATTTCTGCCAGATTTTAAAATCCTCCTTCAAGCACACATACATGGACACACACACATGGACACACACACATGGACACACACACTCATATATAGGCCTAAACAGTCCCATGGACCCCCTCTGCCTCCGGCCCAGTTTTCTGGTTTCTCTGGCTCTGGCTTGATCATTGTGAGATCTCTCCTGAGTGGTACGGCCATGTCTCACAATCTCCACTCATATTAATCTCTCTTTCACACACCCACACACACACACACACACACACACACACACACACACACACACACACACACACACACACACACACACACACACACACACACACACACACACACACACACACACACACACACACAAACAAACATACACAAAAACACACACGAATAACCTCTGGTCTCCCATGGAGAGAACAGTAATCAGGAAGTAAACATAACACTCCTCCGTTCCAGACATTATGATGAGCCGTCCTGCCCTCGGCAGCCTCCACTGTTCACATATCATACATCCACTGATTTTATTTGTAATATTATTGCAAACTTTTCATAGGCTTCCACACAAAAACAGAGCTTTTAGTACTCTTTTTAATTAACAGTCAGATTAAATCTGCACGTTTCAAAGACATAATCAGTGTCAGGGTTGTTTCCTGAAAACACCTTGTCGATAAACATTGATAGTAATGTGTTCAACCGCAAGATTGTCAATTGGTTGTGTATAGTTGTAATGCATAATGAGTTGTAATGTGTGTGTGTATGCGCGTGTGCTTCTGTGCGTGTGTGTGTGTGTGTGTGTGTGTGTGTGTGTGTGTGTGTGTGTGTGTGTGTGTGTGTGTGTGTGTGTGTGTGACACAGACATTTGTCAGTGTGTGAGAGGACAGTGTGTGTGGTTGGGGGTAACATAACATAAACATAACACTGTGTTATGATGAGTGCCCTGTGTTCACACATCATACATCCACTGATTTTATTTGTGAAACTTTTCATAGGCTTCCACACAAAAACAGAGCTTTTAGTACGTCAGATTAAATCTGCACGTTTCAAAGCGTGTCAGGGTTGTGTGAAAACACCTTGTGTGTGTGTAATGTGTGTGATTGTCAATTGTGTGTGTGTTGTAATGCATAATGAGTTGTAATGTGTGTGTGTGTGTGTGTGTGTGTGTGTGTGTGTGTGTGCGTGCGATTGTGTGTGTGTGTGTGTGTGTGTGTGTGTGTGTGTGTGTGTGTGTGTGTGTGTGTGTGTGTGTGTGTGTGTGTGCGTGCGTGCGTGTGATTGTGTGTGTGTGCGTGTGTGCGTGCGTGTGTGTGTGTGTGTGTGTGTGTGTGTGTGTGTGTGTGTGTGTGTGTGTGTGTGTGTGTGTGTGTGTGTGTGTGTGTGTGTGTGTGTGTGTGTGTGTGTGTGTGTGTGTGTGTGTTGTGTGTGTGTGTGTGTGTGTGTGTGTGTGTGTGTGTGTGTGTGTGTGTGTGTGTGTGTGTGTGTGTGTGTGTGTGTGTGTGTGTGTGTGTGTGTGTGTGTGTGTGTGTGTGTGTGTGTGTGAAGGAGATGGAGGTGAGTCCTACCTTGTTGTATCTGCCGACAGCAGCAATCCCAGAAGGCCTTGGTCTGGAAAGATGATGTCCACTGGTGTCTAACGCTCCTCTCTCTCACACTCAGCATTTATTCTCTTCTACATGCCTGAGAGAGAAAGGGGGAGAGGGCGAGAACGAGAGAGAGAGAGAGAGAGAGAGAGAGAGAGAGAGAGAGAGAGAGAGAGAGAGAGAGAGAGAGAGAGAAGAGAGAGAGAGAGAGAGAGAGAGAGAGAGAGAGAGAGAGAGAGAGAGAGAGAGAGAGGAAGAGTTTTTGTTAATTCCCACGGGGATAGGTTGTGTGTTCGGACCTTGTCTTTAAGCTGTGTCGATATCAGCTAATGATCATCACCTCTGTCTGTACGTGAAGGTAAACATGGACACACACCGAGTTCACACACACACACACTGAGGTAGGGGGTCAATGTATATGTGGACTGGTGAATGAGCAGAGAATGGTAGAGACACAGAAACACAGACACACAGTAGACACACAGACACACAGTAGAAACACAGTAGAAACACAGACACACAGTAGAAACACAGTAGAAACACAGACACACAGTAGAAACACAGTAGAAACACAGGAGAAACACAGACACACAGTAGAAACACAGTAGAAACACAGACACACAGTAGAAACAGAGAAACACAGTAGAAACAGAGAAACACAGTAGAAACACAGTAGAAACACAGACACATAGTAGAAACACAGTAGAAACACAGACACACAGTAGAAACAGAGAAACACAGTAGAAACACAGTAGAAACACAGTAGAAACACAGACACACAGTAGAAACACAGTAGAAACACAGACACACAGTAGAAACATAGTAGAAACACAGACACACAGTAGAAACAGAGAAACACAGTAGAAACACAGTAGAAACACAGACACACAGTAGAAACACAGACACACAGTAGAAACAGAGAACCACAGTAGAAACACAGAACCACCGTAGAAACACAGTAGAAACACAGTAGAAACACAGACACACAGTAGAAACACAGACACACAGTAGAAACAGAGAAACACAGTAGAAACACAGATACACAGTAGAAACACAGACACACAGTAGAAACACAGACACACAGTAGAAACAGAGAAACACAGTAGAAACACAGTAGAAACACAGTAGAAACACAGACATACAGTAGAAACACAGTAGAAACACAGTAGAAACACAGACACACAGTAGAAACACAGACACACAGTAGACACGTTGAGGAAACACAGTAGAAACACAGTAGAAACAGTAATAGTGACCATGTATTGGCAGTATAGAGACATATAATAAGGATGACTGTACAATTGTACTGTGTAGTAAATGTTTAGAACTGAAACTTGGAAGAGATAAGGTTGACTTTACCCCACACCGACTTTCATCAATTCACTGGCCTTGCACAGACTGCAGCGACTCAATTCAAAACCATTTATTTTCTCTCTCCGTCTATCACTCACTTTCACTCTCTCTTTTTCATACAATCTCTCTCATTCTCTCTCGGTGTCTCCTGGTTGAACACTTTCTTCTCATCTCTCTCGCTCTCTCCCCTTTCCCTCTCCCCTCCATCCCTGTGCCACTCTCTCTCTCTCTCCCTCCCTCCTTCCCTCTCCCCTCCCTCCCTCCCTCCGCTTTTCTCTCTCTCTCTCTCTCTCCCTCCCCATCTCCCTCTACCTCTCTTTCACCATCACTCCCTCTCTCTCTCCCTCTCTCCCTCCCTCCTTCCCTCTCCCTCCCTCCCTCCCAGAGCGACCCTCCCTCCCTCCCTCCGCTTTTCTCTCTGTCTCTCTACCTCCCCTTTCCCTCCCCACTACCCCCGCTCTCTCTCCCTCTCTCCCTCCCCCTTTTTCCTTCCCTCCCTCCTCCCTCCATCTCTCTCTGAAAGCTTAGTGTTTGATCTGAGGCTGATAAGAGCAGTCTCTTCCTCACTTTGTCACACCTCTCTTTGAACCTCACAGTTTAGCAGGGGGTTTTAGCCAAGGGCTAAAGTCAACTGCTGATGCATGTAAAAAGGGCTTAATAAATACAATTTAATTGATTGATTGATTCAAACTACACGCAACTATGCACACACTCACGCAATCACACACACACGCACGCACGCACGCACGCACACACACACACACACACACACACACACACACACACACACACACACACACACACACACACACACACACACACACACACACACACACACACACACACACACACACACACACACACACACACACACACATCACCTATTACCCCTCTGTGAGTAGTTCTACATTAAACAGGCTCTGTGTGTGTGTGTGTGTGTGTGTGTGTGTGTGTGTGTGTGTGTGTGTGTGTGTGTGTGTGTGTGTGTGTGTGTGTGTGTGTGTGTGTGTGTGTGTGTGTGTGTGTGTGTGTGTGTGTGTGTGTGTGTGTGTGTGCGTGCGTGTGTGTGTGTGCGTGTGTCCGTGTGTGCGTGTGTCCGTGTGTGCGTGTGTGCGTGTGCGTGTGCGTGTGCGTGTGTGAGTGTGTGAGTGTGTGTGTGTGTGTAGTAATGATGTACGCTATACCAGTGCCACGGTAATATCACGGTACTAAAACGTCATGATACTTATCATACCAACATTTTAGAATACCGTAGTACCGTTTCATATGATACAACCGACTTTAACATCTCTACCGATCTACAGAACATACTGCCATCTGTTATAAAATGTTTATGAAATCATATTTGTTGATAAATTCAGGTCAATTTGAACAACAGCCACTAGTCCCGAGGACATTCACAGTATTAGGTAAGACTGTCGTCTCTTCTTGTGCACCAGAGGCATGAAATAATCTACAATCAACACTTAATTTAGATATGTTAGTGTAGGTTTAACGCAGTGTTTTTCCCCCTGACTGACACACAGATCACGATGCAGTGTTTCCCCCTGACTGACACACAGATCACTATGCAGTGTTTTCCCCCTGACTGACACACAGATCACAGATCACGATGCAGTGTTTTCCCCTGACTGACACACAGATCACAGATCACTATGCAGTGTTTCCCCCTGACTGACACACAGATCACTATGCAGTGTTTTCCCCCTGACTGACACACAGATCACTATGCAGTGTTTTCCCCTGACTGACACACAGATCACAGATCACTATGCAGTGTTTCCCCCTGACTGACACACAGATCACAGATCACTATGCAGTGTTTTCCCCCTGACTGACACACAGATCACAGATCACTATGCAGTGTTTTCCCCTGACTGACACACAGATCACAGATCACTATGCAGTGTTTCCCCTGACTGACACACAGATCACTATGCAGTGTTTTCCCCACAGATGACTGACACACAGATCACTATGCAGTGTTTCCCCCTGACTGACACACAGATCACAGATCACTATGCAGTGTTTCCCCCTGACTGACACACAGATCACAGATCACTATGCAGTGTTTTCCCCCTGACTGACACACAGATCACAGATCACTATGCAGTGTTTCTACACCCGTGATTCTACACCTGCATTGCTTGTTGTTTGGGGTTTTAGGCTGGGTTTCTGTACAGCACTTTGAGATATCAGCTGATGTACGAAGAGCTATATAAATACATTTGATTTGATTTGATTTGATCAGTACGCATATATACAGTTGAAGTCAGAAGTTAACATACACTTTAGCCAAATGCATTTAATCATGTAACGTTTTCCACAATTCCTGACATTTAATCCTAGTAAAACTCCCCTGTTTTAGGTCAGTTAGGATCATCACATTATTTTAAAATGTGAAATGTTAGAATAATAGTAGAGAGAATGATTTATTTCAGCTTTTATTTCTTTCATCACATTCCCAGTGGGTCAGAAGGTTACATACACACAATTAGTATTTGGTAACATTGCCTTTAAGTTGTTTAACTTGGGTCAAACGTTTCAGGTTGCCTTCTACAAGCTTCCCACAATAAGTTGGGTGAATTTTGGCCCATTCCTCCTGACAGAGCTGGTGAAACTGAGTCAGGTTTGTAGGCCTCCTTGCTCGCACAGGCCTTTTCAGTCCTGCCCACACATTTTCTGTAAGTGTGAGGTCAGGGCTTTGTGATGGCCACTCCAATACCTTGACTTTGATGTCCTTAAGCCATTTTGCCACAACTTCGGAAGTATGCTTGGGGTCATTGTCCATTTGGAAGACCCATTTGCGACCAAGCTTTAACTTCCTGATGGATGTCTTGAGATGTTGCTTCATTTATATCCACATAATTTTCCCCTCTCATGATGCCATCTATGTTGTGAAGTGCACCTGTCCCCCCCTTCAGCAAAGCACCCCTACAGCATGATGCTGACACCCCCATTCTTCATGGTTGGGATTGAGATCTTCAAGTTGCAAGCCTCCCCCTTTTTTCTCTAAACATAACAATGGTCATTATGGCCAAACAGTTCAATTTTTGTTTCATCAGACCCGAGGACATTTCTCCAAAAAGTACGATCTCTGTCCCCATGTGCAGTTGCAAATCGTAGTCTGTATTTTTTATGGCAGATATAAAATATATATATATATATATATATATATATATATATATAATATATGCCATTTAGCAGACGCTTTTATCCAAAGCGACTTACAGTCATGTGTGCATACATTCTACGTATGGGTGGTCCCGGGGGATCAAACCCACTACCCTGGCGTTACAAGCGCCATGCTCTACCAACTGAGCTACAGAAGGACCAGATATGAAGCAGTGGCTTTTCACATCGATATAGGACTCGTTTTATGTGGATATAGATCATTTTGTACCTGTTTCCTCCAGCATCTTCACAAGGTCCTTTGCTGTTGTTCTGGGATTGATTGGTACTTCTCGCACCAAAGTATGTTCATCTCTAGGAGACAGAACGCATCTCCTTCCTGAGTGGCTGGGTGGTCCCATGGTGTTTATAGTTGTGTACTATTGTTTGTACAGATGAACGTGGTACCTTCAGGCGTTTGGAAATTTCTCCCAAGGATGAACCAGACTTGTGGAGGTCTACAACAATTATTTTTCTGAGGTCTTGGATGATTTATTTAGATTTTCCCATGATGTCAAGAGGCACTGAGTTTGAAGGTAGGCCTTGAAATACATCCACAGGTACACCTCCAATTGACTCAAATGACGTCAATTAGCCTATCAGAAGCTTCTAAAGCCATGACATTATTTTCTGCAATTGTCCAAGCTGTTTAAAGGCACAGTCAACTTAGTGTATGTAAAGTGAAATAATCTGCCTTGTTGGGAAAATGACTTGTGTTATGCACAAAGTAGATGTCCTAACCAACTTGCCAAAACTAAAGTTTGTTAACAAGAAATGTGTGGAGTTAATTGGGGAGGACGGGCTCGCGGTAATGTCAGGAGCAGAATCAGTGGAATGGTATCAAACACGGTTTCTAGGTGTTTGATGCCATTCCATTTGTGCCGTTCCAGCCATTATTATGAGCCGTCCTCCCTTCAGCAGCCTCCACTGATGTACTGTTTATTCCTTCCTCCCATTCCTCCAGCCAAATCACAGCTTGGCCTTTGCAAATATGAGCAATCAGCCATTCTATGCAGTATTCTATTATACGCTGATCAGTGTGACGTTAAATTCAATGTGTTGTATTGAGTCGAAGTGTGAATTCCAGTGAGCAGTTTTTGGAGAACTTGTATAAAAGGTGAACAAGCGTCCAGGGGGACGGGGCGAACAGGATGCCAGGCCACTGATCTTGTTCCACCGTAGTATCGCCATACTACGCCTGCTATCATATCGTCTGTAAAACGTGGGTATGGTTACAAGCCTAGTGTGTAGTACAGTACATCACAGATCTCCACCTCTGCAGTGAATAAATCCAGACATAATGTACAACAGGAAATGGCTCCCAGCCTGTCGGCCGGAACAAAAAGGTACCATGAAATAATGATCCTTCCAGAAACTGGGAAAGGATGGCAACCCACAAAAAATGGACGGCTACGTGAATTCATAATGTTTTAGACAAAAGCTCCCTGGGCGGAACCGGACCACTTAAAACACGTCTTGACAGAAGTGGACAGCTTACGAATGACCCGATAGAAATTAGCGGAATCCATTTTTAAATAGAGGCTGTAGTCTATTCTTCTAGCTCACTCTGGTCACATGTTTGGCTGCTTGTATGAATGTGACAAAGACCACTCTCTGCCATTATTATTGTGTAACATCTCATTCCAACATCGTTCAACCTAACCGACTGGCCAAAACTATTGTTTGTTTAACAAAAATAAATTGTGGTGTGGTTGAAAAAACGAGTTTTAATGACTCCAAGTGTATGTAAACTTCCGACTTCAACTGTAGTATACAACCATAGACAAAACATTATAGGCAGTAAACAGACACACTTATAGATAATATATAATAATAATATATGCCATTTAGCAGACGCTTTTATCCAAAGCGACTTACAGTCATGTGTGCATACATTCTACGTATGGGTGGTCCCGGGGATCGAACCCACTACCCTGGCGTTACAAGCGCCATGCTCTACCAACTGAGCTACAGAAGGACCATAGAGTATAGAGTTGTCCTCAGTTAACCCCGCAGATTGTATGCCCTTGCCTCCCAAGATAGCTGTGCCCCATTCTCGACAATGGCCAGTAGGAGTGAAATGACGTGCCCGAGCTCGTTCTTTTAGGTGTCCAATCCCTGGCTCCATAGCACTTTAAAAAGCCCGGAGGCACCTCTGAGGTTCACTCTTAGTCTCTTTTACCTCCCTCCCTCCCTTCATCTCATCCATCCCTTCATCGTGGCAGCCTGCAACTACTTCTCTCTTTCTCCACTACTCTCTCTCTTCCCTCTTAAGAGTGGAGATGGGAACGGTAGTGGAGAGGAGAGGAGAGGCAAAAACACGAGAGGAGCATGGTGAGGAGAGGAGAGGAGAGGAGGAGGAAGGAGACTAAATGATGAGGAGAGGGGAGAGGAGAGGAGAGGAGAGGAGAGGAGAGGAGAGGAGAGGAGAGGAGGAGAAAAGAGGAGAGGAGGTGAGGACTGAGGCCTGGGGCTTGGAGCAATTTGCTCCCGAGTGGTACAGCGGGCTAAGGCACTGCATCTTAGTGCAAGAGGAATCATCACAGTCCTTGGTTTGAATCCAGGTTGTATCACATCATGCCGTGATTGGGAGTCCCACAGGGCGGGGCAGAATTTGCCCAGGTTTGGTCGGGGTAGGCCATTATTGTAAATAAGAATGAGTTCTTAACTGACTGCCTTGGTTAAATAGGTTACACACACACTGTCTTAGTGCAAGAGGAATCAGGTTTGAAATAAAGGTTACAACAATAATGTTCTATAAAGAATCCAGGTCCTATCAAGATCATTTCCTACGGTTCTTAAGGAACCCATCTATGGTTCTATAAAGAACCCTTTCCTACGTTTCTATAAATAACCCTTTCCTATGGTTCTATAAAGAACCCTTTCCTAAGGTTCTATAAATAACCCTTTCCTAATGATCTATAAAGAATCCTTTCCTAAGGTTCTATAAAGAACCCTTTCGTAAGTTTCTATAAAGAACCCTTTCCTATGGTTCTATAAATAATCATTTCCTAAGGTTCTATAAATAACCCTTTCCTAATGATCTATAAAGAACCATTTCCTAAAGTTCTATAAAGAACCCTTTCCTAAGGTTCTATAAAGAATCATTTCCTAAGGTTCTATAAATAATCATTTCCTAAGGTTCTATAAAGAACCCTTTCCTAAGTTTCTATAAATATCCCTTTCCTATGGTTCTATAAAGAACCCTTTCCTAAGGTTCAATAAAGAACCCTTCTATAAAAAAAAACTTTTAACAAAAGGTTCTATATAGCACAATAAAAAGGTGATGCTATGGTTACAACCCTTATTGGTGCTGTATAGAACCCCTTTGTATGGTTCTTTATGGAGAATGGTAAGAACCTTTCTCAATCTCAATGGTTGTTTCTAGAACCATACAAGGTTTTTTATTCTGGTTTAATAGCCATATTATATTGTTACATTCCATAGGTTTTAGTATCGTGTTTTATTACCAAGTTGAATCAGGTGTGTGTAGAATGATACAGCACCTATATTCTGGTTTAATAGCTGTGTTATATTGTTAAAATTCCATTGTGTTTTATTACCAAGTTGAATCAGGTGTGCTAGCTCTGGAACAGCCGGGGGTCCCTGAGGAGAGAAGAGAGAACTGCTACCGTTCTCAACTGGCCAAACTGTACACGAGTCTTTCACGAGACACCATCACTGGTCATAGTCGTATATAACATGGAATAGTGTAACACAACAGATTAGATCAACCGGAATGACACTCTCACTCTCAGCCATTGAAGGGTGCAAAGGGTTCTTTGGATCAGTATGGTTCCACATAGAATCATCACCCTTCCAAAAAAGAACCTTGAGGTTCCCACACTTTTCTGTGAGTAGACACAACCCAGGAGGAGAGAGAGATGTAGAGACAGAGAGGTGAATGGAGAGAGAGAGAGAACGAAAGATACTGTATACTGAAAGGTAGAGAGAGGGGGAGCGATAAAGAGGAGAAAGAGATGGAGAGAGGGAACCATGAAAAAGAGGGATAGCTCTGGGTCACCCAGGCAAGGGGGGGATTACTGAAATCAAAGCCCCCTCTATGCTGCTCCTCTTGGGTTTATTGTCAAATAACAGCCCCTGGCTTTGGCCTACATACTGCTGCTGAGAGAGAGGCTGTTGGATTGTTCCCTTGACTTAATTCTGAATTAAATTAAACGATGATTTGGGTAGTCATGGCTGGGAACTGAAACTGGGAACTGAGCAATGAGTGATGATGTGTGTGTGTGTGTGTGTGTGTGTGTGTGTGTGTGTGTGTGTGTGTGTGTGTGTGTGTGTGTGTGTGTGTGTGCGTGCGTGCGTGTGTGTGTGTGCGTGCGTGCGTGCGTGCGTGTGTAGTCATATCTACATTATTGTCATAAACATGCTTTCTAAAATAATTCTACATGAACTCATACTGTTTTGTATTTTCCGGTATGGTTTCTATGACAGTATCTATGAATGACATCCTCTATGCGGGACGGTTGAGCTAACGTAGGCTAATAGGATTAGCATGAGGTTGTAAGTAACAATCAAAAAAATCCCAGGATATACACATATCTGATATGTGCAGAAACTGCATTGTCCAATTTACAGTAGCTATTACAGTGAATGAGTCCACATTGTGCCTGGGCTGGAATAATACATTGTGGTCTTTCTGTTGCACTTCAAAGATGATGGTACAAAAAAAACACACAAAAAAACATGTTTTTTTTAAATTGTGTTATATTTTGACAGATCTAATGTGTTATATTCTCCTACAGTCATTTCACATTTCCACAAACTTGAAAGTGTTTCCTTTCAAGAAAATGCACATCCTTGCTTCAGGTGCCTGAGCTACAGGCAGTAAGATTTGGGTATGTCATTTCAGGTGCCTGAGCTACAGGCAGTAAGATTTGGGTATGTCATTTCAGGTGCCTGAGCTACAGGCAGTAAGATTTGGGTATGTCATTTCAGGTGCCTGAGCTACAGGCAGTAAGATTTGGGTATGTCATTTAATATATAATAATAATATATGCCATTTAGCAGACGCTTTTATCCAAAGCGACTTACAGTCATGTGTGCATACATTCTAGGTGCCTGATCGCCCACTACCCTGGGCAAGCGCCATGATTTGAGCTATGAAGGACCAGGTGCCTGAGCTACAGGCAGTAAGATTTGGGTATGTCATTTCAGGTGAAAATTGAAGAACAAAATGAATGGGTCCGTTCCTTAAGAAGATAAACAATAAGACACCAACATGCATCCTTATGGTCCCTTCATCTGAACTCCAACCTAAACACAGTTGAAGTCAGGGCAGTAAACATTCAGGAAAAGCCTGTTGTTCGGGATAAAGTGTATTTAGACAGGCGTTGGGTACGAGAGACACGTTACAGACAAACACAAAGCACTGGACTATTACCAGATTAAATGGACTGTACTGGACTATTACCAGATTAAAGGGAATGCACTGGACTATTACCAGATTAAAGGGACTGCACTGGACTATTACCAGATTAAAGGGAATGCACTGGACTATTACCAGATTAAAGGGAATGCACTGGACTATTACCAGATTAAAGGGCATGCACTGGACTATTACCAGATTAAAGGGAATGCACTGGACTATTACCAGATTAAATGGAATGCACTGGACTATTACCAGATTAAATGGAATGCACTGGACTATTACCAGATTAAAGGGAAAGCACTGGACTATTACCAGATTAAATGGAATGCACTGGACTATTACCAGATTAAAGGGACTGCACTGGACTATTACCAGATTAAAGGGAAAGCACTGGACTATTACCAGATTAAATGGAAAGCACTGGACTATTACCAGATTAAAGGGAAAGCACTGGACTATTACCAGATTAAAGGGAAAGCACTGGACTATTACCAGATTAAAGGGAAAGCACTGGACTATTACCAGATTAAATGGAATGCACTGGACTGTTACTGGACTATTACCAGATTAAAGGGACTGCACTGGACTATTACCAGATTAAAGGGAAAGCACTGGACTATTACCAGATTAAAGGGAAAGCACTGGACTATTACCAGATTAAAGGGAAAGCACTGGACTATTACCAGATTAAAGGGAAAGCACTGGACTATTACCAGATTAAATGGAATGCACTGGACTATTACCAGATTAAAGGGACTGCACTGGACTATTACCAGATTAAAGGGAAAGCACTGGACTATTACCAGATTAAATGGAAAGCACTGGACTATTACCAGATTAAAGGGACTATTACTATTACCAGATTAAAGGGAATGCACTGGACTATTACCAGATTAAAGGGAAAGCACTGGACTATTACCAGATTATAGGGAAAGCACTGGACTATTACCAGATTAAATGGAATGCACTGGACTATTACCAGATTAAAGGGAAAGCACTGGACTATTACCAGATTAAAGGGAACTGTACAGGGACATTACCCTATTAAAGGGAACTGTACATTGACATTACCTTTAAAGGGAATGCACAGGGACATTACCATATTAAAGGGAATGCACAGGGACATTACCATATTAAAGGGAATGCACAGGGACATTACTTGGGAAGACAATGATAACGATGGTGGGCTGGAAATAGCTCACACTTACATTTGGACACACAGACACAGAAATGCATAAACACACCTAATAAAGGGAACTGTACACACACAGACGTGGGAATATGGACATTACCCTTTAAAGGTGAATGCACAGGGACATTTTGGCATTTTAAGGGAATGCACATTATCATAACCTGATGTGTGTGTGTGTGTGAAGACAATGATAACGATGGTGGGCTGGAAATGCTGTGTGTGTTTGGACACACAGACACAGAAATGCATAAACACACTAATACACACACACACACAGTCGTGTGTATAACCAGTGTGAAAGTTAGCATTTTGGCATTTTAGGTAACATTATCATAACCTGATGTGTGTGTGTGTGTGTGTGTTTCTGTGAAATCTAAGCATGCCTAAATATCTTATATTGAGTGATAATAATTCACTTCAAATGTTTGTTTGTTTCTTGTTCTTTCGTACCAAGCTAAGATATCTAACGTCTTCAGTATTGCTTATTTTACCTGCCACCAGACATTATCTCAACACCTGTGGTCAGAATCCAAGATGGCGTCGCAGTCAGACGTCTTGTCGTGTCGTGTCCCTTGTATATATCGTTTTTTTTATTTCTTACATTTTTTTCTCTCCCAATTTCTCACCCAATCCTAAAGTATTTATATTTACTTTGGAACCGGAACCCCTCAACTGAAGCTAGCCAGCTAACTTCCAGCTATCACTACCAGCTATCAGTCAGCAAACCATTGCTAGCGATCTTCAGCTAACCGGTCATCAGCTAACCTTTAGCTCGGAAAGCTCTCGCCAGTTCGAACAACGCGACTCTAACCAGAGCATAACGGACCCATTATTTTTTTTTTTATCCCCGGATTCCCACCGGATTCCCACCGCAAACGCAACATTTTCAGCTGGATCTTCACAACTAGCTAACTAGCTAACCGCAACCCCGGATGATTACTCCTGGCTAGCGTTTCCACCCACTTAGCTTGAAGCTAGCCCGGCCAGAGCTCCTGCGCTACCACCGAAGCATACTCCTGGGCTACAATATCCGGACCCACGACCGGTCTATCGATGTCACCGCATGAAGAGGCATAAACAGACTCACCCATCGCGACGCCCCCCAAAGGCTAACTTTCTAGCCCTTGCTATCTCCTTCCTTGCTAATTCGGCCTGCTAACTGCTAGCTTGTTTAGCCCCAGTCCGCTAACTGCTACCTTGTTTAGCCCCGGTCCGCTAACTGCTACCTTGTTTAGCCCCGGCCTACTAACTGTTAGCTTGTTAGCACAGGCCTGCTAACCGTCTGAATCGCCGCGTCCCAAACACTCACAGGGAACCATATTTACTTTCAAACTTTTTTCAATTTTTTATTTGTTTATACCTTCCGGTAACCTGCCTCACCCAATGTGATACGGAATCGCTATTATTTTTTAATTTTAGAACACACTCAAGAACCTCCAGAAGCTAACCAGCTAACTAGCTACAAGCTATTTAGTCATTGTTAGCCACTGCTAGCGGCTTTTTTTTGGCACAGCCAGCCAGTTTTTTTTTACCTGGATAATACTCGCCAGTCCAGCTTCCCTGCCCCATCCACCGCTGCCCCTGGACACTGATCACTTGGCTACATAGCTGATGCATGCTGGACTGTCCATTAATCACGGTACTCCATTCTGCTTTTTTATGTTTTATTTGTCGGCCCCAGCCGCACTCAGGCTCTGTGTGTAGTTAATCCGACCCTCCCTGCTTAGTCAACGCCATTTTACCTGCTGTTGTTGTGCTAGCTGATTAGCTGTTGTTGTCTCACCTACTGTTTTAGCTACTGTTTTAGCCAGCTCTCCCAATTCAACACCTGTGATTACTGTATGCCTCGCTGTATGTCTCTCTCAAATGTCAATATGCCTTGTATACTGTTGTTCAGGTTAGTTATCATTGTTTTAGTTTACAACGGAGCCCCTAGTTCCACTCTTCATACCCCTGATACCTCCTTTGTCCCACCTCCCACACATGCGGTGACCTCACCCATTACAACCAGCATGTCCAGTGATACAACCTCTCTCATCATCACCCAGTGCCTGGGCTTACCTCCGCAGTACCCGCACCCCACCATACCCCTGTCTGCACATTATGCCTTGAACATATCCTACCATGCCCAGAAATCTGCTCCTTTTATTCTCTGTCCCCAACGCTCTAGGCGACCAGTTTTGATAGCCTTTAGCCGCACCCTCATTCTACTCCTCCTCTGTTCCGCGGGTGATGTGGAGGTAAACCCAGGCCCTGCATGTCCCCAGGCACCATCATTTGTTGACTTCTGTGATCAAAAAAGCCTTGGTTTCATGCATGTCAACATCAGAAGCCTCCTCCCTAAGTTTGATTTACTCACTGCTTTAGCACACTCTGCTAACCCTGATGTCCTTACGGTGTTTGAATCCTGGCTCAGGAAGGCCACCAAAAATTCTGAGATTTCCATACCCAACTATAACATTTTCCGTCAAGATAGAACTGCCAAAGGGGGAGGAGTTGCAGTCTACTGCAGAGATAGCCTGCAAAGTAATGTCATACTTTCCAGGTCCATACTCAAACAGTTGGAAATACTAATTTTGAAAATTACTTTCTCCAGAAATAAGTCTCTCACTGTTGCCGCCTACTACCGACCCCCCTCAGCTCCCAGCTAAGCCCTGGACACCATTTGTGAATTGATCGCCCCCCATCTAGCTTCAGAGTTTGTTCTGTTAGGTGACCTAAACTGGGATATGCTTAACACCCCGGCAGTCCTACAATCTAAGCTAGATGCCCTCAATCTCACACAAATCATCAAGGAACCCACCAGGTACAACCCTAAATCTGTAAACAAGGGCACCCTCATAGACGTCATCCTTACCAACTGTCCCTCCAAATACACCTCCGCTGTATTCAACCAGGATCTCAGCGATCACTGCCTCATTGCCTGTATCCGCTACGGAGCCGCATTCAAACGAACACCCCTCATCACTGTCAAACGCTCCCTAAAACACTTCTGTGAGCAGGCCTTTCTAATCAACCTGGCCCGGGTATCCTGGAAGGACATTGACCTCATCCCGTCAGTTGAGGATGCCTGGTCATTCTTTAAAAGTAACTTTCTCACCATTTTAGATAAGCATGCTCTGTTCAAAAAATGCAGAACTAAGAACAGATATAGTCCTTGGTTCACTCCAGACCTGACTGCCCTCGACCAGCACAAAAACATCCCATGGCGGACTGCAATAGCATCGAATAGTCCCCGCGATATGCAACTGTTCAGGGAAGTCAGGGACCAATACACGCAGTCAGTCAGGAAAGCTAAGGCCAGCTTCTTCAGGCAGAAGTTTGCATCCTGTAGCTCCAACTCCAAAAAGTTATGGGACACTGTGAAGTCCATTGAGAACAAGAGCACCTCCTCCCAGCTGCCCACTGCACTGAGGCTAGGTAACACGGTCACCTCCGATAAACCCATGATTATCGAAAACTTCAACAAGCATTTCTCAACGGCTGGCCATGCCTTCCGCCTTGCTACTCCAACCTCGGCCAACAGCTCCACCCCGCAGCTACTCGCCCAAGCCTCTCCAGGTTCTCCTTTACCCAAATACAGATAGCAGATGTTCTGAAAGAGCTGCAAACTCTGGACCTGTACAAATCAGCTGGGCTTGACAATCTGGACCCTCTATTTCTGAAACTATCCGCCGCCATTGTCGCAACCCCTATTACCAGCCTGTTCAACCTCTCTTTCATATCGTCTGAGATCCCCAAGGATTGGAAAGCTGCCGCAGTCAACCCCCTCTTCAAAGGGGAGACACCTTGGACCCAAACTGTTACAGACCTATATCCATCCTGCCCTGCCTATCTAAGGTCTCCGAAAGCCAAGTCAACAAACAGGTCACTGATCATCTCGAATCCCACCGTACCTTCTCCGCTGTGCAATCTGGGTTCCGAGCCGGTCACGGGTGCACCTCAGCCACGCTCAAGGTACTAAACGATATCATAACCGCCATCGATAAAAGACAGTACTGTGCAGCCGTCTTCATCGACCTTGCCAAAGCTTTCGACTCTGTCAATCACCATATTCTTATCGGCAGACTCAGTAGCCTCGGTTTTTCGGATGACTGCCTTGCCTGGTTCACCAATTACTTTGCAGACAGAGTTCAGTGTGTCAAATCGGAGGGAATGCTGTCCGGTCCTCTGGCAGTCACTATGGGGGTGCCACAGTGCTCAATTCTCGGGCCGACTCTTTTCTCTGTATATATCAATGATGTTGCTCTTGCTGCGGGCGATTCCCTGATCCACCTCTACGCAGACGACACCATTCTATATACTTCCGGCCCGTACTTGGACACTGTGCTATCTAACCTCCAAACGAGCTTCAATGCCATACAACACTCCTTCCGTGGCCTCCAACTGCTCTTAAACGCTAGTAAAACCAAATGCATGCTTTTCAACCGTTCGCTTCCTGCACCCGCACGCCTGACCAGCATCACCACCCTGGATGGTTCCGACCTTGAATATGTGGACATTTATAAGTACCTAGGTGTCTGGCTAGACTGTAAACTCTTCTTCCAGACTCATATCAAACATCTCCAATCGAAAATCAAGAGTCGGCTTTCTATTCCGCAACAAAGCCTCCTTCACTCACGCCGCCAAACTTACCCTAGTAAAACTGCTGCCTGTGACTGGAACAAATTGCAAAAATCGCTGAAGTTGGAAACTTTTATCTCCCTCACCAACTTCAAACATCTGCTATCTGAGCAGCTAACCGATCACTGCAGCTGTACATAGTCTATCGGTAAATAGCCAACCCATTTTTACCTACCTCATCCCCATACTGTTTTTATTTATTTACTTTTCTGCTCTTTTGCACACCAATGTCTCTACCTGTACATGACCATCTGATCATTTATCACTCCAGTGTTAATCTGCAAAATTGTAATTATTCGCCTACCTCCTCATGCCTTTTGCACACAATGTATATAGACTCCCCTTTTTTCTACTGTGTTATTGACTTGTTAATTGTTTACTCCATGTGTAACTCTGTGTTGTCTGTTCACACTGCTATGCTTTATCCTGGCCAGGTCGCAGTTGCAAATGAGAACTAGCCTACCTGGTTAAATAAAGGTGAAATAAAAAATAAATAAATAAATGTACCTGCCACCAGACATTATCTCAACACCTGACCACTATGAACCTGCGACCAGACATTATCTCAACACCTGACCACTATGAACCTGCGACCAGACATTATCTCAACACCTGACCACTATGTGTCTGACACCAGACATTATCTCAACACCTGACCACTATGTGTCTGCCTCCGAACACCTATCTCAACACCTGACCACTATGTGTCTGCCTCCGAACACCTATCTCAACACCTCACCACTATGTGTCTGCCTCCGAACACCTATCTCAACACCTCACCACTATGTGTCTCTCTCAAACACCACTATGTGTCTCCACTCAACTCCACTATGTGTCTGCCTCCGAACACCTATCTCAACACCTCACCACTACCAGGAAGAGAAAGAACAAGATCAAATCTCTCTCCCTCTTCTTGCTAAATTCCTATCTCTCTCATGTTCTCCTGCTCTCTCTTGAATACAGTTGTCTCTACAGCCAAAATGCTTTCAGGTCCGTCTCTCTCTTATACATTTTTCATTGATAGCCTGAGAGATTGGTAGTGTTTTGAAAAACAGTCTAACCTGCCTTCTCACCCCGCATACAAACGAACAGCGCAAGCACACACACACACACACACACACACACACACACACACACACACACACACACACACACACACACACACACACACACACACACACACACACACACACACACACACACACACACACACACACACACACACACACACACACACACACACACACACAGGTTTAACCAGCAGCTCCACTCTTCACTCCAGTTCATTTACCTCGAAAGTAAATGAAAACATGAAGACACATAATCAGAAAACACAGACATAATCTCATAGGGGGAAATGGGAACAAGAGGCCCTTAAAAATATGAGTCTAAATATCTCCAAAACACACAACCTAAAATGTTTTGCAAGTCTAAACACCTCCCAAACACGTCACAATGCCTGGGCCCTAACTTCCCACGAAGGTCCCTCACACGACTCAACACAATTTACTGTTGACAGCCAGTCATAGTCAATTAGGCAAATTAGCTGCTATTCCTTCACCAGAGACCTTTACAAAATGAGCAATAGTGTTGTAATGAGTTTAATGATGAAAATATCCTTGCCTTGCCATCACGCATTTCTGTTGTTGTGGACAACGCTAGAGGCATTGGGGGAGGAGACTCATGAAGACATGTTTGTGTGAGCCCGCCCACCCGTCTGTCAGTTTCTCTGTGTGTGCGTGCGTGCAAAAAGAGGTTGACAGGTTGTGGACATTTTGTTTTTCAACAACGAAGCTACAAAGGTGTCATAACTGCTTAGTATGTGTATGGTTAGCAGGGACTGTGGTGCAGGAAAGCGTGCGAGTGAGAGAGAGAGAGAGAGAGAGAGAGAGAGAGAGAGAGAGAGAGAGAGAGAGAGAGAGAGAGAGAGAGAGAGAGAGAGAGAGAGAGAGAGAGAGAGAGAGAGAGAGACAGAGACAGAGAGAGAGAAACACACAGAGAGAGAGAGAGAGAGAGAGAGAGAGAGAGAGAGAGAGAGAGAGAGAGAGAGAGAGAGAGAGAGAGAGAGAGACAGAGAGAGAGAGAGAGAGAGAGAGAGAGACAGAGAGAGAGAGAGAGAGAGAGAGAGAGAGAGAGAGAGAGAGAGAGAGAGAGAGAGAGAGAGAGAGAGAGAGAGAGAGAGAGAGAGAGAGAGAGAGAGAGAGAGAGAGAGAGAGAGAGAGAGAGAGAGAGAGAGAGAGAGACTGAGAGACAGAGAGAGAGAGAGAGAGAGAGAGACAGAGAGAGATTCCAAAACGTGTGTGGGTACACACAGCAGTGTTCTAGAATATTGCACCGTTAGCTTTCATACTTTTTGAATTCTCAGCTGCTCAAGCAATTTCTCCAGCTGTCAACACGTTCAAATGAACAGAGGGCTCAACACATTCAAATGAATAGAGGGCTCAACACATTTCATTGAATATAGGGCTCAACACATTCAAATTAATATAGGGCTCAACACATTCCAATGAATATAGGGCTCAACACATTCCAATGAATAGAGGGCTCAACACATTCCAATGAATAGAGGGCTCAACACATTCCAATGAATTCCATTGAATAGAGGGCTCAACACATTCCAATGAACAGAGGGCTCAACACATTCAAATGAATAGAGGGCTCAACACATTCCAATCAATATAGGGCTCAACACATTCCATTGAATAGAGGGCGTGTACCAGAGACGCCTAAGCAATGGTGGAAAAGGTACTCAAAAGTTATACTTCAGTCGAGGTAAAGTCACATTAATAGAAAATGACTCAAGTAAAAGTAAAAGTCAGCCAGGGAAACATCACTTGAATAAAAGTCTATAAGTATCTAGTTTTTCAATGTACTTATTTAAGTACAGCGGTGGAAAAAGTACTCAAGTGTCATACTTGAGAAAAAAAGTTACAAGTAAACGCTATACATCAAATTCCTTATATTAAACAAACCAGAAGACACAATTTTCTACATCATTTACAAATGCATAATTTGTGTTTAGTGAGTCCGCCAAATCAGAGGCAGTAGGGATGGTAACACGTTGTATTAATAGGATTAATTGGACCATAATGCTGTGCTGCATGAACACTCGAAATGTAACCTTTTGGTGTAAGGAACAAATAGGAATGTCGTGAAGTAAAAGTGAACTTAGTAAAAATAGACAGCTGCTGCATGTCCCTTAATTACCACTCGCGCATTTATCAATTCATTACAGATAAATCAACACAGAATCTCTCTCTCTCTATCTCCCTCTTCCTTCTCTCCCTCCCCTTCTCTCGTTTTCTTACTTTCTCTGTCTCTCCATTTTTCTCCTTTCCTCGCTCTCAGTCAAGTCCCTATTTGAGTTAAGCCTTTTTAGTTTGAAAGAGGACAGGACAACATAGAACTCTAATAATTAGTGGACTAGGAGAACAGACTCCAGACATTAGTGGACTAGGAGAACAGACTCCAGAAATTAGTGGACTAGGGGAACAGACTCCAGATATTAGTGGACTAGGAGAACAGACTCCAGATATTACTGGACTAGGGGAACAGACTCCAGATATTACTGGACTAGGGGAACAGACTCCAGATATTAGTGGACTAGGAGAACAGACTCCAGATATTAGTGGACTAGGAGAACAGACTCAAGACATTAGTGGACTAGGGGAACAGACTCCAGATATTAGTGGACTAGGGGAACAGACTCCAGATATTAGTGGACTAGGAGAACAGACTCAAGACATTAGTGGACTAGGGGAACAGACTCCAGATATTAGTGGACTAGGGGAACAGACTCCAGATATTAGTGGACTAGGAGAACAGACTCCAGATATTAGTGGACTAGGGGAACAGACTCCAGATATTAGTGGACTAGAGGAACAGACTCCAGATATTAGTGGACTAGGGGAACAGACTCCAGATATTAGTGGACTAGGGGAACAGACTGTGTTGGAAGAAGGAACAATGCAGACAGAGAAATAATAAACATAGTAATGTCCACCAATCCAGAGGCAACTTCCCTCCTTCATCTTATCTTTCTATAAATATCCTCTCTCTTCTCATTTGGTGGACACTTGCTTTTGAGTGAGACGGGGATGGATGGAAGGAGGGAAAGGAAGAGGGGTGTGCATGTCAGCTGGCTGGCAGGCTGGCATGCAGACTCTTTTCTCTCTCTCCTTCTCTCTCTCCTTTCTCATCTCTCTATCTCTCTCTCTGTATATATATATATATATATATATATATATATATATATATATATATGTATATTATCACGTATTATCACGATACTTATTCCTCCCGATATGTTTTGCGATTGTCACGATTCTCTCAAGTCTATATGTATTACGATTCTCACGATACGACATGTAATTGTGATTCTCACTATTCTATATGAATTGAGATTTAATACTTACATTTTTATTGCGCTTTGATGTTCCAAACATATTGATCAATGTGCGTCTGCTGCAGAGACGAGAGAGCCGTGAGAAAACGGGTTTTGATCAGTCGGGGAAATAAAAGTTCTGAAAACATGCTGGTTCACAATTTGAAAAGAAGATGGAGAACCAGCTCTATGATACGTTTTAGGGCAGGTACAGCCAACTGGCGCTAGTTAACGCTACCTACTGAAGCAAAATGTTTTGCTCCATTTTCTTTTGAAATAGTGAGCCAACATGTTTCAAATCACGGCCCAAGTGGTGGGGTGAAGGTACACAGACTGGACTGGTCTAGTGGAGGGGTGAAGGTCTAGTGGAGGGGTGAAGGTCTAGTGGAGGGGTGAAGGTCTAGTTTCACAGACTGGTCTAGTGGAGGGGTGAAGGTCTAGTTTAACAGACTGGTCTAGTGGAGGGAAGAAGATCTATTGGAGGGATGAAGGACTAGTGGAGGGGTGAAGGTCTAGTGGAGGGGTGAAAGTATAGTGGAGGAATGAAGGTCTAGTGGAGGGGTGAAGATCTAGTGGAGGGGTGAAGGTCTAGTGGAGGGATGAATGTCTAGTGGAGGGGTGAAAATCTAGTGGAGTGGTGAAGGTCTAGTGGAGGGGTGAAGGTCTAGTGGAGGGATGAAGGTCTAGTGGAGGGGTGAAGGTCTAGTGGAGGGGTGAAGGTATAGTGGAGGAATGAAGGTCTAGTGGAGGGGTGAAGGTCTAGTGGAGGGATGAAGATCTAGTGGAGGGGTGAAGGTCTAGTGGAGGGATGAAGGTCTAGTGGAGGGATGAAAATCTAGTGGAGTGGTGAAGGTCTAGTGGAGGGGTGAAGGTCTAGTGGAGGGATGAAGGTCTAGTGGAGGGGTGAAGGTCTAGTGGAGGGGTGAAGGTATAGTGGAGGGATGAAGGTATAGTTTCACAGACTGGTCTAGTGGACAGATGAAGGTCGAGTGGAGGGATGAAGGTCTAGTGGAGGGGTGAAGGTCTAGTGAAGGGGTGAAGGTCTAGTGGAGGGGTGAAGGTCTAGTGGAGGGGTGAAGGTCCAGTGGAGGGGTGAAGGTCTAGTGGAGGGGTGAAGATCTAGTGGAGGGATGAAGGTCTAGTGGAGGCGTGAAGGTCTAGTGGAGGGGTGAAGGTATAGTGGAGGGATGAAGATATAGTTTCACAGACTGGTCTAGTGGACGGATGAAGGTCTAGTGGAGGGATGAAGGTCTAGTGGAGGGGTGAAGGTCTAGTGGAGGGGTGAAGGTCTAGTGAAGGGGTGAAGGTCTAGTGGAGGGGTGAAGGTCTAGTGGAGGGGTGAAGGTCTAGTGGAGGGGTGAAGATCCAGTGGAGGGGTGAAGGTCTAGTGGAGGGGTGAAAATCTAGTGGAGGGGTGAAGATCTAGTGGAGGGGTGAAGGTCTAGTTACACAGACTGGTCTAGTGGAGAGGTGAAGGTCTAGTGGAGAGGTGAAGGTCTAGTTACACAGACTGGTCTAGTGGAGGGGTGAAGGTCTAGTTACACAGACTGGTCTAGTGGAGAGGTGAAGGTCTAGTGGAGAGGTGAAGGTCTAGTTACACAGACTGGTCTAGTGGAGGGGTGAAGGTCTAGTTACACAGACTGGTCTAGTGGAGGGGTGAAGGTCTAGTTACACAGACTGGTCTAGTGGAGGGGTGAATGTCTAGTGGAGAGGTGAAGGTCTAGTTACACAGACTGGTCTAGTGGAGAGGTGAAGGTCTAGTTACACAGACTGGTCTAGTGGAGGGGTGAAGGTCTAGTAGAGAGGTGAAGGTCTAGTTACACAGACTGGTCTAGTGGAGAGGTGAAGGTCTAGTGGAGGGGTGAAGGTCTAGTTACACAGACTGGTCTAGTGGAGGGGTGAAGGTCTAGTAGAGAGGTGAAGGTCTAGTTACACAGACTGGTCTAGTGGAGAGGTGAAGGTCTAGTGGAGGGGTGAAGGTCTAGTTACACAGACTGGTCTAGTGGAGGGGTGAAGGTCTAGTAGAGAGGTGAAGGTCTAGTTACACAGACTGGTCTAGTGGAGAGGTGAAGGTCTAGTGGAGGGGTGAAGGTCTAGTTACACAGACTGGTCTAGTGGAGGGGTGAAGGTCTAGTTACACAGACTGGTCTAGTGGAGGGGTGAAGGTCTAGTGGAGAGGTGAAGGTCTAGTTACACAGACTGGTCTAGTGGAGAGGTGAAGGTCTAGTGGAGGGGTGAAGGTCTAGTTACACAGACTGGTCTAGTGGAGGGGTGAAGGTCTAGTAGAGAGGTGAAGGTCTAGTTACACAGACTGGTCTAGTGGAGAGGTGAAGGTCTAGTGGAGGGGTGAAGGTCTAGTTACACAGACTGGTCTAGTGGAGGGGTGAAGGTCTAGTAGAGAGGTGAAGGTCTAGTTACACAGACTGGTCTAGTGGAGAGGTGAAGGTCTAGTGGAGGGGTGAAGGTCTAGTTACACAGACTGGTCTAGTGGAGGGGTGAAGGTCTAGTTACACAGACTGGTCTAGTGGAGGGGTGAAGGTCTAGTGGAGAGGTGAAGGGATGAAGGTATAGTTTCACAGACTGGTCTAGTGGACAGATGAAGGTCGAGTGGAGGGATGAAGGTCTAGTGGAGGGGTGAAGGTCTAGTGAAGGGGTGAAGGTCTAGTGGAGGGGTGAAGGTCTAGTGGAGGGGTGAAGGTCCAGTGGAGGGGTGAAGGTCTAGTGGAGGGGTGAAGATCTAGTGGAGGGATGAAGGTCTAGTGGAGGCGTGAAGGTCTAGTGGAGGGGTGAAGGTATAGTGGAGGGATGAAGATATAGTTTCACAGACTGGTCTAGTGGGCGGATGAAGGTCTAGTGGAGGGATGAAGGTCTAGTGGAGGGGTGAAGGTCTAGTGGAGGGGTGAAGGTCTAGTGAAGGGGTGAAGGTCTAGTGGAGGGGTGAAGGTCTAGTGGAGGGGTGAAGGTCTAGTGGAGGGGTGAAGATCCAGTGGAGGGGTGAAGGTCTAGTGGAGGGGTGAAGATCTAGTGGAGGGGTGAAGATCTAGTGGAGGGGTGAAGGTCTAGTTACACAGACTGGTCTAGTGGAGGGGTGGAAGTCTAGTGGAGAGGTGAAGGTCTAGTTACACAGACTGGTCTAGTGGAGAGGTGAAGGTCTAGTGGAGAGGTGAAGGTCTAGTTACACAGACTGGTCTAGTGGAGGGGTGAAGGTCTAGTTACACAGACTGGTCTAGTGGAGGGGTGAAGGTCTAGTTACACAGACTGGTCTAGTGGAGGGGTGAATGTCTAGTGGAGAGGTGAAGGTCTAGTTACACAGACTGGTCTAGTGGAGAGGTGAAGGTCTAGTTACACAGACTGGTCTAGTGGAGGGTGAAGGTCTAGTAGAGAGGTGAAGGTCTAGTTACACAGACTGGTCTAGTGGAGAGGTGAAGGTCTAGTGGAGGGGTGAAGATCTAGTTACACAGACTGGTCTAGTGGAGGGGTGAAGGTCTAGTAGAGAGGTGAAGGTCTAGTTACACAGACTGGTCTAGTGGAGGGGGAAGGTCTAGGTGGAGGGGTGAAGGTCTAAGGTCTAGTAGAGAGGTGAAGGTCTAGTTACACAGACTGGTCTAGTGGAGAGGTGAAGGTCTAGTGGAGGGGTGAAGGTCTAGTTACACAGACTGGTCTAGTGGAGGGGTGAAGGTCTAGTTACACAGACTGGTCTAGTGGAGGGGTGAAGGTCTAGTGGAGAGGTGAAGGTCTAGTTACACAGACTGGTCTAGTGGAGAGGTGAAGGTCTAGTGGAGGGGTGAAGGTCTAGTTACACAGACTGGTCTAGTGGAGGGGTGAAGGTCTAGTAGAGAGGTGAAGGTCTAGTTACACAGACTGGTCTAGTGGAGAGGTGAAGGTCTAGTGGAGGGGTGAAGGTCTAGTTACACAGACTGGTCTAGTGGAGGGGTGAAGGTCTAGTAGAGAGGTGAAGGTCTAGTTACACAGACTGGTCTAGTGGAGAGGTGAAGGTCTAGTGGAGGGGTGAAGGTCTAGTTATACAGACTGGTCTAGTGGAGGGGTGAAGGTCTAGTTACACAGACTGGTCTAGTGGAGGGGTGAAGGTCTAGTGGAGAGGTGAAGGTCTAGTTACACAGACTGGTCTAGTGGAGAGGTGAAGGTCTAGTGGAGAGGTGAAGGTCTAGTTACACAGACTGGTCTAGTGGAGGGGTGAAGGTCTAGTTACACAGACTGGTCTAGTGGAGGGGTGAAGGTCTAGTGGAGAGGTGAAGGTCTAGTTACACAGACTGGTCTAGTGGAGAGGTGAAGGTCTAGTTACACAGACTGGTCTAGTGGAGGGGTGAAGGTCTAGTAGAGAGGTGAAGGTCTAGTTACACAGACTGGTCTAGTGGAGAGGTGAAGGTCTAGTGGAGGGGTGAAGATCTAGTTACACAGACTGGTCTAGTGGAGGGGTGAAGGTCTAGTGGAGGGGTGAAGATCCAGTGGAGGGGTGAAGGTCTAGTGGAGGGGTGAAGATCTAGTGGAGGGGTGAAGATCTAGTGGAGGGGTGAAGGTCTAGTTACACAGACTGGTCTAGTGGAGGGGTGGAAGTCTAGTGGAGAGGTGAAGGTCTAGTTACACAGACTGGTCTAGTGGAGAGGTGAAGGTCTAGTGGAGAGGTGAAGGTCTAGTTACACAGACTGGTCTAGTGGAGGGGTGAAGGTCTAGTTACACAGACTGGTCTAGTGGAGGGGTGAAGGTCTAGTTACACAGACTGGTCTAGTGGAGGGGTGAATGTCTAGTGGAGAGGTGAAGGTCTAGTTACACAGACTGGTCTAGTGGAGAGGTGAAGGTCTAGTTACACAGACTGGTCTAGTGGAGGGGTGAAGGTCTAGTAGAGAGGTGAAGGTCTAGTTACACAGACTGGTCTAGTGGAGAGGTGAAGGTCTAGTGGAGGGGTGAAGATCTAGTTACACAGACTGGTCTAGTGGAGGGGTGAAGGTCTAGTAGAGAGGTGAAGGTCTAGTTACACAGACTGGTCTAGTGGAGGGGTGAAGGTCTAGTAGAGAGGTGAAGGTCTAGTTACACAGACTGGTCTAGTGGAGAGGTGAAGGTCTAGTGGAGGGGTGAAGGTCTAGTTACACAGACTGGTCTAGTGGAGGGGTGAAGGTCTAGTTACACAGACTGGTCTAGTGGAGGGGTGAAGGTCTAGTGGAGAGGTGAAGGTCTAGTTACACAGACTGGTCTAGTGGAGAGGTGAAGGTCTAGTGGAGGGGTGAAGGTCTAGTTACACAGACTGGTCTAGTGGAGGGGTGAAGGTCTAGTAGAGAGGTGAAGGTCTAGTTACACAGACTGGTCTAGTGGAGAGGTGAAGGTCTAGTGGAGGTGTGAAGGTCTAGTTACACAGACTGGTCTAGTGGAGGGGTGAAGGTCTAGTAGAGAGGTGAAGGTCTAGTTACACAGACTGGTCTAGTGGAGAGGTGAAGGTCTAGTGGAGGGGTGAAGGTCTAGTTATACAGACTGGTCTAGTGGAGGGGTGAAGGTCTAGTTACACAGACTGGTCTAGTGGAGGGGTGAAGGTCTAGTGGAGAGGTGAAGGTCTAGTTACACAGACTGGTCTAGTGGAGAGGTGAAGGTCTAGTGGAGAGGTGAAGGTCTAGTTACACAGACTGGTCTAGTGGAGGGGTGAAGGTCTAGTTACACAGACTGGTCTAGTGGAGGGGTGAAGGTCTAGTGGAGAGGTGAAGGTCTAGTTACACAGACTGGTCTAGTGGAGAGGTGAAGGTCTAGTTACACAGACTGGTCTAGTGGAGGGGTGAAGGTCTAGTAGAGAGGTGAAGGTCTAGTTACACAGACTGGTCTAGTGGAGAGGTGAAGGTCTAGTGGAGGGGTGAAGATCTAGTTACACAGACTGGTCTAGTGGAGGGGTGAAGGTCTAGTAGAGAGGTGAAGGTCTAGTTACACAGACTGGTCTAGTGGAGGGGTGAAGGTCTAGTAGAGAGGTGAAGGTCTAGTTACACAGACTGGTCTAGTGGAGAGGTGAAGGTCTAGTGGAGGGGTGAAGGTCTAGTTACACAGACTGGTCTAGTGGAGGGTGAAGGTCTAGTTACACAGACTGGTCTAGTGGAGGGTGAAGGTCTAGTGGAGAGGTGAAGGTCTAGTTACACAGACTGGTCTAGTGGAGAGGTGAAGGTCTAGTGGAGGGGTGAAGGTCTAGTTACACAGACTGGTCTAGTGGAGGGGTGAAGGTCTAGTAGAGAGGTGAAGGTCTAGTTACACAGACTGGTCTAGTGGAGAGGTGAAGGTCTAGTGGAGGGGTGAAGGTCTAGTTACACAGACTGGTCTAGTGGAGGGGTGAAGGTCTAGTAGAGAGGTGAAGGTCTAGTTACACAGACTGGTCTAGTGGAGAGGTGAAGGTCTAGTGGAGGGGTGAAGGTCTAGTTATACAGACTGGTCTAGTGGAGGGGTGAAGGTCTAGTTACACAGACTGGTCTAGTGGAGGGGTGAAGGTCTAGTGGAGAGGTGAAGGTCTAGTTACACAGACTGGTCTAGTGGAGAGGTGAAGGTCTAGTGGAGAGGTGAAGGTCTAGTTACACAGACTGGTCTAGTGGAGGGGTGAAGGTCTAGTTACACAGACTGGTCTAGTGGAGGGGTGAAGGTCTAGTGGAGAGGTGAAGGTCTAGTTACACAGACTGGTCTAGTGGAGAGGTGAAGGTCTAGTGGAGGGGTGAAGGTCTAGTTACACAGACTGGTCTAGTGGAGGGGTGAAGGTCTAGTTACACAGACTGGTCTAGTGGAGGGGTGAAGGTCTAGTTACACAGACTGGTCTAGTGGAGGGGTGAAGGTCTAGTGGAGGGGTGAAGGTCTAGTTACACAGACTGGTCTAGTGGAGGGGTGAAGGTCTAGTGGAGAGGTGAAGGTCTAGTTACACAGACTGGTCTAGTGGAGAGGTGAAGGTCTAGTGGAGGGGTGAAGGTCTAGTTACACAGACTGGTCTAGTGGAGGGTGAAGGTCTAGTAGAGAGGTGAAGGTCTAGTTACACAGACTGGTCTAGTGGAGAGGTGAAGGTCTAGTGGAGGGGTGAAGGTCTAGTTACACAGACTGGTCTAGTGGAGGGGTGAAGGTCTAGTAGAGAGGTGAAGGTCTAGTTACACAGACTGGTCTAGTGGAGAGGTGAAGGTCTAGTGGAGGGGTGAAGGTCTAGTTATACAGACTGGTCTAGTGGAGGGGTGAAGGTCTAGTTACACAGACTGGTCTAGTGGAGGGGTGAAGGTCTAGTGGAGAGGTGAAGGTCTAGTTACACAGACTGGTCTAGTGGAGAGGTGAAGGTCTAGTGGAGAGGTGAAGGTCTAGTTACACAGACTGGTCTAGTGGAGGGGTGAAGGTCTAGTTACACAGACTGGTCTAGTGGAGGGGTGAAGGTCTAGTGGAGAGGTGAAGGTCTAGTTACACAGACTGGTCTAGTGGAGAGGTGAAGGTCTAGTGGAGGGGTGAAGGTCTAGTTACACAGACTGGTCTAGTGGAGGGGTGAAGGTCTAGTTACACAGACTGGTCTAGTGGAGGGGTGAAGGTCTAGTTACACAGACTGGTCTAGTGGAGGGGTGAAGGTCTAGTGGAGGGGTGAAGGTCTAGTTACACAGACTGGTCTAGTGGAGGGGTGAAGGTCTAGTAGAGAGGTGAAGGTCTAGTTACACAGACTGGTCTAGTGGAGAGGTGAAGGTCTAGTGGAGGGGTGAAGGTCTAGTTACACAGACTGGTCTAGTGGAGGGGTGAAGGTCTAGTTACACAGACTGGTCTAGTGGAGAGGTGAAGGTCTAGTGGAGGGGTGAAGGTCTAGTTACACAGACTGGTCTAGTGGAGGGGTGAAGGTCTAGTAGAGAGGTGAAGGTCTAGTTACACAGACTGGTCTAGTGGAGAGGTGAAGGTCTAGTGGAGGGGTGAAGGTCTAGTTACACAGACTGGTCTAGTGGAGGGGTGAAGGTCTAGTAGAGAGGTGAAGGTCTAGTTACACAGACTGGTCTAGTGGAGAGGTGAAGGTCTAGTGGAGGGGTGAAGGTCTAGTTACACAGACTGGTCTAGTGGAGGGGTGAAGGTCTAGTAGAGAGGTGAAGGTCTAGTTACACAGACTGGTCTAGTGGAGAGGTGAAGGTCTAGTGGAGGGGTGAAGGTCTAGTTACACAGACTGGTCTAGTGGAGGGGTGAAGGTCTAGTAGAGAGGTGAAGGTCTAGTTACACAGACTGGTCTAGTGGAGAGGTGAAGGTCTAGTGGAGGGGTGAAGGTCTAGTTACACAGACTGGTCTAGTGGAGGGGTGAAGGTCTAGTTACACAGACTGGTCTAGTGGAGGGGTGAAGGTCTAGTGGAGAGGTGAAGGTCTAGTTACACAGACTGGTCTAGTGGAGAGGTGAAGGTCTAGTGGAGAGGTGAAGGTCTAGTTACACAGACTGGTCTAGTGGAGGGGTGAAGGTCTAGTTACACAGACTGGTCTAGTGGAGGGGTGAAGGTCTAGTGGAGAGGTGAAGGTCTAGTTACACAGACTGGTCTAGTGGAGAGGTGAAGGTCTAGTGGAGGGGTGAAGGTCTAGTTACACAGACTGGTCTAGTGGAGGGGTGAAGGTCTAGTTACACAGACTGGTCTAGTGGAGGGGTGAAGGTCTAGTTACACAGACTGGTCTAGTGGAGGGGTGAAGGTCTAGTGGAGGGGTGAAGGTCTAGTTACACAGACTGGTCTAGTGGAGAGGTGACGGTACACAGACTTGTCTAGTGGAGGGGTGAAGGTCTAGTTACACAGACTGGTCTAGTGGAGGGGTGAAGGTCTAGTTACACAGACTGGTCTAGTGGAGGGGTGAAGGTCTAGTGGAGGGGTGAAGGTCTAGTTACACAGACTGGTCTAGTGGAGAGGTGACGGTACACAGACTGGTCTAGTGGAGAGGTGACGGTACACAGACTGGTCTGGTCTCCACCCATAAGGATTGTCATAGGATGGCTCCTGCACCATAAGAGGACTGGGCTATCACTCACTAACTCACTCACTCACACAATCACACACACACACACACACACACACACACACACACACACACACACACACACACACACACACACACACACACACACACACGTGTGCGCGCACCATCTCCCCCCTCATTCACACACATACACGCAGGCCATGCAGCCTGTCCATCCCTATCCCTGCGTGGCCAGCCCGGGCTGTCAGACACGGAGTGCCAGAATATTTATCAGCTGGGAGAACAGCTTGTCCCCGTTGCTGCTGACATGTCTACCCAAGGAGAGAAAGGCACAGCTACAGTCACTAACAAGGAAAGGGGGGACGTCTCTCCATCCTTCTCTGTCACTTTTCTGGCGCTCTGTTTCTCCATCTCTCCGTCTTGCTGTACCGTTCTCATTCTCCCTTCCCATTTCCTCAGTGCTGTAAAAGTACTTAAGTGAAAATACTTTAAAGTACTACTTAGGGAGTTTTTTGAGGGGCATCTGTACTTTACTTTATTATTACTACATTATTACTACATTCCTAAAGAAAATAATGTACTTTTTTACTCGATACATTTTCTCTCTCACCCAAAAGTACTTGTCTCATTTTGAATGCTTAGCAGGGCAGGAACGTTGTTTAATTCACACACTTATCAAGAGAACACCCCTGGTCATCCCTACTGCCTCTGATCTGGAGGACTAAACACACACGCTTTGTTTGTAAATGATGTCTGAGAGATGGACTGTGCCCCTGGCTCTCTGTAAATAAAGAAAACAAGGAAATGGTGCCGTCTGTTTTGCTTAACCAATGGAATTTTAAATCATTTTTACTTGTACTTTTAATATTTCAGGATATTTGACCAATTACATTTACTTTTGATACTTAAAAACAAATACTTTTAGACTTTTACTCAATAGGTATTTCCTGGGTGACTTTCACTTTTACTTGAGTCATTTTATATTAAGGAATCTTTTTACTCAATTATGGTACTTTTCCACCACTGCTTTTCCTTCTCCCTCTCTCTCTCTGTCTATATGAACCTATACTTTTCCTTCTCCCTCTCTCTCTCTGTCTATATGAACCTATACTTTTCCTTCTCCCTCTCTCTCTCTGTCTATATGAACCTATACTTTTCCTTCTCCCTCTCTCTCTCTGTCTATATGAACCTATACTTTTCCTTCTCCCTCTCTCTCTCTGTCTATATGAACCTATACTTTTCCTTCTCCTCTCTCTCTCTGTCTATATGAACCTATACTTTTCCTTCTCCCTCTCTCTCTCTGTCTATATGAACCTATACTTTTCCTTCTCCCTCTCTCTCTCTGTCTATATGAACCTATACTTTTCCTTCTCCCTCTCTCTCTCTGTCTATATGAACCTATACTTTTCCTTCTCCCTCTGTCTATATGAACCTATACTTTTCCTTCTCCCTCTCTCTCTCTGTCTATATGAACCTATACTTTTCCTTCTCCCTCTCTCTCTCTGTCTATATGAACCTATACTTTTCCTTCTCCCTCTCTCTCTCTGTCTATATGAACCTATACTTTTCCTTCTCCCTCTCTCTCTCTGTCTATATGAACCTATACTTTTCCTTCTCCCTCTCTCTCTCTGTCTATATGAACCTATACTTTTCCTTCTCCCTCTCTCTCTCTGTCTATATGAACCTATACTTTTCCTTCTCCCTCTCTCTCTCTGTCTATATGAACCTATACTTTTCCTTCTCCCTCTCTCTCTCTGTCTATATGAACCTATACTTTTCCTTCTCCCTCTCTCTCTCTGTCTATATGAACCTATACTTTTCCTTCTCCCTCTCTCTCTCTTCTTCCCTTTCTCTCTCCTATCTTTCTCTCCTACCTTTCTCTCTCCTAATGTTCTCTCTCTCCTATCTTTCTCTCTCCTATCTTTCTCTCTCCTAATTTTCTCTCTCCTCTTCCCTTTCTCTCTCCTCTTCCCTTTCTCCCTTCTCTTCTCTTTCTCCCTCCTCTTCTCTTTCTCCCTCCTCTTCCCTTTCTCTCTCCTCTTCCCTTTCTCCCTCCTTTTCCCTTTCTCTCTCCTCTCTCCTCTTCTCTTTCTCCCTCCTCTTCCCTTTCTCTCTCTTCTTCCCTTTCTCTCTCCTCTTCTCTTTCTCTCTCCTCTTCTCTTTCTCTCCCCTCTTCCCTTTCTCTCTCCTCTTCTCTTTCTCTCTCCTCTTCCCTTTCTCCCTCCTCTTCCCTTTCTCTCTCCTCTTCCCTTTCTCTCTCCTCTTCCCTTTCTCTCTCCTCTTCCCTTTCTCTCTCCTCTTCACTTTCTCCCTCTTCTTCCCTTTCTCTCTCCTCTTCCCTTTCTCTCTCCTCTTCCCTTTCTCCCTCTTCTTCCCTTTCTCTCTCCTCTTCCCTTTCTCTCTCCTCTTCCCTTTCTCTCTCCTCTTCTCTTTCTCTCTCAACTTCCCTTTCTCTCTCCTCTTCCCTTTCTCCCTCCTTTTCCCTTTCTCTCTCCTCTCTCCTCTTCTCTTTCTCCCTCCTCTTCCCTTTCTCTCTCTTCTTCCCTTTCTCTCTCCTCTTCCCTTTCTCTCTCCTCTTCCCTTTCTCTCTCCTCTTCCCTTTCTCTCTCCTCTTCTCTTTCTCTCTCAACTTCCCTTTCTCCCTCCTCTTCTCTTTCTCCCTCCTCTTCCCTTTCTCTCTCATCTTCCCTTTCTCTCTCCTCTTCCCTTTCTCCCTCCTCTTCCCTTTCTCTCTCCTCTTCTCTTTCTCTCTCCTCTTCCCTTTCTCCCTCCTCTTCTCTTTCTCTCTCCTCTTCCCTTTCTCCCTCCTCGTCCCTTTCTCTCTCCTCTTCCCTTTCTCCCTCATTTTCCCTTTCTCTCTCCTCTTCCCTTTCTCCCTCCTCTTCTCTATCTCTCTCCTCTTCCCTTTCTCTCTCCTCTTCCCTTTCTCTCTCCTTTTCCCTTTCTCCTCCTTTTCCCTTTCTCCCTCTTCTTCCCTTTCTCTCTCCTCTTCCCTTTCTCTCTCCTCTTCCCTTTCTCTCTCCTCTTCCCATTCTCCCTCCTCTTCCCTTTCTCCCTCCTCTTCTCTTTCTCTCTCCTCTTCCCTTTCTCCCTCCTCTTCTCTTTCCCTCTCCTCTTCCCTTTCTCCCTCCTCTTCTCTTTCTCTCTCCTCTTCCCTTTCTCCCTCCTCTTCTCTTTCCCTCTCCTCTTCCCTTTCTCCCTCCTCTTCTCTTTCTCTCTCCTCTTCCCTTTCTCCCTCCTCTTCTCTTTCCCTCTCCTCTTCCCTTTCTCCCTCCTCTTCTCTTTCTCTCTCCTCTTCCCTTTCTCCCTCATTTTCCCTTTCTCTCTCCTCTTCCCTTTCTCCCTACTCTTCTCTACCTCTCTCCTCTTCCCTTTCTCCCTCCTCTTCCCTTTCTCCCTCCTCTTCTCTTTCTCTCTCCTCTTCCCTTTCTCCCTCCTCTTCCCTTTCTCCCTCCTCTTCTCTTTCCCTCTCCTCTTCCCTTTCTCCCTCCTCTTCTCTTTCTCTCTCCTCTTCCCTTTCTCCCTCATTTTCCCTTTCTCTCTCCTCTTCCCTTTCTCCCTCCTCTTCTCTACCTCTCTCCTCTTCCCTTTCTCCCTCCTCTTCCCTTTCTCCCTCCCTTCTCTTTCCTCTTCTCTTTCTCCCTCCTCTTCCCTTTCCCTCTCCTCCTCTTCTCTTTCTCCCTCCTCTTCCCTTTCTCCCTCCTCTTCCCTTTCCTTCTCTCCTCCTCTTCTCTACCTTTCTCCCTCCTCTTCCCTTTCTCCTCTTCCCTTTCTCCCTCTTCTCTTTCTCTCTCCTCTTCCCTTTCTCCCCTTTCTCTTCTCTTCCCTTTCTCCCTCCTCTTCTCTCTCCTCCCTCTCCCTCCTCTTCCCTTTCTCCCTCCTCTTCTCTCTCTCTTCTTCCCTTTCTCCTCCTCTTCTCTTTCCCTCCCTCTTCCCTCTTCCCTCCTCTTTCTCCCTCTCTTCCCTTTCTCCCTCCTCTTCCCTTTCTCCCTCCTCTTCTCTTTCTCCCTCCCTCTTCTCTACCTCTCTCCTTTCCCTCCTCTTCTCTTTCCCTCTCCTCTTCCCTTTCTCCCTCTTCCCTTTCTCTCTCTTCTCTTTCTCCCTCTCTTCCCTTTCTCCCTCCTCTTCTCTTTCTCTCCTCTTCTCCTCTTCCTCTTCTCCCTCCTCTTCTCTTTCTCCCTCCTCTTCTTTTCTCCTCCTCTTCCCTTTCTCTCTCCTCTTCTCTTTCTCCCTCCTCTTCTCTTTCTCCCCCCTCTTCCCTTTCTCCCTCCTCTTCTCTTTCTCCCTCCTCTTCCCTTTCTCCCTCCTCTTCTCTTTCTCTCTCCTCTTCCCTTTCTCTCTCCTCTTCTCTTTCTCTCTCCTCTTCTCTTTCTCCCTCCTCTTCTCTTTCTCCCTCCTCTTCTCTTTCTCTCTCCTCCACGTTGTGTGTTATTCCCCCTGTTCTTTCCAACTGCACTTTTTCCCAATTTCCATGTTTTCTTCCTCTCCGAGAACTTAGTACTGTACAGTCCAAATGTTTGTGGGCATTCATTTATCCTTTAATTGATTTGAGCTTCAATGCCATACAACTCTCCTTCCGTGGCCTCCAACTGCTCTTAAATGCAAGTAAAACTAAATGCATGTTCTTCAACCGATCACTGCCCTCACCTGCCCGCCTGTCATCACTACTCTGGACGGTTCTTACTTAGAATATGTGGACAACTACAAATACCTAGGTGTCTGGTTAGACTGTAAACTCTCCTTCCAGACTCACATTACACATCTCCAATCCAAAATTAAATCTAGAATCAGCTTCCTATTTCGCAGCAAAGCATCCTTTACTTATGCTGCCAAACATACCCTCGTAAAACTGACCATCCTACCGATCCTCGACTTCGACAATGTCATTTACAAAATAGCCTCCAACATCCTTCTCAACAAATTGGATCACAGTGCCATCCGTTTTGTCACCAAAGCCTCATATACAACCCACCACTGTGATCTGTATGCTCTTTTTTGCTGGTCCTCGCTTCACACTCGTCGCCAAACCTACTGACTGGCTCCAGGTCATCTACAAGTCTCTGCTAGGTAAAGCCCCGCCTTATATCAGCTCACTGGTCACGATAGCAGCACCCACCCATACGCGCTCCAGCAGGTACATCTCACTGGTCATCCCCAAAGCCAATTCTTCCTTTGGCCTCCTCTCCTTCTAGTTCTCTGCTGTCAATGACTGGAACGAACTTCAAAAATCACTGAAGCTGGAGATTCCCATCTCCCTCACTAGCTTTAAGCATCAGCTGTCAGAGCAGCTCACAGATCACTGCACCTGTACATAGCTCATCTGTAAATAGCCCATCTTCCTCATCCCCATACTGTATATATTTATTTATCTTGCTCGTTTGCACCCCAGTATCTCTACTTGCACATTCATCTTCAGCACATCTACCATTCCAGTGTTTAATTGCCATATTGTAATTATTTTGCCACTATGACCTATTTCTTGTCTTACCTCCCTTATCCTACCTCATTTACACACACTGTATATGGGCTTTTCTACTGTGTTATTGACTGCATGTTTGTTAATTCCATGTGTAACTCTGTGTTGTTGTTTGTGTCACACTGCTTTGCTTTATCTTGTCCAGGCCGCAGTCGTAAATGAGAACTTGTTCTCAACTAGTCTACCTGGTTAAATAAGAGTGAAATAAAATGTTTAAACAAATATTAGAGTCACTGATTGAGTCCAGCCAACTTGGTCCAGAATATGCCTAGGAGACCCCACTCCTGCCCAACCCATTCCACTCCCACCAGTCAACTTGGTCCAGAATATGCCTAGGAGACCCCACACCTGCCCAACCCATTCCACTCCCACCAGTCAACTTGGTCCAGAATATGCCTAGGAGACCCCACACCTGCCCAACCCATTCCACTCCCACCAGTCAACGGAGTGTGCATTCCACACGTAACTAAATAGGAAATAGGGTGCGATTTGGGACAAATTAATATTCACAATGTGAATTCCTTATGCCTCATTCTTTCAATCGCAACCCAGTCTTCATTAACTATGACGGTGCTATTTCTTTTGATTGTCTTTCAATGTGAGTATTCTAGTCTCTGCATGGTGCCTTGTCTCCCCTTGCTTCAAAAGCCTGCCTGACCTCGTTTCCCGGTTCCCTGCTGTGCTGGGCTGGGCTGGCTGCAGATGGCCAGGTAGAGGGAGTCGATCGTCCTGCTGCACTACAACGCGTCCATGTTCCATCCATTCCCTGGCAGGGGGGGGGGATGCTATTTAGGGTGGATAATTTAACTGTACTGTTTTCGCAACAGAGAGGTTGTCTTCTGCTGCTAATTGGTGTGTCTGGCTGAGAGAGGGAGAGAGAGAGAGACACTAACACACACACACACACACACACACACACACACACACACACACACACACACACACACACACACACACACACACACACACACACACACACACACACACACACACACACACACACACACACTAACACACACACACACACACTAACACATACACACACACTAACACACACACGCTAACACACGCACAAACACACACACACGGACACACACACTAACACCCACACACACACACACACACACACACACACACACACACACACACACACACACACACACACACACACACACACACACACACACACACACACACACACACACACACACACACACACACACACACACACACACACACACCCACCCACCCACCCACCCACCCACCCACCCACACACACACACACACACACACACACACACACACACACACACACACACACACACACACACACACACACACACACACACACACACACCCACCCACCCACCCACCCACACACACACACACACACACACACACACACACACACACACACACACACACACACACACACACACACACACACACACACACACACACACACAGACTCACCAGAAGATTGGCCACACTTCTGAATGATTTTTCCACACAGAGGGAGAAACAGACAAACAAAAACAACAACAGAAGCACACCTTAACTAACACACAGATGGTCTCTAACGGGGCATTTTGATTAGCTCCAGGGACTTTTCATCCAATCAAAATGCTCAGTTGACCTCCAGCTTCCTGGCCGGCAGCAGAGGGTAAACGGCCCTCTTACATTCTCACCTGTCTGTTTGCCCAATTTATACAAGGATCACATTCACACACAAACCTGAAATCACACACATCATACCATACCGACATCTCTCTGCTGCAAACAGGAAACAGATAGAGGGATAACAATCAAGAAAAAACTCAAACCTAAACTGACCCAGACATCATGTCCATATAAATATCTCTAGCACAAACATATGGCCCACTGTGTGTGAGATATACAGGAAAGTATTCGGTAAATTCAGTTCTGGAGACAGCCCGTAGAGAGACCGCTACTGATTACAATGTTGTATGTTGTTGTAAGGCAGGGTGGAGTGTCTGAGTGTGGGTGAATGTTCTAGATCAGGGCAGCCCAACCCTCTTCCTGGAGATCTACTGTCCTATGTTTAATGTGTAGTCCAAGAAACCATAAAGAAGTATATGAAACAGGAGTAATTGGTCGATGACTGGTGCCTATACTATACAGGGATATTTGGACTACCAGCCAATGCTTGGGCAAATAGACACAATCATGAGCTGATAGGTTGTTTCTGTATATTTACTAACAAAAGTCAAAATATCACCAAAGAAATGTACAAAAGTACAGATCCTACAAGTGTCTGGAACTTTATTGGAGATTGGACTGGGCTGAGCGGGAGCTGCCCTCCCGTAGGGGTGGGAGGTACAAGAGACCTATGGCAGAACAGAGTGCTAGGGTTGGGGTGTAGGGTTTGAGAATAGCCTGAAGGTAGAGGCAGCTCCGCTTGCTGTTCTGTAGGTAACCACCATGGTCTTGTAATGGATGCAAGCTTCGACTGGAAGCCAGTGGAGTGTGTGGACGAGCGGGGTGACATGAGGGACTCTTGGGAAGGTTGAAAACCAGGCGGGGTGCTGCGGGTTTGATGGAACAAGCGGGGAACAGTGAGTTGCAGTAGTCTAGGCGGGAGATGACGAGTGCCTAGATTAGGACCTGTGCCATTTCCTGTGTGAGGTGTGGGTCGTACTCTACAGATGTTGTAGAGCATTAACCTGCAGGAGTGAGTCACTGCTTTGATGTTTGCAGAGAATGACAGGGTGTTGTCCAGGGTCACGCCAAGCTTCTTTGCACTCTGGGAGGGCGACACTGTGGAGTTGTCAACCGTGATGGAAAGGTCTTTGACCTGGCATGCTATCCCCGGGAGGAAGAACAGTTCCTTCTTGTCGAGGATGAGCTTGAGATGGTGGGCCGACATCCAAGCTGAGATATCTGCCAGGCAAGCAGTGATGCGTGTCGCCACCTGGGTGTCAGAATGTGGGAAGGAGAAAAGTAGTTGAGTGTCATCCGCATAGCAATAGAAGAGACCACGTGAGAACATGATGGAGACAAGTGTCTTGGTTTATAGAGAGAAGAGGACAGAGAATAGAATGGAGCCCTGGGGGACACCAGTAGTGAGAGTACTTGGTGCAGACACAGGTCCTCTCCACGTCACCTAGTAGGAGCGAACTTCCAGGTAGGATGCATTCCAAGAGTGTGCAGAGCCTGAGACACCCAGCCCTGCGAGGGTGGAGAGAAGATCTGATAGAGCCTGAGACGCCCAGCCCTGAGAGGGTGGAGAGGAGGATCTGATGGAGCCTGAGACACCCAGCCCTGAGAGGGTGGAGAGGAGGATCTGATAGAGCCTGAGACGCCCAGCCCTGAGAGGGTGGAGAGGAGGATCTGATAGAGCCTGAGACGCCCAGCCCTGAGAGGGTGGAGAGGAGGATCTGATAGAGCCTGAGACACCCAGCCCTGAGAGGGTGGAGAGGAGGATCTGATAGAGCCTGAGACACCCAGACCTGAGAGGATGGAGAGGAGGATCTGATAGAGCCTGAGACACCCAGCCCTGAGAGGGTGGAGAGCAGGATCTGATAGAGCCTGAGACACCCAGCCCTGAGAGGGTGGAGAGGAGGACCTGATAGAGCCTGAGACACCCAGCCCTGAGAGGGTGGAGAGGAGCATCTGATAGAGCCTGAGACACCCAGCCCTGAGAGGGTGGAGAGGAGCATCTGATAGAGCCTGAGACACCCAGCGCTGAGAGGGTGGAGAGGAGGATCTGATGGTTCACAGTATCGGAGTCAGCAGATAGATCTCGGAGGATGAGAACAGAGAAGAGAGAGTCAACTTTAGCAGTGTGGAGAACCTCCGTGACACAGAGGAGAGCAGTCTCGGTTGAGTGACCCGTCTTGAAGCCTGACTGGTTTGGGTCAAGAAGATTGTTCTGTCAGAGATAACAAGAAAGCTGATCGGAGACGGCACGCACAAGTGTTTTGGAAAGCAAAGAAAGAATGTTTGACATCAGATGAGTCAAGTGTTGATTGCTTGAGGAGGGGAGCAATTCGGGTCCTTTTTAAATCAAAGGGGACGAAGCCAGTGATCTAAAACCCACCAGACAACCATCTAGAACACCCAACAGACAACCATCTAGAACCCATCAGACAATCATCTAGAACACCCACCAGACAACCATCTAGAACCCAGCAGACAACCATCTAGAAAACCCACCAGACAACCATCTAGAACCCATCAGCAACCATCTGGAACACCCACCAGACAACCATCTAGAACCCATCAGCAACCATCTGGAACACCCACCAGACAACCATCTAGAACCCATCAGACAACCATCTAGAACCCATCAGACAACCATCTAGAACCCATCAGACAACCATCTAGAACCCATCAGACAACCATCTAGAACACCCACCAGACATCCACCTAGAACACACCCGACAACCATCTAGAACCCATCAGACAAAAATCTAGAACACCCACCAGACAACCATCTAGAACCCATCAGACAAAAATCTAGAACACCCACCAGACAACCATCTAGAACCCATCAGACAAAAATCTAGAACACCCACCAGACAACCATCTAGAACACCCACCAGACAACTGTCTAGAACACCCATCAGACAACCACCTAGAACCCGTCAGAGAACCATGGAGATGTATTTTGATACCCATCAGACAACCACCTAGTGTGTGTGTGGAG
>NC_060179.1:79209057-79216557 GCF_021184085.1 Oncorhynchus gorbuscha
CTCTAATCATTCTCATCCATTTCCTCCCTCCCATCCCTCCAATCAATCTATTCCATCTAATCAATCTCATCCATCTCCTCCCTCCCATCCCTCCAATCAATCTATTCCATCTAATCAATCTCATCCATCTCCTCCCTCCTATCCCTCTAATCAATCTATTCCATCTAATCAATCTCATCCATCTCCTCCCTCCTATCCCTCTAATCAATCTCATCCATCTACTCCCTCCCAACCCTCTAATCAATCTCTTCCATCTAATCCATCTCATCCATCTCCTCCCTCTCCTCCCTCTAATCAATCTCTTCCATCTCCTCCCTCCCATCCATCTAATCAATCTCATCCATCTCCTCCCTCTCCTCCCTCTAATCAATCTCATCCATCTCCTCCCTCCCATCCCTCTAATCAATCTCTTCCATCTAATCCATCTCATCCATCTCCTCCCTCTCATCCCTCTCATCCCTCCTATCCCTCTAATCAATCTCATGTATCTCCTCCATCTAATCAATCTCATCCATCTCATCCATCTCCTCCATCTCATTCATCTCATTCCTCTAATCAATCTCATCAATCTCATCCATCTCCTCCATCTCATTCATCTCATTCCTCTAATCAATCTAATCTATCTCATGCATCTCCTCCCTCCCATCCATCTAATCAATCTCATCCAACTCCTCCCTCTCATCCCTCTAATCAATCTCATGTATCTCCTCCATCTAATCAATCTAATCCATCTCCTCCATCTCATCCCTCTCATTCCTCTCATTCCTCTCATTCCTCTAATCAATCTAATCAATCTCATCCATCTCATCCCTCTAATCAATTTCATCCATCTCATCCAGCTCCTCCCTCTCATACCTCTCATCCCTCTAATCAATCTCATCCATTTCATCCATCTCATCCATCTCATCCATCTCATTCAGCTAATCAATCTCATCTGTCACATCCCTACCATCTGTCACACAGCTTCAACAGCCCATCCTCAACAACACACTCACACCCATGATCCCATTCCACCCATCCTTAACATGGCTTCAACAGCAGCCCCTAGAGTATATGCATACACCAGTTTTGGGGTCAATTACAGTGAGAGGAAAAAAGTATTTGATCCCCTTCTGATTTTGTACGTTTGCCCACTGACAAATAATTGATTAGTCTATAATGTTAATGGTAGATTTATTTGAACAGTGAGAGACAAAATAACAACAAAAGAATCCAGAAAAACATATGTCAAAAATGTTATAAATTGATTTGCATTTTAATGAGGGGAATAACTATTTGACCCCTCTGCAAAACACGACTTAGTACTTGGGGGCAAAACCCTTGTTGGCAGTCACAGAGGTCAGACGTTTCTTGCGGTTGGCCACCAGGTTTGCGCACATCTCAGGAGGGATTTTGTCCCACTCTTCTTTGCAGATCTTCTTCAAGTCATTAAGGTTTCGAGGCTGACATTTGGAAACTCGAACCTTCAGCTCCCTCCACAGGTTTTCTATGGGATTAAGGTCTGGAGACTGGCTAAGCCACTCCAGGACCTTAATGTGCTTCTTCTTGAGCCACTTCTTTGTTGCCTTGGCCGTGTGCTTTGGGTCATTGTAATGCTGGAATAAACATCTAAGACCCATTTTCAATGTCCTGGCCGAGGGAAGGAGATTCTCACCCAAGATGTGACGGGACATGGCCCCGTCCATCGTCCCTTTGATCCGGGAAATTGCCATGTCCCCTTAGCAGAAAAACACCCCCAAAGCATAATGTTTCCACCTCCATGTTTGACAGTGGGGATGGTGTTCTTGGGGTCATAGGCAGCATTATTCCTCCTCCAAACACGGCGAGTTGAGTTGATGCCAAAGAGCTCCATTTTGGTCTCATCTGACCACAACACTTTCACCCAGTTGTCCTCTGAATCATTCAGATGTTCATTGGCAAACTTCAGACGGGCATGTACAGTGGGGAGAACAAGTATTTGATACACTGGCGATTTTGCAGGTTTCCCTACTTACAAAGCATGTAGAGGTCTGTACTTTTTTTTATCATAGGTACAATTCAACTGTGAGAGATAAACTAAAAAGTGGAAGCTATTTATCTAAAAAGTTTTTCCATTTCTGGATTTGAAAATCAAATCAATTTGTGTATTGACTGACTTCAACTCTAATTGACCTCAACCCTGGCATACATATGTATTCCTGCTAGAGGCTAATCATATACATACATACTGCATAAATCACGGACAGACATACAGAATATCAATATACAGCCCACACTTACGTTAAAGCTTTCTCCCTTCTCACTAACAACCAGTACATCATCCATCTTTGCACAGCAGGGTTCAACACAAGAGAATCAGAATCTACCACCCTGTTGTCTTGAAACACAGAGAATGTGCTGTAAATTACACTGCATATAAAATGATACCACACAATTATAGAACCTCTCTCCACCTCCACCTCCCTCCACCTCCTCCTCCACCTCCCTCCACCTCCTCCACATCCACCTACACCTCCATCTCCTACTCCTCCTCCACCTCCACCTCCCTACACCTCTTCCTCCACCTCCACCTCCACCTCCCTCCACCTCCTCCTCCAACTCCTACTCCTCCTCCTCCTCCATATCCACCTCCCTCCACCTCCCTCCACCTCCTCCTCCACATCCAACTCCCTCCACCTCCTCCTCGTCCTCCACATCCACCTCCCTCCACCTCCCTCCATCTCCCTCCACCTCCACCTCCCTCAACCTCCCTCCACCGCCTACTCCTCGTCCTCCACCTCCACCTCCCTCCCTCCATCTCCTCCTCCAACTCCTACTCCTTGTCCTCCACCTCCACCTCCCTCCCTCCAACTCCTCCTCCTTCCACCTCCTCCTCCACCTACACCTCCCTACACCTCGACCTCCTACTCCTCCTCCACCTCCACCTCCCTCCATCTCCTCCTACACCTCCAACTCCTACTCCTCCTCCACCTCCACCTCCACCTCCCTCCACCTCCACCTCCCCCTCCATCTCCACCTCCCTACACCTCCACCTCCTATGCCTCCTCCTCCTCCTCCCCCACCTCTACCTACCTCCACTTCCTCCTCCTGCACCTCCACCTCCACCTCCACCTCAACCTCCCTCCATCTCCACCTCCACCTCCCTCCATCTGCTCCTCCACCTCCACCTCCCACCACCTCCTGCCTCCTGCTCCACCTACACCTCCATCTCCACCTCCCCCCTCCTCCATCTCCCACGTTCACAAAACCTGTAGTGTACTGTGTGTTTGTGTGTGTCTATATGTGTCTAATGGCAACCTATTCTCTTTACAGTGCATTACATTTGACTTGGGCCCATAAGAGGCCCATAAGAAACCACTGCCAGCCCCCCGGACATCATGGACGCACGTCTACCAAAAAGCTCTCACAGTCTCATGTGTTTGGTTCCTTCTCTGTATCGTTCCAAGGTTAAGTTTAGGCATTAACTCAGAATGATTAAGGTAAAGCCTGTAAATTATTTCAAAGAGTCCATTTAAAGAAAAGTCAAGTAAAGTAAGTGTATAAGTGTAATTTCATATGTCTATCATTCAAGTTCACCAATGTTAGCTAGACTTACTAGTAGGCTAGTTCTGTTGTAATAATAACATTAGCTAGACCTGTGAGTTAACTAAGGACTAACGTTAACTGGCTGGCTCGCTAACACGCTATGTGTATGCTCGCCACTTTCTGGAGAACTGACTTTTGAAATCAGTGGAATATTGAGTACGATAGCTAAGGAGATGGACAAAAACACCAGTCTGGATTACAAACTACGGCAACCATGCATGGCATCGGATAGGAGATGCGTCCAACTATAATGAGATATTATATAAGATATAAGATATTCAGAAATGACATGTTTCTACTTTTGACAGAACGTGATTTAATTTCAAGTGTACTGTTAGCTAGCTAATGTTAACTGGCTGGGTCGCTAGCTAACGTTATGTGTATGCTCTTATTCTTCGTATCTCAGACACATTTGCTTGACTAGTTATAGCTATAGAACCTGGTTGTTTAGCTACCTGCTGATTGACGAAGGGTAGTAACTTGAAAAAAAAGCCTAACCGGCTCTGGTAGGGTGAGTAAAATGGTCAGAGTTGAGTGTTCTCTCATTATGTGTTTGGACGTAAACTCAGCAAAAAAAAAGAAACGTTCCCTTTTCAGGACCCTGTCTTTCAAAGATAATTCGTAAAAATCCAAAATAACTTCACAGATCTTCATTGTAAAGGGTTTAAACACTGTTTCCCATAATTGGTCAATGAACCATAAACAACTCATGAACATGCACCTGTGGAGCAGTCGTTAAGACATTAACAGCTTACAGACGGTAGGCACTTAAGGTCACAGTTAAGAAAACTTAGGACACTAAAGAGGCCTTTCTACTCACTCTGAAGAACACCAAAAGAATGAGGCCACGGTCCCTGCTCATCTGCGTGAACGTGCCTTGGGAATGCTGCAAGGAGGCATGAGGACTGCAGACGTGGCCAGGGCATTAATGTCCGTTCTGCAATGTCCGTACTGTAGACAGAGCTACAGGGAGACCGGATGAACAGCTGATCGTCCTCGCAGTGGCAGACCATGTGTAACAACACCTGCGCAGGATCGGTACATCTGAACATCACACCTGCAGGACAGGTACAGGATGGCAACAACAACTACCCGAATTACACCAGGAACGCACAATCCCTCCATCAGTGCTCAGACTGTCCACAAGAGGCTGAGAGAGGCTGGACTAAGGGCTTGTAGGCCTGTTGTAAGGCAGGTCCTCACCAGACATTAATGGCAACAGTGTCGCCTACAGGCACAAACCCACCGTCACTGGACCGTCACTGGACCAAACAGGACTGTCAGAAAGTGCTCTTCACTGACGAGTCACAGTTCTCTCTCACCAGGGGTGATGGTTGGATTCGTGTTTATTGTCAAAGGAATGAGCGTTACACCGAGGCCTGTACTCTGGAGTGGGGACGATTTGGAGATGGAGGGTCCATCATGGTCTGGGATGGTGGGTCACAGCATCATCAGAAAGAGCTTGTTGTCATTGCAGGTAATCTCAACGCTGTGCATTACAGGGAAGACATCCTCCTCCTCATGTGGTACCCTTCCGGCAGGCTCATCCTGACATGACCCTCCAGCATGACAATGCCACCAGCCATACTGCTCGTTCTGCGTGTGATTTCCTGCAAGACAGGAATGTCAGTGTTCTGCCATGGCCAGCGAAGAGCCCAGATCTCAATCCCATTGAGCACATCTTGCACCTGTTGGATCGGAGGGTGAGGGCTAGGGCCATTCTCCCCAGACATTTCTGGGAACTTGCAGGTGCCTTGGTGGAAGAGTGGGGTAACATCTCACAGCAATAACTGGCAACTATGGTGCAGTCCATGAGGAGGAGATGCACTGCGGTACTTAATGCAGGTGGTGGCCACACCAGATACTGACTATCTTGGTTTTTGACCTGCCCCTTTGATTAGGGACACATTATTCCATTTATGTTAGTCATATGTCTGTGGAACTTGTTCAGTTTATTGTTGAATCTTGTTACACATGTTTAGTTTGCTGAAAATGAACGCAGCTGACAGTGGTGAGAGGACGTGTATTTTTTAGTTGAGTTTAGCTAGCCAATGTTAGCCAGTTAGCTTGGGTGCTTGACTCTAGCTGTGAAGTCAGCTTTCATCAACTTTCAAAGCAGAATTATTACCCACAGAATTATTGTGGGTTCTTCTGTAGCTCAGTTGGTAGAGCATGGCGCTTGTAACGCCAGGGTAGTGGGTTCGATTCCCGGGACCACCCATACGTAGAATGTATGCACACATGACTGTAAGTCGCTTTGGAAAAAAGCGTCTGCTAAATGGCATATATTATTATTATTATTATAGAATTACTTCCTCATGTCACGCCTTGGTCTTAGTATTTTGTGTTTTCTTTATTATTTGTTCAGGCCAGGGTGTGACATGGGTTTATTGTATTGTCGTATTGGGGTTTGTAGTATTTGGGATCGCGGCTGAGTAGGGGTGTTGTATAGACTTGGCTGCCTGAGGCGGTTCTCAATCAGAGTCAGGTGATTCTCGTTGTCTCTGATTGGGAACCGTACTTAGGTAGCCGGGGTTTCACTGTGTATTTCGTGGGTGATTGTTCCTGTCTCTGTGTAGTTTCACCAGATAGGCTGTAATTAGATTTCACCTTCCGTTTGTTGTTTTGTATTTTGTATAGTTATTTCATGTGTCACTTTTTCCATTAAAGTCATGAGTAACCACCACGCTGCATTTCGGTCCGACTCTCTTTGTACAAACGAAGAACGACGTTACACCTCATTGTTTCCTCAAATGCAGTGTATGATATACCATTTTGTGGCTCCGAGTCTCTACTTTTATCCAATGTAAAAAAAAAACATACATTAAAATGTTGCTGAGTAAGACCGAATCCAGGTGGTGAGCCACATTTCACATTGCAGCTAATGTAGAAGGAAAAGCTGTGTATATTTGCCAATACTGTGCCAAATCATATGTGAAGAATACAACAATGATGCAGAATCATCTGGCCAAGTGCATAAAGTTCCCTCGGTGCTCACAACAAGCAACCTCTGACAAACATTATTCTATTTCTTTTTGAGGTGAAAATGATGAATCAGAAACAATATTGAAAGCAACAGCTCATGGTTCTCCTGGAATCAGAAGTTGTTTTGACTCAATGGAGGAACATAGTCAGAGAAATGCTGATGAATGTCTTGCTCGAGCTGTGTATGCAACTTGTTCACCTCTGATGCTCACAGGCAATGTGTATTGGAAGAGATTTCTGAATGTTCTTCCCCAGCGTACACCTCTCCAACCAGACATGCTTTATCTACTCATTTGCCAGATGCAGAGTTCAACAGAGTTCAAGTGAAGGTTCAGCAAATCATAGAGAAATCAGACTGTATTGCAATCATCTCTGATGGGTGGTCGAATGTGCGTGGGAAAGGAATAATTAACTACATCTCCATTCCTTAACCAGTATTCTACAAGAGCACAGACACACGGGACAACATACACACCAGTCAATTCATTGCAGATGAGCTGAAGGCAGTCATCAATGACCTTGGACCACAGAAGGTATTTGCACTGGTGACAGACAATGCTGTGAACATGAAGGCTGCTTGGTCTAAAGTAGGAGTCTTAGCCTCACATCACACCCATTGCTACTAGTGCATTGAATCTGCTCCTCGTGGACATCATGGCACTGAATACAATGTATACACTTACAAAAGAGCCAAGGAAATGGCTAGGTATGTGAAGGGTCATCAAGTTATAGCAGCAATCTACCTCACCAAGCAAAGTGAGAAGAATAAGAGCACCACATTGAAGCTGCCAAGCAACACCCATTGGGGTGGTGTTGTCATCATGTTTGACAGTCTCCTGGAGGGGAAGGAGTCTCTCCATGAAATGGCCATATCACAGTCTTCTGATATGGACAGCCCCATCAAAATGATCCTCCTGGATGATGTATTTTGGGAGAGAGTGGTAAGCAGCC
>NC_060179.1:79221557-79226557 GCF_021184085.1 Oncorhynchus gorbuscha
GGAGCTTAGTGGTAGTGTATGGGGGTAGGGGGTAAGACAAGCAGGGAGACTAGTGGTAGTGTATAGGGGGTAGGGGGTAAGACAAGCAGGGAGACTAGTGGTAGTGTATGGGGGTAGGGGGTAAGACAAGCAGGGAGACTAGTGGTAGTGTATGGGGGTAGGGGTAAGACAAGCAGGGAGCCTAGTGGTAGTGTATGGGGGGGGGGTAGGGGTAAGACAAGCAGGGAGACTAGTGGTAGTGTATGGGGGTAGGGGGTAAGACAAGCAGGGAGCCTAGTGGTAGTGTATAGGGGGTAGGGGGTAAGACAAGCAGGGAGACTAGTGGTAGTGTATGGGGGTAGGGGGTAAGACAAGCAGGGAGCCTAGTGGTAGTGTATAGGGGGTAGGGGGTAAGACAAGCAGGGAGACTAGTGGTAGTGTATAGGGGTAAGACCAGCAGGGAGACTAGTGGTAGTGTATGGGGGGTAGGGGGTAAGACAAGCAGGAGACTAGTGGTAGTGTATGGGGGTAGGGGGTAAGACAAGCAGGGAGACTAGTGGTAGTGTATGGGGGTAGACCAGCAGGGAGACTAGTGGTAGGGGGGTAAGACCAGCAGGGAGACTAGTGGTAGTGTATGGGGGTAGGGGGTAAGACAAGCAGGGAGACTAGTGGTAGTGTATGGGGGTAGGGGGTAAGACCAGCAGGGAGACTAGTGGTAGTGTATGGGGGTAGGGGGTAAGACAAGCAGGGAGACTAGTGGTAGTGTATGGGGGTAGGGGGTAAGACAAGCAGGGAGACTAGTGGTAGTGTATGGGGGTAAGACCAGCAGGGAGACTAGTGGTAGTGTATGGGGGTAAGACCAGCAGGGAGACTAGTGGTAGTGTATGGGGGTAGGGGTAAGACAAGCAGGGAGACTAGTGGTAGTGTATGGGGGTAGGGGGTAAGACAAGCAGGGAGACTAGTGGTAGTGTATAGGGGGGGGGTAAGACAAGCAGGAGACTAGTGGGTGTAAGACAAGCAGGGAGATTAGTGGTAGTGTATGGGGGGTAGGGGGTAAGACAAGCAGGGAGACTAGTGGTAGTGTATGGGGGTAAGACCAGCAGGGAGACTAGTGGTAGTGTATGGGGGTAAGACCAGCAGGGAGACTAGTGGTAGTGTATGGGGGTAAGACCAGCAGGGAGACTAGTGGTAGTGTATGGGGGTAGGGGGTAAGACAAGCAGGGAGACTAGTGGTAGTGTATGGGGGTAGGGGGTAAGACAAGCAGGGAGACTAGTGGTAGTGTATGGGGGTAGGGGGTAAGACAAGCAGGGAGCCTAGTGGTAGTGTATAGGGGGTAGGGGGTAAGACAAGCAGGGAGACTAGTGGTAGTGTATGGGGGGTAGGGGGTAAGACAAGCAGGGAGACTAGTGGTAGTGTATGGGGGTAAGACCAGCAGGGAGACTAGTGGTAGTGTATGGGGGTAAGACCAGCAGGGAGACTAGTGGTAGTGTATGGGGGTAAGACCAGCAGGGAGACTAGTGGTAGTGTATGGGGGTAAGACCAGCAGGGAGACTAGTGGTAGTGTATGGGGGTAGGGGGTAAGACAAGCAGGGAGACTAGTGGTAGTGTATGGGGGTAGGGGGTAAGACAAGCAGGGAGACTAGTGGTAGTGTATGGGGGGGTAAGGGGTAAGACAAGCAGGAGACTAGTGGTAGTGTATGGGGGTAGGGGTAAGACAAGCAGGAGACTAGTGGTAGTGCATAGGGGGTAGGGGGTAAGACCAGCAGGGAGACTAGTGGTAGTGTATGGGGGGTAGGGGGTAAGACAAGCAGGGAGCTTAGTGGTAGTGTATGGGGGTAGGGGGTAAGACAAGCAGGGAGCTTAGTGGTAGTGTTTGGGGGTAAGACAAGCAGGGAGACTAGTGGTAGTGTATGGGGGTAGGGGGTAAGACAAGCAGGGAGCCTAGTGGTAGTGTATGGGGGTAGGGGTAAGACAAGCAGGGAGACTAGTGGTAGTGTATGGGGGGTAGGGGGTAAGACCAGCAGGGAGACTAGTGGTAGTGTATGGGGGTAAGACAAGCAGGGAGACTAGTGGTAGTGTATGGGGGTAAGACAAGCAGGGAGACTAGTGGTAGTGTATGGGGGTAGGGGGTAAGACAAGCAGGGAGACTAGTGGTAGTGTATGGGGGTAAGACCAGCAGGGAGACTAGTGGTAGTGTATGGGGGTAAGACCAGCAGGGAGACTAGTGGTAGTGTATGGGGGTAAGACCAGCAGGGAGACTAGTGGTAGTGTATGGGGGTAAGACCAGCAGGGAGACTAGTGGTAGTGTATGGGGGTAGGGGGTAAGACAAGCAGGGAGACTAGTGGTAGTGTATGGGGGGTAGGGGGTAAGACAAGCAGGGAGACTAGTGGTAGTGTATGGGGGGTAGGGGGTAAGACAAGCAGGGAGCCTAGTGGTAGTGTATAGGGGGTAGGGGGTAAGACAAGCAGGGAGACTAGTGGTAGTGTATGGGGGTAGGGGGTAAGACAAGCAGGGAGACTAGTGGTAGTGTATGGGGGTAGGGGGTAAGACAAGCAGGGAGACTAGTGGTAGTGCATAGGGGGTAGGGGGTAAGACAAGCAGGGAGACTAGTGGTAGTGTATGGGGGGTAGGGGGGGTAAGACAAGCAGGGAGCTTAGTGGTAGTGTATGGGGGTAGGGGGTAAGACAAGCAGGGAGCTTAGTGGTAGTGTTTGGGGGGGGTAAGACAAGCAGGGAGACTAGTGGTAGTGTTTGGGGGTAGGGGGTAAGACAAGCAGGGAGCTTAGTGGTAGTGTATGGGGGTAGGGGGTAAGACAAGCAGGGAGCTTAGTGGTAGTGTTTGGGGGTAGGGGTAAGACCAGCAGGGAGACTAGTGGTAGTGTATGGGGGTAGGGGGTAAGACCAGCAGGGAGACTAGTGGTAGTGCATAGGGGGTAGGGGGTAAGACCAGCAGGGAGACTAGTGGTAGTGCATAGGGGGTAGGGGGTAAGACAAGCAGGAGACTAGTGGTAGTGCATAGGGGGTAGGGGGTAAGACAAGCAGGGAGCTTAGTGGTAGTGTTTGGGGGTAGGGGGTAAGACAAGCAGGGAGCTTAGTGGTAGTGTTTGGGGGTAGGGGTAAGACAAGCAGGGAGCCTAGTGGTAGTGTATGGGGGTAGGGGGTAAGACAAGCAGGGAGCTTAGTGGTAGTGTATGGGGGTAGGGGGTAAGACAAGCAGGGAGCTTAGTGGTAGTGTTTGGGGGTAGGGGGTAAGACAAGCAGGGAGCCTAGTGGTAGTGTATGGGGGGTAGGGGGTAAGACAAGCAGGGAGCTTAGTGGTAGTGTATGGGGGGGGGGGGGTAAGACAAGCAGGGAGCTTAGTGGTAGTGTATGGGGGGTAGGGGGTAAGACAAGCAGGGAGCTTAGTGGTAGTGTATGGGGGTAGGGGGTAAGACAAGCAGGGAGCTTAGTGGTAGTGTATGGGGGTAGGGGGTAAGACAAGCAGGGAGCTTAGTGGTAGTGTATGGGGGTAGGGGGTAAGACAAGCAGGGAGCTTAGTGGTAGTGTATGGGGGTAGGGGGTAAGACCAGCAGGGAGACTAGTGGTAGTGTATGGGGGTAGGGGGTAAGACAAGCAGGGAGCTTAGTGGTAGTGTATGGGGGTAGGGGGTAAGACAAGCAGGGAGCTTAGTGGTAGTGTATGGGGGGTAGGGGGTAAGACAAGCAGGGAGCTTAGTGGTAGTGTATGGGGGGGGTAGGGGGGAAACTAGTGGTAGTGTATGGGGGGGGGGTAAGACAAGCAGGGAGACTAGTGGTAGTGTATAGGGGGTAGGGGGTAAGACCAGCAGGGAGCTTAGTGGTAGTGTATGGGGGTAGGGGGTAAGACCAGCAGGGAGACTAGTGGTAGTGTATGGGGGTAGGGGGTAAGACAAGCAGGGAGCTTAGTGGTAGTGTATGGGGGGTAGGGGGTAAGACCAGCAGGAAGACTAGTGGTAGTGTATGGGGGGTAGGGGGTAAGACAAGCAGGGAGCTTAGTGGTAGTGTTTGGGCGTCAGTGGACAAGGCTCAGTGTTAGTGAGAATGAGCATGAGTGTCATCGCTGTGTGTGTGATGTTGGTGATGCGTGGGTCAGCTGTTTGTTCACCCACTCGCCCAAAGTGGCAATCTGAGGCCAGCATTCAAACCTAAACCGCTTATATAGAAAATGCACAGTAGGCTACAGTCAGACGGTGTAATCATTGTTTTGACATGGGTTGCAGGATATTTATTCGGCCTAATTTAGATATTTCACAAATATTTTTTTGATGTCTTAGCTTCTCTTCTGTCATTATATGTTGCCCTGGAAGACTAAACAAACCATTGCTCACCAGAATAAGGTCATCAATTATAGAATGAATGCTTCGATCTAGTTGACATTGGTAAAGTTCTCTGTGACCTCTGCTTCTGTCGCGGAGCGAAGATGTTTTGTGACTGGGGATAAAATGCAATAACTCAACAAAAGAAAAAGGATTTTCTGTGCTAAATTTCCAAATGACATCACTTTGACTGGTTGTAAGGAAATAGACATCTGTAAAAACTGCCCCACATGGTTCTGATAAGACTTCAGTTCGGCATTGGATGCATATTATATTTTATGTGGTTGAAGTAACATAAGCTTTTATGATTCTATGATTCTGATGTATAGAGGTTATAGACCTACAGTTAATATCAAGACTATGTATAGAGGTTATAGACCTACATATAATGTCAAGACTATGTATAGAGGTTATAGACCTACAGTTAATATCAAGACTATGTATAGAGGTTATAGACCTACAGTTAATATCAAGACTATGTATTGAGGTTATAGACCTACAGTTAATATCAAGACTATGTATAGAGGTTATAGACCTACAGTTAATATCAAGACTATGTATTGAGGTTATAGACCTACAGTCAGTATGAAGACTATGTATAGAGGTTATAGACCTACAGTCAGTATGAAGACTATGTATTGAGGTTATATACCTACAGTCAGTATGAAGACTATGTATAGAGGTTAT
>NC_060179.1:79236557-79244057 GCF_021184085.1 Oncorhynchus gorbuscha
CAAGTAGCTGATCTGAACCCAGATCAGAAAAGTATTTTTCTGCATTGCATTATTCATCAGGAGGTGCTCTGTAAATGTGTTCTGAAAACGAGCCTCGTTGTGGATACAGTCACTAAAGTGGTAAACTTCATGAGAGTAAATCTTTAGTTCACACACAGTTTGTCTCACTATTGGAATAGACAGAGTCGGGTCATGCAGATCTCCCCTACCACACACATGTGAGATGGCTGAGTTTTGGGAAGTTGCTTAAAACGGTTTGGGACCTGAAGTTAGAGATTGCTGAGTTTTTGCAAATGAAAGGAAAATATGTGGATTTCCCTCAACTGCAAGATAAATAATTGTTGGCTGATTTTGCCTTCACCGTGGACATCATGGCCCTCATGAATGAACTGAATTCAAAACGTCAAAGGAAGGACCTTTTTGCCCATCAGATGTACAGGATTGTTATAACCTTCAAGGGAAAATCACTCCTCCTGATCCGCCAAGTAGAAGCCAACAACCTCACCCACCTTCTGACACTACTAGTCTGTTCCCTATCAGATGACCTTCTGACACTACTAGTCTGTTCCCTATCAGATGACCTTCTGACACTACTAGTCTGTTCCCTATCAGATGACACTACTAGTCTGTTCCCTATCAGATGACCTTCTGACACTACTAGTCTGTTCTCTATCAGATGACCTTCTGACACTACTAGTCTGTTCCCTATCAGATGACACTACTAGTCTGTTCCCTATCAGATGACCTTCTGACACTACTAGTCTGTTCTCTATCAGATGACACTACTAGTCTGTTCTCTATCAGATGACACTACTAGTCTGTTCCCTATCAGATGACACTACTAGTCTGTTCCCTATCAGATGACCTTCTGACTACTAGTCTGTTCCCTATCAGATGACCTTCTGACTCTACTAGTCTGTTCCCTATCAGATGACACTTAGTCTGACACTACTAGTCTGTTCCCTATCAGATGACACTACTAGTCTGTTCCCTATCAGACACTGAGTCTGTTCCCTATCAGATGACACTACTAGTCTGTTCCCTATCAGATGACACTACTAGTCTGTTCCCTATCAGATGACCTTCTGACACTACTAGTCTGTTCCCTATCAGATGACCTTCTGACACTACTAGTCTGTTCCCTATCAGATGACACTACTAGTCTGTTCCCTATCAGATGACACTACTAGTCTGTTCCCTATCAGATGACACTACTAGTCTGTTCCCTATCAGATGACACTACTAGTCTGTTCCCTATCAGATGACACTACTAGTCTGTTCCCTATCAGATGACACTACTAGTCTGTTCCCTATCAGATGACACTACTAGTCTGTTCCCTACAGATGACACTACTAGTCTGTTCCCTATCAGATGACACAGATGACACTACTACTAGTCTGTTCCCTATCAGATGACACTACTAGTCTGTTCCCTATCAGATGACACTACTAGTCTGTTCCCTATCAGATGACACTACTAGTCTGTTCCAGATGACTATCAGATGACACTACTAGTCTGTTCCCTATCAGATGACCTTCTGACACTACTAGTCTGTTCTCTATCAGATGACGCTACTAGTCTGTTCCCTATCAGATGACCTTCTGACACTACTAGTCTGTTCTCTATCAGATGACGCTACTAGTCTGTTCCCTATCAGATGACCTTCTGACACTACTAGTCTGTTCTCTATCAGATGACCTTCTGACACTACTAGTCTGTTCCCTATCAGATGACACTACTAGTCTGTTCCCTATCAGATGACACTACTAGTCTGTTCCTATCAGATGACCTTCTACTAGTCTGTCTGTTCAGATGACACTACTAGTCTGTTCCCTATCAGATGACACTACTAGTCTGTTCCCTATCAGATGACACTAGTCTGTTCCCTATCAGATGACACTACTAGTCTGTTCCCTATCAGATGACACTACTAGTCTGTTCCCTATCAGATGACACTACTAGTCTGTTCCCTATCAGATGACCTTCTGACACTACTAGTCTGTTCCCTATCAGATGACCTTCTGACACTACTAGTCTGTTCCCTATCTGTTCCCTATCAGATGACACTACTAGTCTGTTCCCTATCAGATGACACTACTAGTCTGTTCTCTATCAGATGACCTTCTGACACTACTAGTCTGTTCTCTATCAGATGACGCTACTAGTCTGTTCCCTATCAGATGACACTACTAGTCTGTTCTCTATCAGATGACCTTCTGACACTACTAGTCTGTTCTCTATCAGATGACGCTTCTGTTCTCTATCAGATGACCTTCTGACACTACTAGTCTGTTCTCTATCAGATGACCTTCTGTTCCCTATCAGATGACCTTCTGACACTACTAGTCTGTTCCCTATCAGATGACACTACTAGTCTGTTCTCTATCAGATGACCTTCTGACACTACTAGTCTGTTCTCTATCAGATGACACTACTAGTCTGTTCCCTATCAGATGACACTACTAGTCTGTTCTCTATCAGATGACTACTACTAGTCTGTTCCCTATCAGATGACACTACTAGTCTGTTCCCTATCAGATGACCTTCTGACACTACTAGTCTGTTCCCTATCAGATGACACTACTAGTCTGTTCCCTATCAGATGACACTACTAGTCTGTTCCCTATCAGATGACACTACTAGTCTGTTCCCTATCAGATGACACTACTAGTCTGTTCCCTATCAGATGACCTTCTGACACTACTAGTCTGTTCTCTATCAGATGACGCTACTAGTCTGTTCCCTATCAGATGACCTTCTGACACTACTAGTCTGTTCTCTATCAGATGACGCTACTAGTCTGTTCCCTATCAGATGACACTACTAGTCTGTTGACCTACTAGTCAGATGACCTTCTGACACTACTAGTCTGTTCTCTATCAGATGACGCTACTAGTCTGTTCCCTATCAGATGACACTACTAGTCTGTTCTCTATCAGATGACCTTCTGACACTACTAGTCTGTTCTCTATCAGATGACGCTACTAGTCTGTTCTCTATCAGATGACCTTCTGACACTACTAGTCTGTTCTCTATCAGATGACACTACTAGTCTGTTCTCTATCAGATGACCTTCTGACACTACTAGTCTGTTCCCTATCAGATGACACTACTAGTCTGTTCCCTATCAGATGACCTTCTGACACTACTAGTCTGTTCCCTATCAGATGACACTACTAGTCTGTTCCCTATCAGATGACACTACTAGTCTGTTCCCTATCAGATGACACTACTGTTCCCTACAGATGACACTACTAGTCTGTTCCCTATCAGATGACCTTCTGACTACTAGTCTGTTCTCTATCAGATGACTACTAGTCTGTTCCCTATCAGATGACACTACTAGTCTGTTCCCTATCAGATGACACTACTAGTCTGTTCCCTATCAGATGACACTACTAGTCTGTTCCTATCAGATGACACTACACACTACTAGTCTGTTCCCTATCAGATGACACTACTAGTCTGTTCCCTATCAGATGACACTACTAGTCTGTTCCCTATCAGATGACACTACTAGTCTGTTCCCTATCAGATGACAGATGACTTCTGACACTACTAGTCTGTTCCCTATCAGATGACACTACTAGTCTGTTCCCTATCAGATGACACAGATGACACTACTAGTCTGTTCCCTATCAGATGACACTACTAGTCTGTTCCCTATCAGATGACACTACTAGTCTGTTCCCTATCAGATGACACTACTAGTCTGTTCCCTGACACTCAGATGACACTAGTCTGTTCTAGTCTGTTCCCTATCAGATATCAGATGATGACACTACTCTGACACTACTAGTCTGTTCCCTATCATCAGTCTGTTCCCTATCAGATGACCTGACACTACTAGTCTGTTCCCTATCAGATGACACTACTAGTCTGTTCCCTATCAGTCTGTTCTGTTCCTATCAGATGATCAGATGACCTTCTGACACTACTAGTCTGTTCCCTATCAGATGACCTTCTGTTGTTCCCTATCAGATGACACTACTAGTCTGTTCCCTATCAGATGACACTACTAGTCTGTTCCCTATCAGATGACACTACTAGTCTGTTCTCTATCAGATGACCTTCTGACACTACTAGTCTGTTCCTTATCAGATGACACTACTAGTCTGTTCTCTATCAGATGACCTTCTGACACTATTTATGAACATAACATCTTGTCTGTTCCCACCTGGCACAGCCAGAAGAGGACTCAGATGACACCCTACTAGTCTGTTCCCTATCAGATGACACTACTAGTCTGTTCTGTTATAATCTATCAGGTTTCTTCCTATTTTGACCTTCTGGGAGTTTTTCACTGCTTTTACACCTGCATTGTTTGCTGTTCCAGCACTTTGATCAGATGACACTACTAGTCTGTTCCCTATCAGATGACACTACTAGTCTGATCCCTATCAGATGACGCTACTAGTCTGTTCCTTATCAGATGACACTACTAGTCTGTTCTCTATCAGATGACAACAATCTCACCCACCTTCTGACACTACTAGTCTGTTCCTTATCAGATGACCTTCTGACACTACTAGTCTGTTCTCTAACTTTAGCTTATCGATCTTCAGTCTGATGCAGTGATTGGAGAACTATTCAAAACAATGTCACTGACGAGGTTCTATGCATCTTTCAATGAACAGAACTTTCCAAAGATGAGGAGTCATTCTCAGAAGATGTTTGTACTGTTTGGGTCAACGTGTGTATGTGAACAGACATTTTCAGTGATGAAACATAACAAGTCAAGGCACAGATCATCTCTGACTGATTCTCACCTCTCAGCAATCCGGCGCATAGCGACATCAGAAACTATACCTGACTTCAACTGCTCCAGTCGACGCCCATCAGAGACTTCACTCCTCACACTGATTGAGTAGTTTATATGTAATGTTGAACTCTCTCTCTTTCTTGTGTTTTTTTGTGCATACATGTTAACAAGAGTTCTGTCCGTGGTGCTGAATGCCCAGGATACGTATCCCTCTGTGTCGGTCATTGCGTGTTGTAATAATGAAAATACTTCTCAAAAGGAGAACATGGATGTGGATGTAAATATTTACACATCCCTGATGTAATATGATTCTGGCCCGCAATGGCAAAAATATATCCATTTGTGGCCCTCCATTGGAAAATAATTGCTTAGGCCTGATCTAGTGGGTATGAGGTTACGGCCCTGCAGAACCATATGGGAGACCCCATGCCTGTGTTTGTGTTTCCCACGGTGATGACCATTCCTGTGTGAGTGCCCTCGTCACCACCAGCACCTCTGAAATGGACAGTCTTTCTTTTTTTAGTAGCCAAAAGCATGAACAGCATTAAGTGGCTAACATGCTGCTTTGACATTTTAGGGCTGCTTTTTTAATTTCACACTACATTAAGCTTTATACAATGCAGGCTTTCGCAAACAGATTGTGAAATACCCCCCCTCGGTAAACTATCAGGAGAGAAATTCAAACCTTGCATAAAAACCCACTATTTAGAATAATCTCGTGCAAACTCGTATGGGGTTTAGATTTTTTTAAGGAAAAACATTTTGATGGATCATTGGTTCAATTTCCTCCTCCGCTGTGAGTTTGGTGGGTTTGATAATAACATTTCTCAGTGATATACACACCAGAGGAGGCTGGTGGGAGGAGCAATAGGAGGACAGGCTCATTGTAATGAATGGACTGGAATACATGGAAATGTGTCAAAAGGGATTTCCACATTTTAAAAATTGTATTTAATTTTATTTAACCTTTTTTTTTAACGAGGCAAGTCAGGTAATAACACATTCTTATTTTCAAGGACGGCCTACCAGAAGGCAGAAGGCCTCCTGCAGGGACGGGGGCCTGGGATTATTATGATTTTCTTTTAAATACAATAGAAATATAGGACAAAACACACATCACAACAAGAGAGACAACACAACACTACATCAAGAGAGACCTAAGACAACAGCATAGTAAGACAGCAACACATGAACACACACAACATGGTAGCAACACAACATGACAACAACATGGTAGCATTACAACAAGGTATCAGCACAAAACATGGTACAAACATTATTGGGCACAGACAACAGCACAAAGGGGAAGGAAGGTAGAGACAACAATACATCACACAAAGCAGCCACAACTGTCAGTAAGAGTGTCCATGAATGAGTCTTTGAATGAAGAGACTGAGATAAAACTGTCCAGCTTGAGTGTATGTTGAAGCTCGTTCCAGTCGCTAGCTGCAGTGAACTGAAAAGAGGAGTGACCCAGGGACGTGTGTGCTTTGGGGACCTTTAACAGAATGTGACTGGCAGAACGAGTGTTGTATGTGGAGGATGAGGGCTGCAGTAGATATCTCAGATAGGGGGGAGTGGGGCCTAAGAGGGTTTTATAAATAAGCATCAACCAGTGGGACTTGCGACGGGTTTACAGAGATGACCGGTTTACAGAGGAGTATAGAGTGCAGTGATGTGTCCTATAAGGAGCTTTGGTGGCAAATCTGCTGGCTGAATGGTAAAGAACATCTAGCCACTCGAGAGGTTTGATGTTTTTGACGGCGTTCCGTTGATTCCATTCCAGCCGTTACAATGAGCCTGTCCTCTTATACTTCCTCCCACCAGCCTCTTCTAGTTCATGGTTGGTGTGAAGGTTGTGTGAAGGTTGTGTGGATGTTAGAAACAGAGCTTGTCAATGCGCCATGTCGGAAGCCTAGTGATTTCTTCACACTCCCTAGGGTACACCCTCCCTCAAAGCCTCGTGAACATTTTCACACTCCCTAGGGTACACCCTCCCTCGAAGCCTAGTGAACATTTCACACTCCCTAGGGTACACCCTCCCTCGAAGCCTCGTGAACATTTTCACACTCCCTAGGGTACACCCTCCCTCGAAGCCTAGTGAACATTTCACACTCCCTAGGGTACACCCTCCCTCGAAGCCTAGTGAACATTTCACACTCCCTAGGGTACACCCTCCCTCGAAGCCTAGTGAACATTTTCACACTCCCTAGGGTACACCCTCCCTCGAAGCCTAGTGAAAATTTTCACACTCCCTAGGGTACACCCTTCCTCGGGTAAACATAGAGTAGACACATTCAATGTTCACTTTGAAAGGTCTGTCATTCATAGGTTAATGTAGACATTCTAGAATGTTTTGAGTCGGAATCAGAGAGAATTCCATAGGTTCTGGAGCCGTTCTCAGGTTCTGGAATCTGATTCTACTTCTATGTATTTGATAAATGAACACTACAAATATGTTCCCAACGTTATAAGGAACAAATCCAACATACATTGGTGCAGCTGAACCTCCATGTTGTGTTGTTTATCGTTGAGCTAACAGCACCCGTGATACTACTAACACATGACTGTCAGCGTTAAGCCACTACAGAGCTTCATCGATTGAATCAACACACGCACACACACGCACACACACACACACACACACGCACGCACGCACACGCACACACACGCACACATGCACAAACACACACACGCATACACACACACACACACACACACACACACACACACACAC
>NC_060179.1:79249057-79259057 GCF_021184085.1 Oncorhynchus gorbuscha
ATGCAACTTTACCTGGACTTAAGTACCACAACACGGCTGTGTTCTAAGTATGTCTAGACAAAAAAGTAAAATAATTGTCAGGACCCGGTTACGAACCCAGGTCTTCGGAGTGAGAAACAGTCACTTAACTAACTGAGCCACGAATAGTCGGCAGAACCCAGAAGATGAGGCAGACACAGCAGTACTTGAGACGGTGTATTTAATGAAGTAAAAAGTGAAGTTCTTCAGGAAAACATGTAACTCCACAACCTCAAAAGGAATCCTACAAGAACAAAGGTAATCCTCCAAGACAAAAAAGGTAAATCCACAAGGTGGAAGGTAAAGCACAAAAAGCCTCAAAAGATACTCAAAAAACAAACAAACAAGAACAAAAAACAGAATTCCACAAGAGAGTCCACCGGGATCAACAAGAGTTCTCAGAGTACTAGGGCTGGGTGCTAACATACAAACACAGAGCAAAGAACAGAGGAAAACAAAGGGTTTAAATACAATCAGGGGAAACGAGGCACAGGTGCAAATAATAATGGGGATCAAGGGAAAACAAAAGGTCAAAAGGCACAATGGGGGCATCTAGTGACCGAAAACCGGAACAACCCTGGCCAAATCCTGACAATAATCACATGAATATTATGAATATCTCAAAAGTACACTTTTTTAAATGGTTTTGAACAATGTAGAGTACTCTTCAAGTACATGACATTTCCAGTGGGCTCTATTCTATATGTAAAGTATTGATTCATTTTAATAAGCACCACCAACACAGTGAATGGGGGAAATTCAAAGGAAACTCTTTAATATCAATTTCTGTATAAAATATCAATTTCTGTATAAAATATCAATTTCTGTATAAAATATACATTTCTGTATAAAATATACATTTCTGTATAAAATATAAATTTCTGTATAAATGGATCATACATTCCAAAGTACCAGTACCACTCGGTAAATGTGACATGTTTAAAGAATGTATTGTTCCAAAATATGTCTTAAAATAAGCAACAACGAAAAGTGTACTTTGAGATATTAATGTTAATATATTTAATGTTGAATAAATGTATGTAAAAAAAATGTATTTCAGAATCTAGACATAATGTATGTTAGAGCATATTATAAGGAGGATAATGACTCGGTTCACATATCACAGGAGGCATGTATAGATCACAGGAGGCATGTATAGATCACAGGAGGCATGTATAGATCACAGGAGGCATGTATAGATCATAGGAGGCATGTATAGATCACAGGAGGCATGTATAGATCACAGGAGGCATGTATAGATCATAGGAGGCATGTATAGACCCCACCCCCTGTTTTATGCACAGGAGGCATGTATAGATCATAGGAGGTATGTATAGATCATAGGAGGCATGTATAGATCACAGGAGGCATGTATAGATCACAGGAGGCATGTATAGATCATAGGAGGCATGTATAGATCACAGGAGGCATGTATAGATCACAGGAGGCATGTATAGATCACAGGAGACATGTATAGATTACAGGAGACATGTATAGATCACAGGAGGCATGTATAGATTACAGGAGGCATGTATAGATCAAAGGAGGCATGTATAGATCACAGGAGGTATGTATAGATCATAGGAGGTATGTATAGATCACAGGAGGTATGTATAGATCATAGGAGGTATGTATAGATCATAGGAGGTATGTATAGATCATAGGAGGTATGTATAGATCAAAGGAGGCATGTATAGATCAAAGGAGGCATGTATAGATCACAGGAGGTATGTATAGATCATAGGAGGTATGTATAGATCACAGGAGGCATGTATAGATCATAGGAGGTATGTATAGATCATAGGAGGTATGTATAGATCATAGGAGGTATGTATAGATCATAGGAGGTATGTATAGATATAGATCATAGGAGGTATGTATAGATCATAGGAGGTATGTATAGATCATAGGAGGTATGTATAGATCATAGGAGGTATGTATAGATCATAGGAGGTATGTATAGATCATAGGAGGTATGTATAGATCATAGGAGGTATGTATAGATCATAGGAGGTATGTATAGATCATAGGAGGTATGTATAGATCACAGGAGGCATGTATAGATCATAGGAGGTATGTATAGATCATAGGAGGTATGTATAGATCATAGGAGGTATGTATAGATCATAGGAGGTATGTATAGATCATAGGAGGTATGTATAGATCATAGGAGGTATGTATAGATCATAGGAGGTATGTATAGATCATAGGAGGTATGTATAGATCATAGGAGGTATGTATAGATCATAGGAGGTATGTATAGATCATAGGAGGTATGTATAGATCATAGGAGGTATGTATAGATCATAGGAGGTATGTATAGATCAAAGGAGGCATGTATAGATCATAGGAGGTATGTATAGATCATAGGAGGTATGTATAGATCATAGTAGGCATGTATAGATCACAGGAGGCATGTATAGATTACAGGAGGCATGTATAGATCACAGGAGGCATGTATAGATTACAGGAGGCATGTATAGATCACAGGAGGCATGTATAGATCATAGGAGGTATGTCTAGTTCTAAAATGGACACTTTCATCAGAATGTCAAATATCCTTCCTCCCAATTACGTTTCTATGTGAGAATTGCCAGAACAATCTGACCTACACAGGATATTTCCGTGCAGTCCTCATGCATATAAAAGAAGTAGAATGACTCTACCATTTTACCATATATAGGTGTGTATAATGAATATGTTACAGTATACCGTGCTTGTTGTCAGGCATACACTATGTGACTGACTGGCAGCCTTTGACTTTGATCTCAGAGAAAAGATCCTTGAACAGTCAAATTAAGGATTGTGCCTCTGGCTGCATTCAAGATGTGAAATTCCCATAGCAAACACAGAACGAGCACTGTGCCGCATATCGTCGAACGGGGCCGGGGCGGCATTTGAGGACGGAGTCAATGTCTGCACGTCCCAAAAGTGCACCATGAAAGTAGCGCACTATAAAGGGCATAGGGTGCAGTTTGAAACGCATCTTGTGTACGTGTCATACCAGCATTACACTGGCTTCTCCTCTTCCGAACCTCAGAGACTCACAGCATCATATTCAGCAGTAGCAACTTCTTACAAATGCCCCAATTTAATATATATTTTTTAATATAGATATGGTTTTAAATAATGAATACCAATCCACAGTCAGCTGACAAATTGTTATTGTTTATGTGAATGTCAGTGTCTGGTTCTCAATCAATTATATATATATTCTTATAGTTATTCTTGTAGTTGTCTGTATCCTAAATGTCAATATAGGGCCAAGGCTCTGGTTAAAAGTATTGCACTATGAAGGGAATGGGGTGCCATTTGGGACAGCGACAACTGAGAACACTTCTGTGAAGTGTATCGGTGAGACATCTTCCACAGTCAGTCCAACGGGTCTCATTCAATCAAAACCTGCATCAGGAAACTCTCGGGATGAGCCGATGTGAAACGGCTAGCTTGGTTAGCGGTGGTGCGCGCTAGTGGCGTTTCAATCGGTGACGTCACTTGCTCTGAGACCTTGAAGTAGTGGTTCCCCCTTGCTCTGCAAGGGCCGTGGCTTTTGTGGAGCGATGGGTAACGATGCTTCGTGGGTGACTGTTGTTGACGTGTGCAGAGCGTCCCTGGTTCGCGCCCAGGTCGGGGCGAGGGGACGCCACTCTGCTCTCCAAACCTCTGCCATTGTTGTTTTTATCATCAGTATCATTCTACACTGCAGAGTTTTGTATTATATTCCAGGCTTTTGAATTAACCCAAAACAGCATGTTTTAGTGGACCGTGAGAAAAGCGTTCTGTTTGGGGATGACTCTGCCCCAGGCTGCATTTGAGCCCATGGCAGAAATACCGACATGAAATTCTCTGAACCGAATGTTCACAGAACGCTCGTAAGTCATCTAATTCTAGGATTTGTCCCAAATGTCTCTCTATCAATTCTAGATATATGCATGTAGCTATTCTAGTGACTGTGTGAATCCTTAATTGCAATAGGGCCCATAGGGCTCTGGTAGTACACTATGTAGGGAATAGGGCACCGTTTGGGAAACAAGCCAATTCAGCTACTAACACAAATGGAGGAGAGAAGAACACAGACCAACAAACATTTACAGTGATAGATACTCCATTATTCCACTGTATTTTAGACATTATAGTTCCTCACATTTTAATCTCCCAGGGTTTGATAGTAAGTCAAATTAATGTTGTGCTTTTAGGTACTCTCTGTCAAAGAGTATATCTAATTACCTTTACATATTGATGAGAGAGGGGAACATCTCTCTCTCTCTCTCTCTCTCTCTCTCTCTCTCTCTCTCTCTCTCTCTCTCTCTCTGTCTCTCTGTCTCTCTCTCTCTGTCTCTCTGTCTCTGTCTCTCTCTCTCTCTCTCTCTCTCTCTCTCTCTCTCTCTCTCTCTCTCTCTCTCTCTGCATGCATTAAATAAAACAATCCCTGGCCACAAAACTGGGAGTTGTGCCGTTGAAAAGACGTCATTCCAACCAGTTTTTCCCACTGGGATGTCAGGCTTATAAGTGACACTTCACATGTTCACACAGAAACATATACGGTTGTTTCCGACCAATCAGGTCTGAGGGGACTTCCCTAATCCTGCCTCTCTGAATGGCTGTTTAATCAGGTCTGAGGGGACTTCCCTAATCCTGCCTCTCTGAATGGCTGTTTAATCAGGTCTGAGGGGACTTCCCTTATCCTGCCTCTCTGAATGGCTGTTTAATCAGGTCTGAGGGTACTTCCCTATCCTGCCTCTCTGAATGGCTGTTTAATCAGGTCTGAGGGGACTTCCCTAATCCTGCCTCTCTGAATGGCTGTTTATTCAGGTCTGAGGGGACTTCCCTAATCCTGCCTCTCTGAATGGCTGTTTAATCAAGCACTGATTTTTAATGCGAACTTGACAGAGTGAAGGTGCGTAACACACACACACGTCACACACACTTGTGTCCCCTCAGTGTCCCCAAGCAGACAGGTAAACAGAGGGGACGACCTCTGTCATGCCAAAGAACCTGTTCACTCCTCTCTGACTCCTCTCTGACTCCTCTCTGACTCCTCTATGACTTTCACTAGAATGATGTCATTCAACCTTTTTCTGTCTCACACTTCTTTCATTCGTCTTTCTCATTTTGTCTCTATCACACCCTCTTTTCCCTTTTTCTCCATTCGAATCATATCTACTTCTGTTTGTTTTCATCCTCTGACTCGCTTTCTCCCTCCACTTCTCTGTGTCTCCTCTCTCGTCCTCTTGTCATTCCCAGGGGGGAGACAGAAGTAACAGGGAAATCTCTTTCTCCTCCCTTCTTCTTTGTGTCCTGTGGTCCTCTGGCTCCCTGACCCTGACAATGAATTAAACATCAGGACGTCAGCTCGCTGCCGTGGCGACGCTTACCAAGCCAGACGCTTTGTACAGTATATGCAGAGGAGGGAGGAAGCAGAGGGATGAGAGAACAGCAGGGATGAGGAGAGGGGGGAGGGAGGGAGGAAGCAGAGGGAGGGAGGGAGGGATGAAGCAGAGAGTGAGAGAACAGCGGGGAGGAGGAGAAGGAGGGATGGGGAGGGAGGAAGGAGAGGGAGGGGGAGGGAGGGAGGGAGGGAGGGAGGGAGGGAGGGAGGGAGGGAGGGAGGGAGGGGGAGGAGAGGGGTGAGAGAACAGCAGGGATGAGGATAGGGGGAGGGAGGGAGGAAGCAGAGGGAGGGAGGGAGGGAGGAAGCAGAGGGTGAGAGAACAGCGGGGAGGAGGAGAAGGAGGGATGGGGGAGGGAGGAAGGAGAGGGAGGGAGGGAGGGAGGAAGCAGAGGGTGAGAGAACAGCGGGGAGGAGGAGAGGGAGGGATGGGGGAGGGAGGAAGGAGAGGGAGGGATGGGGGAGGGAGGAAGGAGAAGGTGAGAGAACAGCAGGGATCAGGAGAGGGAGGGATGGGGGAGGGAGGAAGGAGAGGGTGAGAGAACAGCGGGAGGAGGAGAGGGAGGGATGGGGGAGGAAGGAAGGAGAGGGAGGGAGGGAGGAAGGAGAGGGAGGGAGGGATGGGGGAGGGAGGAAGGAGAGGGAGTGATGGGGGAGGGAGGGAGGAAGGAGAGGGAGGGATGGGGGAGGGAGGAAGGAGAGGGCTCCGTGTCCTCTGGAGGCTCCTCCTCTTTTTCATTTTTCTTTCTCTATTCTCCTCAACTTTTCTGTCTTTAAATCTCCATGAATTGGTTTTCTGGTCCCTGCCTCACTTGGTATCAGCAGTCTTGTCTCATCTCGTCTCGTCTCGTCCTGCTGTGGGTTTCCGAGGAGCTCACCGCTACTACAAAGGTTCACCTTCTCGAGCCTGGTCACCAGTGTCTCCCAAACAACGGAAGTAAAAATCGACAATTCTCTCTTCCTCTACTTTCTTCACATTTCTCCTCCTTGACTCTTGTCCTCTGAGGGTAGCAGAGACTGGCTGTATAAGACTGTCAAAACCACTCTGTAAAGTATTAATACTGTTATCTCATAAAGTTCAATTATAGAGAGAGAGAGTAAATTATACTGGAGAGTACAACCCAGAGAAAGAGAGAGAGAGAGGAAAGAGAGAGAGAGTAAATTATACTGGACAGTACAACCCAGAGAAAGAGAGAGAGAGAGAGGAAAGAGAGAGAGTAAATTATACTGGACAGTACAACCAAGAGAGAGAGAGAGAGAGAGAGAGAGAGAGAGAGAGAAAGAAGAAAGAGAGAGAGTAAATTATACTGGACAGTACAACCCAGAGAGAGAGAGAGAGAGAGAGAGGAAAGAGAGAGAGTAAATTATACTGGACAGTACAACCCAGAGAGAGAGAGAGAGAGAGGAAAGAGAGAGAGTAAATTATACTGGAGAGTACAACCCAGAGAAAGAGAGAGAGAGAGAGGAAAGAGAGAGAGTAAATTATACTGGACAGTACAACCCAGAGAGAGAGAGAGAGAGAGAGAGGAAAGAGAGAGTAAATTATACTGGACAGTACAACCCAGAGAGAGAGAGAGAGAGAGGAAAGAGAGAGAGTAAATTATACTGGAGAGTACAACCCAGAGAAAGAGAGAGAGAGAGGAAAATAAATTATACTGGACAGTACAACCCAGAGAGAGAGAGAGAGAGAGAAAGAGAGAGTAAATTATACTGGACAGTACAACCCAGAGAGAGAGAGAGAGAGGAAAGAGAGAGAGAGAGGAAAGAGAGAGAGTAAATTATACTGGAGAGTACAACCCAGAGAAAGAGAGAGAGAGAGGAAAGAGAGAGAGTAAATTATACTGGACAGTACAACCCAGAGAAAGAGAGAGAGAGAGAGAGGAAAGAGAGAGAGTAAATTATACTGGACAGTACAACCCAGAGAAAGAGAGAGAGAGGAAAGAGAGAGAGTAAATTATACTGGACAGTACAACCCAGAGAAAGAGAGAGAGAGGAAAGAGAGAGAGTAAATTATACTGGACAGTACAACCCAGAGAAAGAGAGAGAGAGAGAGGAAAGAGAGAGAGTAAATTATACTGGACAGTACAACCCAGAGAGAGAGAGAGAGAGGAAAGAGAGAGAGTAAATTATACTGGAGAGTACAACCCAGAGAAAGAGAGAGAGAGAGGAAAGAGAGAGAGTAAATTATACTGGACAGTACAACCCAGAGAAAGAGAGAGAGAGAGGAAAGAGAGAGAGTAAATTATACTGGACAGTACAACCCAGAGAGAGAGAGAGAGAGGAAAGAGAGAGAGAGAGGAAAGAGAGAGAGTAAATTATACTGGACAGTACAACCCAGAGAAAGAGAGAGAGAGAGAGGAAAGAGAGAGAGTAAATTATACTGGACAGTACAACACAGAGAAAGAAAGAGAGAGAGAGGAAAGAGAGAGAGACCTAAATTATGTTCTGACTTTTATCTCTAATAATTTACTGTCACCCTTAAAAGGCAAAACCCACTGAATAACGGATGAAACGTTTTCTTGAAGCAAAATGTCAGATTATTATTGTCAGTTAAAGTAATACTGCAGACAAAAATAAATATATATTTTTTTCTCTCCCCTAACTTCCCATCTTATACCACTTTTCTCCTAACTAGACCCTAGCCTCCTTGTCCCCAACCCCTACACTCTTGTTCCTTACACCCTAGTCCTCTTCACCCTCATGCCCTATGCCCTTGCCCTCAACACTCCTAACCCCAGCACTAGTCCTGGCAGTGGAGAAAGGTCAGATAGATACTGGATACAACAGCTTCAAACCGTCAAACTAGCTCTTAAATCAGACTTAGACATTCATCCATGTTTCTCAAACATCACATTTCAAAGTTGTTGCAAAAGTAACATTTCAAAATGTTTAAGGTTAAGTTTGGCATTAACTCGAAATTGTTCAGGGAAGGTTTTAGATTTGGGATAGGCGTAAAACAAAAATCTCAAAAAGAGCTTTCGATCGTTGGATTTGAACCTGCATCCCATCCCACATGCCCATCTGTCATCCCTGTCCACAACACCCATCTGCCATCCCTGTCCACTACCCATCTGTCATCCCTGTCCACAACACCCATCTGCCATCCCTGTCCACAGCCCATCTGCCATCCCTGTCCACAACACCCATCTGCCATCCCTGTCCACTACCCATCTGCCATCCCTGTCCACTACCCATCTGTCATCCATGTCCACATGCCCATCTGTCATCCCTGTCCACTGCCCATCTGCCATCCCTGTCCACAACACCCATCTGCCATCCCTGTCCACAACACCCTACTTGAAGATAGCCCTCACAGTTGTCCCTAGTGGCCGGTTTCTACGTCATCTCCCGACGTTCTCAGCATTGTTGAATACTTGTTTCTGTTGGCTTGAAGATCATTCTAGAGCGTGAATTATTTACCTACACAGCACAGTATAATTGCACGTATAGTTCAATAGCTTTGAAGTCCATTCTTATATGTTCGATGTTTAAGCTACTTTTGAAAGCAAAATTCAAATTGAAAATATTATTGTCAATGTTGAATTCGATTTGCATAATAGCTAGCTAGGTTAATGAATGGTTTGGTTAGCTAAGCTAAAACGTCTGTTTGTTTGGTTAACTAGGCAACTACTGTAATGATCTTGCTGGGTAGTAAACTCGCTAGCTACTTCAATGGATGTTGTCCCATTTCTACTGGCAAGTCAATACACTTATAGCGGAAAATATTTGAATTCATAGAACGCAACTTTGTGGAAAGTTAGTTCCACTCCGTTAGCACGTTGTGGAATACGCACGTTGTGGAATACGCACGTTGTGGAATACGCACGTTGTGGAATACGCACGTTGTGGAATACGCACGTTGTGGAATACGCACGTTGTGGAATACGCACGTTGTGGAATACGCACGTTGTGGAATACGCACGTTGTGGAATACGCACGTTGTGGAATACGCACGTTGTGGAATACGCACGTTGTGGAATACGCACGTTGTGGAATACGCATGTTGTGGAATACGCACGTTGTGGAATACGCACGTTGTGGAATACGCACGTTGTGGAATACGCACGTTGTGGAATACGCACGTTGTGGAATACGCATGTTGTGGAATACGCATGTTGTGGAATACACACGTTGTGGAATACGCATGTTGTGGAATACGCATGTTGTGGAATACGCACGTTGTGGAATACGCACGTTGTGGAATACGCACGTTGTGGAATACGCACGTTGTGGAATACGCACGTTGTGGAATACGCATGTTGTGGAATACGCACGTTGTGGAATACGCACGTTGTGGAATACGCATGTTGTGGAATACGCACGTTGTGGAATACGCATGTTGTGGAATACGCACGTTGTGGAATACGCACGTTGTGGAATACGCATGTTGTGGAATACGCACGTTGTGGAATACGCACGTTGTGGAATACGCACGTTGTGGAATACGCACGTTGTGGAATACGCATGTTGTGGAATACGCACGTTGTGGAATACGCATGTTGTGGAATACGCCTTCCGTGTCGTTGTGGAATACGCACGTTGTGGAATACGCATGTTGTGGAATACGCCTTCCGTGTCGTTGTGGAATACGCC
>NC_060179.1:79266557-79284057 GCF_021184085.1 Oncorhynchus gorbuscha
GTGAGGAGGAGAGGGGGGATGAGGTGAGAGGGTTAGTGAGGAGGAGAGGAGGGGAGGAGGTGAGATGGGGTTAGTGAGGAGGAGAGGAGGGATGAGGTGAGACAGGGTTAGTGAGGAGGAGAGGAGTTGAGGAGGTGAGAGGGTTAGTGAGGAGGAGAGGAGGGATGAGGTGAGAGGGTTAGTGAGGAGGAGAGGAGGGGAGGAGGTGAGAGGGTTAGTGAGGAGGAGAGGGGGGTTAGTGATGAGGTGAGATGGGGTTAGTGAGGAGGAGAGGAGGGATGAGGTGAGACAGGGTTAGTTAGGAGGAGAGGAGGGATGAGGTGAGACAGGGTTAGTGAGGAGGGAGAGGAGGGATGAGGTGAGAGGGTTAGTGAGGAGGAGAGGAGGGGAGGAGGTGAGAGGGTTAGTGAGAAGGAGAGGAGGGATGAGGTGAGATCAGGGTTAGTGAGGAGAGAGGAGGGATGAGGTGAGATGGGGTTAGTGAGGAGGAGAGGAGGGATGAGGTGAGAGGGTTAGTGAGGAGGAGAGGAGGGGAGGAGGTGAGAGGGTTAGTGAGAAGAAGAGGAGGGGATGAGGTGAGACAGGGTTAGTGAGAAGAAGAGGAGGGGATGAGGTGAGACAGGGTTAGTGAGGAGGAGAGGAGGGATGAGGTGAGAGGGTTAGTGAGAAGGAGAGGAGGGGAGGAGGTGAGAGGGTTAGTGAGAAGAAGAGGAGGGGAGGAGGTGAGACAGGGTTAGTGAGAAGTAGAGGAGGGATGAGGTGAGAGGGTTAGTGAGAAGGAGAGGAGGGATGAGGTGAGAGGGTTAGTGAGGAGGAGAGGAGGGGAGGAGGTGAGAGGGTTAGTGAGGAGGAGAGGAGGGGAGGAGGTGAGAGGGTTAGTGAGGAGGAGGCAGGCAGGGGGAGGAGGTGAGAGGGTTAGTGAGGAGGAGAGGGGGGGGTGTTGTCCATGAGGTGAGATGGGGTTAGTGAGGAGGGGGAGAGGAGGGAGGGATGAGGCCAAGAACAGAGACAGGGTTAGTGAGGAGGAAAGGAGGGATGAGGTGAGAGGGTTAGTGAGGAGGAGAGGAGTTGAGGAGGTGAGAGGGTTAGTGAGAAGGAGAGGAGGGATGAGGTGAGAGGGTTAGTGAGAAGGAGAGGAGGGATGAGGTGAGAGGGTTAGTGAGGAGGAGAGGAGGGGAGGAGGTGAGAGGGTTAGTGAGAAGGAGAGGGGGGATGAGGTGAGAGGGTTAGTGAGGAGGAGAGGAGTTGAGGAGGTGAGAGGGTTAGTGAGGAGGAGAGGAGGGATGAGGTGAGAGGGTTAGTGAGGAGGAGAGGAGTTGAGGAGGTGAGAGGGTTAGTGAGGAGGAGAGGAGGGATGAGGTGAGACAGGGTTAGTGAGGAGGAGAGGAGGGATGAGGTGAGACAGGGTTAGGGATGAGGAGAGGGGGATGAGGTGAGACAGGGTTAGTGAGGAGGAGAGGAGGGATGAGGTGAGACGGTTAGTGAGAAGGAGAGGGAGGGATGAGAGGGGGATGAGGTGAGACAGGGTTAGGGATGAGGAGAGGGGGGATGAGGTGAGACAGGGTTAGTGAGGAGGAGAGGGGGGATGAGGTGGGACAGGTTTAGTGAGGAGGAGAGGGGGGATGAGGTGAGACAGGTTTAGTGAGGAGGAGAGTGGGGGATGAGGTGAGACAGGTTTAGTGAAGAGGAGAGGGGTGTGTTAGGAGGGCTAATGGGGTGAGGTGGGGAGGAGGACAAGGACCAGAAGGTGAAGGCCAGATAGGAATGAGGAGGGGACCCAGACTACATCATACAGATGTAGGATCTTAATTTGAGCCATTTTGCTACAACAGGAAAATAATCCTGCAGGATCCAGAAATATGATTGATTATTAATAGACAGTTTTGTTAGGTGTTGATACATTTCCAAGGAATAAATCTGAAACCTTTTAAAATTTAAAAATACCTTACAAGTTTAAAATGTCCTGCGTTGCCGTAGAGTTCTCCTGCAACAGGATGATCAAATTAAGATCCTACATCTGTACATGCTGCATAATATGCTTTTTGTTTGTAATTCAAATGAACATGCAATTTACTATACATTTATTATTCATTACTCTATTAACTATTTTTAAAAATAAGGTGAGGTTCAGTGTAGTTGGGTGTCGACCGTGAACACACTCAAACACAAGCCTTTGAGTAGACCTTGAATCAGGGGTGTTAATGTGGAGATGGAACAAATATGTGCATCCTGGAGAGCCCCTTTGCACTAGAGTGAAACCCGGCTACCATGGCGACCATTTTGCTCTCTAAAGTTCTGACATCAATCCTTTATTTTGCCCATAATGTCTAGCCAAGCCTTGTTGTGGAGAAGCAAGCAGCCGTTTCCAGCTATGGGTAAAAGGTCTGTGTCTCATATCCCCTCCCTGACACAAACGGCCCCTGTCAAACAGAGGAAATGGCCCCTGGCAGACAGAGGAAATGGCCCCTGGCAGACAGAGGAAATGGCCCCTGTCAAACATAGGAAATGGCCCCTGGCAGACAGAGGAAATGGCCCCTGGCAGACAGAGGAAATGGCCCCTGTCAAACAGAGGAAATGGCCCCTGGCAGACAGAAGAAATGGCCCCTGGCAGACAGAGGAAATGGCCCCTGGCAAACAGAGGAAATGGCCCCTGGCAGACAGAGGAAATGGCCCCTGGCAAACAGAGGAAATGGCCCCTGGCAAAAACATGGCGGCTTCATGGTGGAGAGGGTGAGGGACAACGTCCAGATAGCAGTAACGTAAACTAAACGTCTGAGACGTTGGTAAATGAGACAGCATCGTGAAGAAGGCGCAGCAGTGCCTCTTCAACCTCAGGAGGCTGAAGAAATTTGGCTTGTCACCAAAAGCACTCACAAACTTCTACAGATGCACAATCGAGAGCATCCTGGGCGGGCTGTATCACCACTTGGTACGGCAACTGCTCCGCCCTCAACCGTAAGGCTCTCCAGAGGGTAGTGAGGTCTGCACAACCCATCACCGGGGGCAAACTACCTGCCCTCCAGGACACCTACACCACCCGATGTTGCAGGAAGGCCATAAAGATCATCAAGGACAGCAACCACCCGAGCCACTGCCTGTTCACCCCGCTATCATCCAGAAGGCGAGGTCAGTACAGGTGCATCAGAGCTGGGACCGAGAGACTGAAAAACAGCTTCTATCTCAAGGCCATCAGACTGTTAAACAGCCACCACTAACATTGAGTGGCTGCTGCCAACACACTGACACTGACTCAACTCCAGCCACTTTAATAATGGCAATTGATGGGAAATGATGTAAATATATCACTAGCCACTTTAAACAATGCTACCTTATATAATGTTACTTACCCTACATTATTAATATCATATGTATACGCATATACTGTACTCTGTCACGAATCCCGCTTCCTGAGTCTGTGTTTGCCTGTGTTTCTGTCCTGGAGTGTTTTTCCGGTGTCCTGGAACGCACCCTGTCTGGTTGCCGGGCGAATTAGCTTGTTGGGAGATCGATGTTCACCCGCACCTGTATCCCATCAGTAATCTGCACACCTGTCCTGATCATCACCTCTCCCCTTCAAAAGCTCTGACCTGACATCCATTCCCTGCCGGATCGTTAGCCATGAACAGTATTTATAGTTTGTTTTGTTTTATTGTTTTGTACCCAACTTACCGAACCAGCCTCCAGTTTATAGATTTTGTTTTGTTTTATTGTTTTGTATCCATGTCTTGCTTGCCTTTAACTTACCGCCATTTGTTTTGTCTACAGCCATTCACCCGGAACCCATACCCCATCCCTGTCTGCTCGTCGCCAGTGTGTTGTTATCCATGGGATCCGCCTCCGCTGCCCGCTCCTCCACCCGGAACCCATACCCCATCCCTGTCTGCTCGTCGCCAGTGTGTTGTTATCCATGGGATCCGCCTCCGCTGCCCGCTCCTCCACCCGGAACCCATACCCCATCCCTGTCTGCTCGTCGCCAGTGTGTTGTTATCCATTGGATCTGCCTATCCACTCCCATCAACCCACCTCCGCTGCCCGCTCCTCCACCCGGAACTATCTACCTCCACGTTCTCATTGATTAATAAATACTCACCATCTTTATACCCTGGTCTGCTTCTGGGTCCAATTCTGGTAAACCCTGACAGTACTCTATATCATCGACTGCATCCTTATGTAATACATGTATCACTAGCCACTTTAACTATGCCACTTTGTTTACATACTCATCTCATATGTATATACTGTACACGATACCATCTACTGTATCTTGCCTATGCTGCTCTGTACCATCACTCATTCATATATCTTTATGTACATATTCTTTATCCCCTTACACAGTGTATAAGACAGTAGTTTTGGAATTGTTAGTTAGATTACTTGTTGGTTATTACTGCATTGTCGGAACTAGAAGCACAAGCATTTCGCTACACTCGCATTAACATCTGCTAACCATGTGTATGTGACAAATAACATTTGATTTGATTTGATTTGTTGTGTTGTGTGTGTGATTTCTGGCTACATACAGTGGACCTTCCACTACTTTGCTAAGGGCTCAAAGTACATACAGTACAAACTACATACAGGATAATAGCTATCTACTTCTGGATAAGTACATTGGATGTAAAGCTTTCATCCTACTGTCTCTCTGTGTGATGAGAGAGAGTGAGAGAGAGAGGGAGAGAGAGAGAGAGCGGGAGAGAGAGAGATAGAGAGAGAGAGAGAGAGAGAGAGAGAGAGAGAGAGAGAGAGAGGTAATGGAAGAAAAAAGAGAGCGGGAGAAGAAAGAATAGAGACCTTTAGAGGAACGAGGGAGGAAGAAAAAAGAGAGAAAGAAAGAATGGAGACCTTTAAGGAACGAGGGAGGGAAGGAAAGAGAGAGAGAGAGAGAGAGAGAGAGAGAAGATCCTTAAGTGGAAACAGAGCTGCAGTCAGATAGCACTCTCCTCTCCTCCTCACGACTCATTTACCAAAGTGAACGTCTCTGAGACGCATTAGAATAACTAATGTGCCCAACAAAGTTGTCAAGTTATATTAATTGCTTAATTAAAAAGAATGCATTGTCTCTCCGAGTTTAAGGACAGCTCAGTCTCCCCTCACTGCCTTTAAACTGATACCATGTACCGGAACTAGGGGGGAGGATGGAGGGAGGAAAGGAGACAGGAGGATGGAGGTAGGAGATTAAGGAGAAAAAGAGACATTGGAGGCGACAGAGGAGAAAAAGGGAGGAGAGTGAAGAGGAGGGAGGGATGAATGGGAGGGGGAGGAGAAGAGGGAGGAGATTGGAGGGGTAGGATGGAGGGAGGAAAGAGAGGGAGGAAAGGGTGAGGAGAGGATGTAGTGAGGAGAAGAGGCAGGAGAGGAGGGAGGAGAGGAGGGAGGGGCGGATGGAGGGGAGAGGATGTAGGGAGGGAGGAGAGGAGGGAGGAGAGTTGAGAGGAGGGGAGGAGAGGAGAGAGAAGAGGAGAGGAGGAAGAATGCAGGGAGAGGGGAGAGGAGGGAGGAGAGGTGGGTGGGTGGAGAGGGGAGAGGGGAGAGGTGAGAGGAGGGAGGGAGGAGAGGAGAGGAGGAAGGAGAGACGAGGGGAGGAGAGGAGAGAGGAGAGCGGAGGGGGAAGAGGGCAGGGAGGGGGCAGAGGAGGGAGGACAGAAGGGAGGACAGGGGGAGGGGAGGAGAGTTGGAGGATATGCCTCACTAGAGGAGGATCCTCTCTAGTGGCTGTCACCATGTGAGAGCTGGATTAACGTCTCTCCTTGGAACAGACGCTTCCCTTATCTGTGTTCCCTTCCCAAATCCCCACACACTCCACACACCCCCTCCTTGTGGGTCTTCACACACTCTACACACACACACACACTCCACACACCCCCTCCTTGTGGGTCTTCACACACTCTACACACACACACACACACACACACACACACACACACACACACACACACACACACACACACACACACACACACACACACACACACACACACACACACACACTCCCTCCTTGTGCGTCTTCACACACTCTACACACACACACACTCCACACACCCCCTCCTTGTGGGTCTTCACACACTCTACACATACACACACACACACTCCTTGTGGGTCTTCACACACTCTACACACACACACACACTCCTTGTGCACACACTTGTGCACACTTCACACACCCCCTCCTTGTGGGTCTTCACACACTCTACACATACACACACACACACTCCTTGTGGGTCTTCACACACTCTACACACACACACACACACACTCCTTGTGCGTCTTCACACACACACACACACACACACACACACACACACACACACACACACACACACACACACACACACACACACACCACACACACACTCCACAAAAAACCCTCCCTGCTCTTCCAAGACGTCTGCCGGCCCTGTTGTGACAGAATCATGCTCCACAAAGCATTGAAAATATGTAGCTCCTTTAATTGATTTGAGGACAGTTTTAAAGTGTACCTCCCATTGTTTCTGGTTATGATTAAGTATGACCTAGGCTGATCTCAGATCTGTGTTTTGGGACACCATTGACCATTAAGCATTGATTAAGGCCGGTTAGACATAGAGTTGCTTCCCAAATGGGACCCTATTTCCTACATAGTGCACTACTTTTAACCAGAGCCTTATGGGCCCTGGTCAAAAGGAGTGCACTGCATAAAGGGTGTCATTTGGGATGCATGCTATGTCTAACCTGCCTTCATCAAAGCTTAACGGTCAAAGGTGTCCCGAAACACAGATCTGAGATCAGCCTAAGTCATACTTAATCATAACCAGAAACAATGGGAAGTACACTTTAATGTTATTTTGTCGAGAACATTGTTTTTTTCCGGGCAAACTTTCCAGCGGGTTCCGAAGAGAGCAAAACCAGCTCAGTCACTTGAAGAGTGTAAGTTATATTCAGCCCAGCAGACGGTGAATGAAGTAGATTTATATAACAAATTAAATACTACATGTGAGGGACCCTCCCACTCTGTCTGCCGTATTCTCTCTTTGTTCTTGTTTCCTTATTAGGATGCTGGTGGGCGGAGTTGGGAGGGTCGTCAGCTACATGGGAAACACCTGGGCCAGGTGTCTCCCAGGATAAATACACCACTTCCCCATTCATGGAGGAGACTCTCTCCATGCAGACACCTTTTGTAGATTGTGTTGTGGTTCTTGGTGGCCTTTTGTTTGTTTGTTTGTTTGCTTTGGCACCTTTCATCACCCTGCATTATCACAGTCATGCATGCAAAACACTCACTTACACTACTGATTACACACACCATTGTATATTATACTTAGTTACTTATTTAATAAATATATATTTTGTTACTCCTTATCTCCACGTTGTATCCCTTTGTTACGGGCTTTGAGCCGGTTCGTGACAAGTGGGGGCTCATCCGGGATATTTGAACTATTGGTTTGGGAGACCGTGGAGGTACGTGTTTGGTTTGAATATTGTGTTTGAGTGTGATCGGCCCAGTATTGGTTGCCTTTGTTGTTTGGTTTGTGTGCTGCGTTGGAGAGAGTATAATGGTTAGTGTCCAGGCCTTGCCTAGCCTGGAAACTTGTTCTACTCTCTGTTGGGAAGTCAGTCTGAGGAGGTGAGTAAATTGGGCTGTGTACCTCGGTAGGATATTTGTTTAGGGTAGTGGAACTTGCTACCCGGAGCTGTAGCCTTTTTCCCCTGATAGGTTTAGCGACGTGTTTCAATTTTGGACATGTTGGGCATGGTTAATGTTTGTTATTTTTGTGTGGTGTCTGTGGACTGAGCAGTTGTCTCGGGGGCACATCCGTGGCTTGGGGGAATTTGCCAGCATGCTGGGGAGTTCTATTTCCTTGCCAGCGGGCTACAGTGTGTAAATTCTCACCGCAAATCTGCACGAAGACTAGGGTTGAGTTATTGTAGGTTTTGGGGAAGCTCCGTATCTCAACTCTTCTGTGGTGCTCAGGGTGATTGCCAATTCTCGGGTTGTGGTCTGGTGTGTTCAGCAGAAGGGAAGAGCGAGAATTTTGTTTTTGTGTTATTATGGCGTCTTATGTAGATAAGTTAATTCGCTCTCCATTTGGAATTGTTAGATTTAGGTACTAAAGAACAGCTGTTGAAGGTCGCGGAACACTACAAGGTTGAGATTAGTGATAAACGTCTAAAGAATTCTATTAGGTTGGTATTGAAGGCCAATCTGATGGAGAGTGGTATTCTTGAAGTTACCACTGGGCCAGCCTCTGCTGAGGATTTGTCTCCCCATAACGTTACAATGGCCATTCCATCGGTTAGTCCTAGTAGCCTTCTTTTTGAACAGCAGAAAGAACTGCTTTTGTTACAGCTGGAGCATGATCGTGAGAAGCTGGAGCATGATCGTGAGAAGCTGGAGCATGATCGTGAGAAGCTAGAGCATGATCGTGAGAAGCTAGAGCATGATCGTGAGAAGCTAGAGCATGATCGTGTAAAATATGAAAAGGAATTGGCATTTAAACAAGATATGGAGCGTGCTAAAATCAAGTTGCAACAAGAATGTATAGAGTTGGTTAGGGAAGGAAAGATCTCAGGGGAGAGTTTGTTTTGGGAAGGTGACCCAGATTTACCTAGGGGTAGTTCCGCTTTTGGTCGTGCCCCCCCCTTGTTGGGAACTTAAGGTTATTGCCTCGGTTTAATGAAAGGGACCCCGAGACATTATTTTCTTTGTTTGAGTGGGTTGCTGACGCTAGGAGTTGGCCTGATTCTGACCGCACTTTAATGTTGCAGTGTGTGCTGACTGGTAAAGCGCAGGAAGCATATTCAGCTCTTAGTGTACACGACAGTGCCAGTTATGATAAAGTTAAAACAGCTGTGTTACAGATTTATGAATTGGTCCCTGAGGCTTACCGCCAACGATTTAGAACTTTAAAAAGAGATGATAACCAGACTCATGTTGAGTTTGCGCGACAGTTATCTTTACAGTTTAATCGCTGGTGTTCCGCCTCTGCAGTTGTGACTTTCCAAGGGCTGTGTGATCTGATTATGTTAGAGCAATTTAAGGACACAATTCCTGATCGTATTGCCACGTATATTAATGAACAGAAAGTAAAGAATGTTGCTGAAGCTGCGGTTTTAGCTGATGAGTATGTGTTGACGCACAAGTGTCTTTGTAGAGCCCCGTATTCGGAAAGAGTGGGGGCGTTTGGATAGATTTGGGCTTCGCTCACCGAGATACTTTGGTTCTCGGGCAGAGTTCTATTCAACTAGGGTTGAGCCTGACTCCCATGGTAAAGCTGACTTTGGGCAGGAGTGTCACTACTGTCAAGGTTCAGGTCATTGGAAAAACGAATGTCCAATTCTCAGGTCAAAGGGTGCTTACGCTAAATCTAAGCCTACCGCGTTAGCTGCACCTGTTCCACATCAGTTCATTCCTAGTGCCAGTGAAGATCCTAAGAGACACAGGTGCCTCTGACTCATTTGTGTTGGAGTCTGTGTTACCCTTTTCTGCTGAGACTGATTCGGGGAATAGTGTTCTAATTAGGGGAATAGGTTTGAACACTCTGTCAGTTCCATTGCATAAACTGATGTTGGATTGTGGGCTGGTAAAGTTGTTGTGGGGGTGCGTCCTTCGTTGCCTATTGAGGGTATCGACCTTATCCTTGGGAATAACTTGGCTGGTGAGCGTGTATGGCCTGTCGTGTTTCCATCTCTAGTGGTTTTCACTAAGCCGTCATGTGTTGGGATTCCTGATGAGAGTGTACAGAGTTTCCCAGAGGTGTTCTCTGCGTGTGCAGTGACACGTTCTATGAGCCGTGGCGAACTGGTCACTGCGCAGACTAATGATAATAATACAAAGTATGTCACTGTTTTCCCTGTTATCCCGTTATCTGTAACCCGCTTAGATCTAATCAATGCGCAACGGGATGACCCCACGTTGGAAGAGTTGCGTGATCAAATTGTGCCTATGGAACAGTTGGGAGATGTCGCCCATGGCTATTTTCTCAAAGAGGATGTCCTAATGAGAAAGTTGGTGTCTCATGATAGTTGTTTTCTGGGGGAGGCAATTAGTCAGGTTGTTGTACCAGTTAAGCTTTGTGACTTGGTGTTGGAAACTTCTCACAGCGACGTTAATGGACATATGGGGGTGAGGAAAACCTACAATCGCATATTAAGACATTTCTTTTGGCCTAGATTAAAGAGGGATGTTTCTGATTTTATAAAAACTTGTCACACCTGTCAATTAACTGGTAAGCCTAATCAAGCTATTAAACCAGTACCATTGTTTCCTATTCCTGTACTCAGCCAACCTTTTGAGTATCTGATAATTGACTGTGGGTCCTCTGCCTCGTTCTAAAAAGGGTAGCAGTTACCTGTTCACTGTGATGTGTCAGACCACTAGGTGTCCTGCTGCCTATCCTCTCCGATCTATCACGACTAAATCGGTGTTAAAAGCTTTGACTCAGTTTCTCTCATTGTTTGGAATCCATAAGGTCATTCAGAGTGATCAAGGATCTACATTTACCTCTAATCTGTTTAGTCAGGTTCTTCAACAGCTCCATATTAAACACAATTTGTCTAGCGCCTATCACTCGCAAAGTCAAGGAGCACTGGAACTTTTCCATCAAACACCTAAGTCTTTGTTGGGAGCTTATTGTACTGAGATGGATAAGGATTGGGAGGAGGGGTTGCCTTGGTTACTGTTAGCCGCTAGGGAAGTTTCACAGGAGAGCACAGGTTTCAGTTCAAATGACCTTGTGTTTGGACATAGGGTGCGTGGACTTTTATCTGTTCTCCAGGATGACTGGAAGTCTCCCGAGCCTCCTCAGTCCCTATTATCGTATGTGTCTGATTTCCGGCGACGGCTGTACGCCACTGGTGAAATGGCTAAAGAGAAGTTTACATCTTCACAGGAAAGGATGAAGGGCATATTTGATCGCCAAACTGGGCCTCGTCACTTTAGTCCAGGTGACCAGGTTCTTGCTCTGCTGCCAATTGTTGGTTCTCCTTTTCAAGCCAAGTTTCAAGGTCCATATACAGTGGTGCGCCAGTACACTGAGCAAAATTATCTAGTTGCCACTCCAGAACGGAGGAAAGCACACCAGCTGTGCAATGTAAATCTGTTAAAACCCTATTATGCACGTTCCTCTGAGACTGAACAGTGGGATTCTACAGAGGACGGTAAACCTGTTCTTTTGGCTGATACCGTTGTTCCCTTGGGTTCTTGTCGTGCTAGATCTGTGCATGAGGAGGAAGATGTTCCTGGTCCTGATTGTATATTGCAGGTTAGATTGAAAAATTCAGAAACACTGGATATTTTAGACAGTCTTCTCACTCACCTACCTGTTGATGGGCGGAAAGAGATGGTTGGTCTGGTTCAGAGATTTCCAGGTTTTGTTTTCTGATACACCTACATGTACAAACTTAATAGAACATGATATTGACATTGGAGCTGCTGACCCCATTCATCAGCGGTTCTATAGAGTTTCTTCAGAGAAACTACGTTGTCTGGATGCTGACGTCAAGTACATGCTGGAGAGTAAGATGGCAGAGCCTTCTGTGTCAATTTGGGACGCAGAGGCTGTGTCAATTTGGGACGCGGGAGGCTGGTATGTTCCGGGGTCCTTGTTGGTCCCTGGTTTTATGGGGGGGAATGTGACGACCCTCCCACTCTGTCTGCCGTATTCTCTCTTTGTTCTTGTTTCCTTATTAGGATGCTGGTGGGCGGAGTTGGGAGGGTCGTCAGCTACATGGGAAACACCTGGGCCAGGTGTCTCCCAGGATAAATACACCACTTCCCCATTCATGGAGGAGACTCTCTCCATGCAGACACTTTTGTAGATGTGGTTCTTGGTGGCCTTTTGTTTGTTTGCTTTGGCACTTTTCATCACCCTGCATTATCACATTCATGCAAAACACTCACACTACTGATTCCTGATTACACACACCATTGTATATTATACTTAGTTACTTATTTAATAAATATATATTTTGCTACTCCTTATCTCCACGTTGTCTCCCTTTGTTACGGGCTTTGAGCCGGTTCGTGACATACAGGAATTTAAAGAGGGAACGTGAAGGATCTCACATGCTTCAACTGTTGATACTAATAGTGATATGGTAGTAGACTGCACTCAGATGTAGTGACATGGTAGTAGACTGGACTCCTAGTCAGTTGTACAACAAAGGAAAGGGGGATACCTAGTCAGTTGTACAACAAAGGAAAGGGGGATACCTAGTCAGTTGTACAACAAAGGAAAGGGGGATACCTAGTCAGTTGTACAACAGAAAGGGGAATACCAACAGAAAGGGGGATAGTCAGTTGTACAACAGAAAGGGGGATACCTAGTCAGTTGTACAACAGAAAGGGGAATACCTAGTCAGTTGTACAACAGAAAGGGGGATACCTAGTCAGTTGTACAACAGAAAGGGGGATACCTAGTCAGTTGTACAACAGAAAGGGGGATACCTAGTCAGTTGTACAACAGAAAGGGGGATACCTAGTCAGTTGTACAACAGAAAGGGGGATACCTAGTCAGTTGTACAACAGAAGGGGGATACCTAGTCAGAAAGGGGATTGTACAACAGAAAGGGGTTGTATACCTAGTCAGTTGTATAACAGAAAGGGGGATACCTAGTCAGTTATACAACAGAAAGGGGGATACCTAGTCAGTTATACAACTGAATGCGTTCAACTGAAATGTTTCTTCCACATTTAACCCAACCCCTCTGAACCAGAGAGGTGCGGGGGGACTGCTTTAATCGACATCCACATCTTCGGCGCTGGTGAAACAGTGGGTTAACTGAGTTGCTCAGGGGCAGAATGACAAATGTTTACCTTGTCAGGTCTGGGATTCAATCCAGCAACCTTTTGGTTACTAGTCCAACGCTCTAACCACTAGTCTACTTTTGTTTCAGTGTCAGCACCTCTGACTGTACTGTGACACCTATATGTTCCAAATTACAACCTATTCCCTAGATAGTACACTACTTAGATGTTGTCTGTGGTCTAACGTAGTGCACTATATAGGGAATGGTGTAACATTTAGGATGCAGATGTAGTCTCTGTTGTTATTATGTTCTCTATAGGCAATACAAGGTCAACAGGATAAATTAGCAGTGGGTGGTTTATATCCAGTACACATATATAATGTGATTTTAATGGAATGGAAATGTAACACAGTGTGAGACATTTTATGTAATTGGTTATTCATTTCAGTTATTAAAAATTGGATTCAGGAAAAAGCAGGGTTTTATAAATCCCGTTCTATATTTGTAATTATTTGTAATTGTATTTTGCTAGTGTAGCTAGGCAACGTGTCCTTCCACAGAGCCAGTGGCCTACTACTGAACCTCGTAGAAAGATGACAAGCTTTTGAGAACAGTAGAGAGAGAGATACAGATGGACAGATGGCCTGAGTTAAAGAGAATGCTATGTATGTATGCTATAAAAAGTGCATTCAAAGAACCACTTCAACCACATCACTTTACGTTTATTTGCATGCGGGACTTGGGTGTGTGTGTGTTTGTGTGTGTGTGTGTGTGTTCCTGTGACAGCCTGGATCTGATGTGTTCTGTACAGGATGTGGTTATGACACATCTAGAATAATGTCAGAAAAGATGGCTTTTACGTGCTATTTTGTTATTTTAATTTTTACGTTGTTTGAAATTATTTTTTGATTTTGTACATAATGTTGCTGCTACCGTCCCTTATGACCGAAAATAACTTCTGGATATCAGAATAGCGATTACTCAACTCGAACTGGAAGAAGATTTATCATTTAACAAGTCTGAAGAGTCCGACGCTCGGGACCAGGCCCAAACACCCCTCATTTGCATGAAGAAAAGAGGGAGAAAAAGGGGGTGGAGGTCAAGCAAGTAAACTCCCACTGCCATCCGTTCTATTGGCCAACGTGCAATCATTGGAAAATAATAATCTGACCAATTTTTTATAGACCGAGTCACTGGTGCTTCCTGCTTTCTTTTTTGCTTGTAAGCAGGAATCCGGAGGATGGAGCTATGGTCATATTTGCCAAATGGAGGGCGAGGGAGAGCTTTGTATGTGTCTCTGTGTGGAGTAAAGGTGGTCTAGAAGTTTTTTCCTCTGGTTGCACATCTAACATGCTGATAGAAATGAGGTAAAACTAAGTTTTCCTGCATTAAAGTCCCCAACCACTAGGAGCGCCGCCTCTGGGTTAGAGTTTTCCTGTTTTCTTATGGCGGAATACAGCTCATTGAGTGCTGTCTTAATGCCAATCTCGCTCTATGGTGGTATGTAGACAACTACGAAAAATACAGATGAAAACTCTCTAGGTAGATAGTGTGATCTACAACTTATCATGAGATACTCTACTCTACCTCGCCACGCATCTTACCAGAGGCTGCCATTCTGTCTTGCTGATAGAGTGCAAAACCCACCAGCTGTATGTTCTTAATGTCGTTATTCATCCACAACTCGGCGAAACATAAGATATTACAGTTTTTGATGTCCCGTTGGTAGGATATACGTGCTTTCAGTTCGTCCCATTTATTTTCCAGCGATTGAATGTCAGACCAGATGGCAACGGCAGAGAAGCTACTCGTTGCCTGATCCTCGCAAGGCAGCCTGATCTTTTGCCTCGAAATCTCAGTTTCCTTCTCCAGAAAATCACCGGGATCGGGGCCTGGTCGAGTGTCTGCAGTATAGCGTCCGACTCTTTGATGAAGAACTCCTCCTCCAATTTGAGGATAATAATCCCAGTTCTGATGTCCAGAAGATCTTTTCAGTCATAAGAGACGGTAGCAGCAACATTACGTACGAAACAAGTTACGAACAACGCAAAAAAACTAACAAAATAGCATGATTGGTTTAGAGTAACTGGGGAATTCATTTCAGTTCATCAGGGGTGTTGCAGCTCCTCCAGGACCCTTCCTGTGACTTAGACCAGGATAAAGTGACTAAAGGGGCAGATGAAATCGGTGAGGGGGCACAATTTTTGGGGAGGTTCTTGCTTTGGAAATATCACACAACACCACAATAAACATGAAGTTCAAATGCTGAGACTTTCCTTTCGGAAAAGCTGACCACGACTCCATTTTGTTGATCCCTGCCTACAGACAGAAACTAAAACAAGAAGCACCCGCGCTGAGGTCTGTACAACGCTGGTCCGAACAATCTGATTCCACACTCCAAGACTGCTTCCATCACGTGGACTGGGATATGTTCCGTATTGCGTCAGACGACAACATTGACGAATACGCTGATTCGGTGTGCGAGTTCATTAGAACGTGCGTTGAAGATGTCATTCCCATAGCAACAATTAAAACATTCCCAAACCAGAAACCGTGGATTGATGGCAGCATTCGCGTGAGACTGAAAGCGCGAACCACTGCTTTTAATCAGGGCAAGGTGACTGGAAACATGACCGACTACAAACAGTCTAACTATTCCCTCCGCAAGGAAATCAAGCAAGCTAAGCGTCAGTATAGAGACAAAGTAGAATCTCAATTCAACGGCTCAGACACAAGAGGTATGTGTACAGTCTACAGCCTACTACAGTGAGATACAGCCTACAGTCTACTACAGTGAGATACAGCCTACTACAGTGAGATACAGCCTACTACAGTGAGATACAGACTACAGTCTACTACAGTGAGATACAACCTACTACAGTGAGAAACAGCCTACTACAGTGAGATAGAGCCTACAGTCTACTACAGTGAGATACAGCCTACTACAGTGAGATACAGCCTACTACAGTGAGATACAGACTACAGTCTACTACAGTGAGATACAACCTATTACAGTGAGAAACAGCCTACTACAGTGAGATACAGCCTACAGTCTACTACAGTGAGATACAGCCTACAGTCTACTACAGTGAGATACAGCCTACTACAGTGAGATACAGCCTACAGTCTACTACAGTGAGATACAGCCTACTACACTGAGATACAGCCTACAGCCTACTACAGTGAGATACAGCCTACAGTCTACTACAGTGAGATACAGTCTACTACAGTGAGATAGAGCCTACAGTCTACTACAGTGAGATACAGTCTACTACAGTGAGATACAGTCTACTACAGTGAGATACAGCCTACTACAGTGAGATACAGCCTACTACAGTGAGATACAGCCTACTACAGTGAGATACAGTCATGGCTCTCTGGGTCAAGGGTCACAGGGCCTCCACCCGCTGGCTGTTGTGTTCACTGAATCGTTCCGACATTTCACCAATGAAATGAACAATATTTATCAGTCATTACTCCTCTGTCCTGCTGACATACTGTACTGTCCACCACATTTTGATGAAAATAACGTTGTCGTTTGCTTAGCGCTGGTGGTGCGTCACTGTCACATCTCAGCTTCTCAACGCACTCCAACGCACTGCGGACCAGTTTGACTCCGGTGTAAAGATTGCCTGGAGAAATGTGTTTTTGGAGGATTGAAAAGACTGAGGATTCTGTGCACCATGGTGGCTGTAAACGTAAATCTGTGGTCCTCCACCGCGTTCAGCAGCCCTGTAGCCTGGTGCCCCCTTCTCCTTTGGCTTTGTCTAGGTATTTTGCCGAAGCCCATTTCTGATAGAGGGGGAGGTGTCGTACCTAACCACCACGGGGGGGGAGGTGTCGTACCTAACCACCACGGGGGGGGAGGTGTCGTACCTAACCACCACGGGGGAGGTGTTGTACCTAACCACCACGGGGGGTGTCGTACCTAACCACCACGGGGGGAGGTGTCGTACCTAACCGCTACGGGGGGAGGTGTCGTACCTAACCGCCACGGGGGGGAGGTGTCGTACCTAACCGCCACGGGGGAGAGGTGTCGTACCTAACCGCCACGGGGGGAAGTGTCGTACCTAACCGCCACGGGGGGTGTTGTACCTAACCGCCACGGGGGGGAGGTGTCGTACCTAACCGCCACAGGAGGGGGGGTGTCGTACCTAACCACCACGGGGGGAGGGAGGGTGTCGTACCTAACCGCCACGGGGGGGAGGGGGTGTTGTACCTAACCGCCACGGGGGGGGTTGTACCTAACCGCCACGGGGGGGGGGGGGGTGTTGTACCTAACCGCCACAGGAGGGGGGGGTGTCGCGTACCTAACCGCCACAGGACGGGGTGTTGCACCTAACCGCCACGGGGGGAGGTGTTGTACCTAACCGCCACGGGGGGAGGGGGGTGTTGTACCTAACCGCCACGGGGGTGTTGTACCTAACCACCACGGGGGGAGGGGGTGTTGTACCTAACCGCCACGGGGGGAGGGGGTGTTGTACCTAACCGCCACAGGGGGAGGGGGTGTTGTACCTAACCGCCACGGGGGGAGGGGGTGTTGTACCTAACCGCCACGGGGGAGGGGGATGTTGTACCTAACCGCCACGGGGGGAGGGGGGGTGTTGTACCTAACCGCCACGGGGGGGCACGTTGTGTTGACACAGCAGAGCGGACGTACAGATTTTGTGCCAACCTTTCACTCAATCATTTGTACTTTTTTGGTATTTTTATATAGGCAGAGGCAACTGAAACGATGGGAACCGGGCTGTGCCTTATTCTATAAGGTAATAACTGA
>NC_060179.1:79291557-79296557 GCF_021184085.1 Oncorhynchus gorbuscha
ACTACAATTATAAAACAGTGATATACAGCCTACTACAGTGATATACAGCCCACTACAGTGAGATACAGTCTACTACAGTGAGATACAGTCTACTACAGTGAGATACAGCCCACTACAGTGATATACAGTCTACTACAGTCTACTACAGTGATATACAGTCTACTACAGTGAGATACAGTCTACTACAGTGATATACAGTCTACTACAGTGATATACAGCCCACTACAGTGAGATACCGTCTACTACAGTGATATACAGTCTACTACAGTGAGATACAGCCCACTACAGTGATATACAGTCTACTACAGTCTACTACAGTGATATACAGTCTACTACAGTGATATACAGTCTACTACAGTGATATACAGTCTACTACAGTGAGATACAGCCCACTACAGTGAGATACAGCCCACTACAGTGATATACAGTCTACTACAGTGAGATACAGCCCACTACAGTGATATACAGTCTACTACAGTGATATACAGTCTACTACAGTGAGATACAGCCTACTACAGTGAGATACAGTCTACTACAGTGATACAGTCTACTACAGTGATATACAGTCTACTACAGTGAGATACAGTCTACTACAGTGATATACAGTCTACTACAGTGAGATACAGCCCACTACAGTGATATACAGTCTACTACAGTGAGATACAGCCCACTACAGTGATATGCAGTCTACTACAGTGATATACAGTCTACTACAGTGATATACAGTCTACTACAGTGAGATACAGCCTACTACAGTGATATAAAACACAGCTACAAAATACCCTGAAGACCAACGTATCAAATTAAAATACAAAAATACATATGCAAGAAGCAGAAACAACATTCTCAGTAAAGATTACAGAAATGTCTTACTTCCTTATGTAACAGCATAACTTTAAACCGTACTCTCGCCCCGACCTGGGCGCGAACCAGGGACGCTCTGCACACGTCAACAACAGACACCCACGAAGCATCGTTACACATCACTCCGCGGCCCTTGCAGAGCAAGGGGGAACCACTACTTCAAGGTCTCAGAGCAAGTGACGTTACCGATTGAAACGCTATTTGCGGCATACCACAGCTAACTAAGGTAGCCGTTTCACATCCGTTACACTTAGATTGTGATATGTTTTTGTTTGTATACCTTAGTTGACGGAACTGTCACTCTATCAAAAGTCTGATGGAACTAATGGTGCGTTAAGAGTGTCTGCTAAATGAACTAAATGTAAATGGTTATGTGAAAATGAACAAATGCAAAGCACACTGGGTATTGTCATTGGCCTTGATTTGGTACAGAGCTCATTAGAATAATACTCAGCATGCTTTGCAATTACATTTAGTTCGTATAGCAGACGCTCTTATCACACCAAAGTGCCATAAGACGTCTGATACCAATGCAGGGAGAAAGAAAGCCACGACATGGTGGACTGCTATAAAGAAATGGTATAGACAACTATTTATCATTTTTGAAAATGCAAATTACAGCTTTCGATAATATCTTGTTACAAAATACATTTGTATGTGTTTCAACCCATTGTAATACAACATACAAAATACTCAGAAGTAATTACAATATGTATTTGAAATACTGAGAAATACTGCCCATCTCTGTTCCCACTAGTAATTACCAGTAGGAGGGCCAATCAAGTGAATTTGTCCCAGTTGTCATAAACTCCCACTTCCCACTTGGTTAAGAACACAATCATAAACGCATAAAGGAAATTGTCCCATTATACCTACAAGGTACCAAACTGTACCAGTTTGTATGTGTACCTGTGAAGTGTACCTTTGATTGTTGTGTAGCCCAGGTAACAACACCGTAGTCTACCCTAACCACACCCTTATTTTGAGTTAGTATATGTTCAAAGCCATTAGTATGAGCCGGGTGGTAATGCAGAAACATCAACGCCCAACCAAGGGGTTACCAGTTCAAATCCCCCAAAACTGACTGTATACTTAAAGTGTCCATGATCACTAATGGTTGGTGGAGATAATTGGGCAATTATTTACTTGATTCTGGGCAGTTTTAAACAAAGTGTAGGAATTCATTCTTGACAGTAACTCTGTGGACATATCTCTTTTACGCTCATAGATCTGGAGTCCCATTTGTGGTCACAGTACAAGATTTCTGTCCTACTCTTCCGTCCTCTCCTTTTTCCTCACCTCTCCTCATCTCCTCTCCTCTCCTATCCTCTCTTCATCTCCTATCCTCTTCTCTCCTTTCCTTTCCTCCTCGCATCCTCTTCTTCCCCTCCTCTTCCCCGTTCTTCCCCTCCCCTCTCCTCTCCCCACTCCTCTCCCCACTCCTCCCTGTCTCCTCCCCTTTCTCCTCTCCTCTCCTCTCCTCTCTCCTCTCCTCTCCTCTCCTCTCCTCTCCTCTCCTCTCCTCTCCTCTCCTCTCCTCTCCTCTCCTCTCCTCTCCCCACTCCTCCCTGTCTCCTCCCCTTTCTCCTCCCCTTTCTCCCCTCTCCTCCCTCTCTCCTCTCCTCTCCTCTCCTCTCCTCCTCCTCCTCTCCTCTCCTCCTCCTCCTCCCCTCCTCTCCTCTCCTCTCCTCCTCTCCTCTCCTCTCCTCTCCCCACTCCTCCCTGTCTCCTCCCCTTTCTCCTTTCTCCTCCTATCTTACTCTCCTCTCCCCGCCCCCCTCCTCTCAAGTCTATATATAGCTCTAGCGTTGTATAATGGCGAGCCTGGGCCTCGTGACTTTCTCTGTCTCCAGAGATTTTAGGTCAGGACGTTATGTCAGAGGGGAAGGAAGGTGACTGTCACCCAAACAAACGTTTCAACTAGTTGTTCCCAACGACTACGTCCCAAGTGGCACTAGATACCTTATATAGTGCACAACTTTTGGCATATAGAGTGGGGCAAAAAAGTATTTAGTCAGCCACCAATTGTGCAAGTTCTCCCAACAAAGGGTATATAACAAAGTATTGAGATAAACTTTTGTTATTGACCAAATACTTATTTTCCACCATAATTTGCAAATAAATTCATTAAAAATCCTACAATGTGATTTTCTGTGTTTGTTTTTCTCATTTTTTCTGTCATAGTTGAAGTGTACCTATGATGAAAATTACAGGCCTCTCTCATCTTTTTAAGTGGGAGAACTGGGAGAATTGTTGGTTGACTAAATACTTTTTTTTCCCCACTGTACCTTGGTCAATCCTGGTCAAAAGTAGTGCACTATAGGGAATGGGGTTCTTTTTGGGAGGCAACCAAAGACTGATGGGACTCAGTGGCCCAGGACCTGCCATGTCGAAGTCTGCAACCCTACCAAGGGCCAATCATTTACACCCTGACCTCTAACCCCTAACCCCTGAACCATAGCCTAGATTCGACCTAGACTGTGACCTCTCACCAGGACACATATCAATACCTTCTACATTGTTTAGTGTCCATGAAAGGAATCAATAAGAGTTCTATTGATCTTCTGTTTTGTAGCAGTTTGCTCTGTTGTAGATTCTTTTCACAGGTATTCTCTCCTCTCTTCATCTCCTCTCCTCATCTCCTCTCCTCCAGTCCTCCCTGCCGCTTCCTCTCCTCATCCTCAGGCCTCCTCTCATCTCCTCTCCTCATCCTCAGCCCTCCTCTCATCTCCTCTCCTCATCCTCAGCCCTCCTCTCATCTCCTCTCCTCATCCTCAGCCCTCCTCTCATCTCCTCTCCTCATTCTCAGCCCTCCTCATCTCCTCTCCTCATCCTCAGGCCTCCTCTCATCTCCTCTCCTCATCCTCAGCCCTCCTCATCTCCTCTCCTCATCCTCAGGCCTCCTCTCATCTCCTCTCCTCATCCTCAGCCGTCCTCATCTCCTCTCCTCATCCTCAGGCCTCCTCTCATCTCCTCTCCTCATCCTCAGCCCTCCTCATCTCCTCTCCTCATCCTCAGCCCTCCTCTCATCTCCTCTCCTCATCCTCAGCCCTCCTCTCATCTCCTCTCCTCATTCTCAGCCCTCCTCATCTCCTCTCCTCATCCTCAGGCCTCCTCTCATCTCCTCTCCTCATCCTCAGCCCTCCTCATCTCCTCTCCTCATCCTCAGCCCTCCTCTCATCTCCTCTCCTCATTCTCAGCCCTCCTCATCTCCTCTCCTCATCCTCAGGCCTCCTCTCATCTCCTCTCCTCATCCTCAGCCCTCCTCATCTCCTCTCCTCATCCTCAGGCCTCCTCTCATCTCCTCTCCTCATCCTCAGCCGTCCTCATCTCCTCTCATCCTCAGGCCTCCTTCATCTCCTCTCCTCATCCTCAGCCCTCTCATCTCCTCTCCTCATCCTCAGGCCTCCTCTCATCTCCTCTCCTGATCCTCAGCCCTCCTCATCTCCTCTCCTCATCCTCAGGCCTCCTCTCATCTCCTCTCCTCATCCTCAGCCGTCCTCATCTCCTCTCCTCATCCTCAGGCCTCCTCTCATCTCCTCTCCTCATCCTCAGCCCTCCTCATCTCCTCTCCTCATCCTCAGGCCTCCTCTCATCTCCTCTCCTCATCCTCAGCCCTCCTCATCTCCTCTCCTCATCCTCAGGCCTCTCATCTCCTCTCCTCATCCACAGCCCTCCTCTCATCTCCTCTCCTCATCCTCAGCCCTCCTCTCATCTCCTCTCCTCATCCTCAGCCCTCCTCTCATCTCCTCTCCTCATCTCCTCTCCTCATCCTCAGGCCTCCTCTCATCTCCTCTCCTCATCCTCAGCCCTCCTCTCATCTCCTCTCCTCATCTCCTCTCCTCATCCTCAGGCCTCTCATCTCCTCCCCTCATCCTCAGCCCTCCTCTCATCTCCTCTCCTCATCTCCTCTCCTCATCCTCAGGCCTCTCATCTCCTCTCCTCATCCACAGCCCTCCTCATCTCCTCTCCTCATCCTCCTCTCTCCTATTCTCTTCTCATCCTATCTTTGACCTTCTCCTCTGGTCTGTCCGGTCCAGTCCGGGGTGGTAAAGCCTGGCTGGTTGGCATTACTATAACTGTGCCAGGTTCAGTGTGCTCCTCCTCAGTGTCGCCTTTCACCAGCTAATACCACT
>NC_060179.1:79301557-79356557 GCF_021184085.1 Oncorhynchus gorbuscha
GTGTGTGTGTGTGTGTGTGTGTGTGTGTGTGTGTGTGTGTGTGTGTGTGTGTGTGTGTGTGTGTGTGTGTGTAGGGTTAGGTAGGCTACTTTCTAAATGTAATCAGTTACAGTTGCTAGTTACTTTTACAAAATTGTAAACAGTATTGTAACCTTTGAATCACCCAAAACCAATAACGTAATCTGATCCGTTACATTCAGATTAAGTTCCCCTTCAGGGGGGGACATGGTTTCCCAAACACAGTCCTCAGTTCCCTTAGGGGTGCACATTTTGGTTTTTGGTTCCTCAATCGTCAAGCTTTGATTGTTTGAATCAGCTGTGTTGAGTTTAGGCAAAAATCTAAACCCTTTGGGATCCCGAGGCCCAAATTTTGGAAAAGATTAGAAGACAAAATGTTACCATTTGAACAACATCTACTGCAAATGGAGTCTGCCAGTCTGCCAGTCTGCCAGATGACCAGTCTGCCAGTCTACCAGATGACCAGTCTGCCAGTCTACCAGATGACCAGTCTGCCAGTCTACCAGATGACCAGTCTGCCAGTCTGCCAGATTACCAGTCATTCATTGAGAATTGAGCTTCAGAATAGGACTTGTAAATATAGATGAGCCAAATTGTTTTACCTGAGCATAAAAGCCAAAACTATGGACTTATTAGCCTACTCTTTTGTTGATGAGTTTGTTGTCATGGCCGACTGATGGGGCTAATTGCTTGGAGAAATGCTACTCTCATAGAATGGTTTTCAACACTACCGAAAAGTGTATTTACATGTGAAAAATGAATGAAACCAAATGCTGCATTTGCTATTGTAACGGCGTTCTTCGTTTGTCGAAAGAGAGTCGGACCGAAATGCAGCGTGGTGGTTACTCATGTTCTTTAATGAAAGAATCACGATACATGAAATAACTAAATAAATACAAAAACAACAAACGGAACGTGAAAACTAATTACAGCCTATCTGGTGAAACTACACAGGAACAATCACCCACGAAATACACAGTGAAACCCAGGCTACCTAAATACGGTTCCCAATCAGAGACAACAAGAATCACCTGACTCTGATTGAGAACCGCCTCAGGCAGCCAAGCCTAAACTAGACACACCCCTAATCAACACCAATCCCAATGCCTACAAAAACCCCAATAAGACAACACCACAAAATAAACCCATGTCACACCCTGGCCTGAACAAATAATTAAGGAAAACACAAAATACTATGACCAAGGCGTGACAGCTATATGCCCATTGTTTACCTTTTTGTAGGTGACGCTGATATGTCGATCATTTGCAGCTGTTTAAAAGTCTATCAAACGAGTTTGAGCATGTGTCCATTAGGACTATGATAGTTTTTCTCTTCCTTTGTCAGGACACATTAGATTAAGCAATAAAAGACGCACTCATAGTCTTCTTAAATTAAATTTGTTTTTGATAGTATGGAGCACATTACCAATTTTTTTTCCACACGAGGCTGGGATCCACATTGTGCAGCTGTTGCAAGACTGCATTTTTTACTGGTTGTCCACGGGTCGCAAAAACAATGCTCGGTAGGCAGCTTAAACGTCCTAAATTAAACTATTATTGTGTTAAAATACACATGCAGATCCTTTCACTTTTTCCACATTTTGTTATGTTACAGACTTATTTAAAAATTTATTCGATTTTTTAAAAAGTGTCAATCTACACACAATACCTCACAACAACGAAGCAAAAACAGTTTCTTTGACATTTTTGCAAAAAACATTTTTTTTAAACAATACCTTATTTATATACGTTTTTATATACGTTTTCAAAATTGTTTATATACGTTTTCAAAATTGAGCTCAGGTCTTAAATGGAAGAAGTTGGCATTCAGGCCAGAATGGGGCGAAGGATCACCTTCCAACAGGACAATAAGCACACAGCCAAGACAATGCAGGAGTGGCTTCAGGACAAGTCTCTGAATGTCCTTGAGTGGCCCAGCCAAAGCCAAAGCCCGGACTTGAACCTGTTCAAACATCTCTGGAGAGACATGAAAATAGCTGTGGAGCGACACTCCCCATCCAAACTGACAGCTTGAGAGGATCTGTGGAGAAGAATTGGAGAAACTCTCCAAATACAGGTGTGCCAAGCTTGTAGCATCATACCCAAGAAGACTCTATGCTGTAATCACTGCCAAAGGTGCTTCAACAAAGTACTGAGTAAAGGATCTGAATACTTATATTAAATATGATATTGAGGTTTTCTAAAAATATGTATTTGCTTTGTCATTATTGGGTATTGTGTGTATATTGACGAGAAAAAAATAACAATTGAATACAGTTTAGAATAAGGCTGTAATGTAACAAAATATGGAAAAAGTGAAGGGGTTTGAATACTTTCTGAATGCATTGTATATACATGTGAACAGCCATCCACAACAAATACAATCCTTTATATTAGCCTCGGTCGTCCCGCTAGCGGGACAATTTCCGGTGAAATAATAATCATACAAATGATGGATATTAAACAGTTAGGTACATACAAGTGTCTTATATTGGTTGAAAGCTTCAATTCTTGTTCAACTACCTGCACTGTCCAATTTACAGTAGCCATTACAGCAAAGACATGCCCTGTGATTGGTTGAGGACAGCGCCCCAAGTCAAAATATTTTTCCACCGGCACAGGTTTCATACATTCACAAATAACGATTAAATATTCACTTACTTTTTGGAAAATCTTCCTCTGATTTGTCATCCAAAGGGTCCTAGCTATAACATGTAGTGTTGTTTTGTTAGATTAAATACTTCTTTATATCCCAGAAATTCTGTTCAGTTGGCTAAATCGATTTGGAGAGAGGGGCTAGAGGGGAAGAGTGAGGGGCTAGAGAGGAAGAGAGAGGGGCTAGAGAGGAAGAGAGAGGGGCTAGAGAGGAAGAGAGAGGGGCTAGAGAGGAAGAGAGTGGTCTTTGACTTGTGGTCAGACTTGGTTTAATTTAATTTTACCTTTTTTTTAATGTTGATTCGAACGTCGTTGAGAAAACAGAAAGGTGTCAAATATTATTCAGCAAATATCCTTTCTAAATGTCAAAGTAATCTTTAATCAAATAATAACATATATAATATAATATAATATACTATAATATATATATATATATATATAATAATCTTAGAAGTAATCAGAAAGGTGTCTGGAATTACATTTGTTCTGCCTCTCAGTGTTAATATGTAATCCGTTACATGTAATCGTTACTCCCCAACCCTGTGTGTGTGTGTGTGTGTGTGTGTGTGTGTGTGTGTGTGTGTGTGTGTGTGTGTGTGTGTGTGTGTGTGTGTGTGTGTGTGTGTGTGTGTGTGTGTGTGTGTGTGTGTGTGTGTGTGTGTGTGTGTGTGTGTGTGTGTGTGTGTGCTTGCGTGGGTGTTCTCTGAGTCAGTATATTTATGTGTTCATGTCCAGGAGGTGGGAGAGCAGTCATAAATAAGGTGGTTGGGAGAAAGCTCTCAATTGAACATAATCAAGTGATTATCTCTCTCTCTCTCTCTCCGTCTCTACTCTCTCTTCTCTGTCTCTACTCTCTCTTCTCTCGCTCTACTCTCTCTCTCTCTCTCTCTCTCTCTCTCAAAAACACATATACACTGAGTGCACAAAACATTAGGAACACCTGCTCTTTCCATGACACCTGACCAAGTGAAAGCTAAGATCCATTATTGATGTCACTCACCTGTTAAATCCACTTTAGTCAGTGTAGATGTAGGGGAGGAGACAGGTGCCTTGAGACATAGATTGTGTATGTGTGCCATTCAGAGGGTGAATGGGCAAGATAAAAGTTGGAAGTGCCTTTGAATGTGGTATGGTGGTAGGTGCCAAGCGCACCGGTTTGATGGTGCCAAGAACTGCAACGCTGCTGGGTTTTTCACGATCGACAGTTTCCCGTGTGCATTAAGAATGGTCCACCATCCATCCAAAGGAAATCCAGCCAACTTGACACAACCGTGGGAAGCAATGGAATCAACATGGGTCAGCATCCCTGTGGAATGCTTTCGACACCTTGTAGAGTTCACGCCCTGACGAATTGAGGCTGTTCTGAGGGCAAAAGGGGATACAACTCAATATTAGGAAGGTGTTTCTAATGTTGTGAACACTCAGTGTGACAGGGATGGCCAAGGAGAGGTCTGGTTATCGCAATGTACGGCATACCCAGCTAGCACATTTGGTTCCTTGGAAGTTGTCGGAACGTACGTGTTTGGTTTCTCATTTCTTCTGGAAACGAAGCCATACGTTTCCTGTCCATTAAAACGGAACGTCTTTCTAACGTTCTGGGAACGGAAGTGAACATTTCGCCTGTTCTGAGAACATACCATTTTTCAGTTGCAGGAAGATTCCCTGAAAGTTTTCCTGGGAGGTTTTATTAACGTTCTGAAAATGGAATTATGTTATTTGAAAGGATTTAAATAATGTTTCTGAAACCATGTTCCGTTAAGACTTTTAATAACACACAAATTGCAAAAATCACTGAAGCTGGAGACCCTGCCTCACTAACTGTGTGAATTTCAGTACAGAGCAGCTTACAGATCACTGCACCTGTGCATAGCCCATCTGTAAATAGCCCATCCAAGTACCTCATCCCCATGCTGTTATTTATTTTTTTGTTCCTTTGCACACAATGTTTATAGACTTTTTCTCTGTTGTGTTAGTGACTGCATATTCCATATTCCATGTGTAACTCTGAGTTGTTTTTTGCGTCACACTGCTTTGCTTTATCTTGGCCAGGTCGCAGGTCGCAGGTCGCAGTTGTAAATGAGAACTTGTTCTCAACTAGCCTACCTGGATAAATAAAGGTGATTTATTTTTATTTTTTCATAAAACACTGCCAGTTCAGGTTAACTGTTTTTAACTCCAGGCACAGACAGGACACATGGATATTCATTTACATTAGGCATTAAACATGTGGCACCGCGTTGGTGAGATTCAAACATGTGATTTTCTAGTTCATGGCGCTAGCATGTCCTGCTTTTTAACCAATAAAAAGCTTTCATTATGATCAGGTTTGGCCAATTAGTGGGCAAGGCCAACACACCTGAACATATTTAATACGATAGAGGATAGAGAGTTTTGTTGACACTGATAACAGACTGTGTGTTTTTTAAATACTATTACTCATGTTCTCTGAACATTACTAAAGTTTTCTGCTTTTTTATGGAAAGTTTTGTTAACGTTCTCAGAACAATTTGAGAACATGACTTTAGAACCATGACTTTAGAACCATGACTTTAGAACCATGACTTTAGAACCATGACTTTAGAACCATGACTTTAGAACCATGACTTTAGAACCATGACTTTAGAACCATGACTTTAGAACCATGACTTTAGAACCATGACTTTAGAACCATGACTTTAGAACCATGACTTTAGAACCATGACTTTAGAACCATGACGAAACCTATAGGAAATGTTATGCTGAAAGTACTGAAATTCACACACAACAATGTTGTTTCTTAACATTCTCTGAATTATTTGAGAACATTCCCAAATATCAAACCAGTTGGACAACGTTAATAAAACATTACCAAAATGGAAATTAAATGTAACCATGTTTGAAACGTGTAGGAAACGTTCTGTTAAGTAATTATATACCAAGAAAATTTTATTTTGTTGTTCCTTAATTGTGCTGAGAATGTTCCAAAGCCAAGAAACTATCCTGTATCATTTCCAGAAGGTTGTAGGAAGGTTGTATGCAAAATAACCACAGGACAACCACGCTCTCTCACCAAGCTCAAAGAAAATATGGTTCTTAGAATGTTTTGTGCTAGCTGGGTAGTGCTCTGAACCAACAAACCTGATCATTCCAAAATGAAACATGGAGAATTGAAACATAGACAATTATGTATAGAATGGATTATATTCTATAGCACATGGAATTCTCAGTAATCTATTGAACAGAACACTGAAAATTCCAGATTGGAACATAGACAATTCTAGATTGGAACTCAGAGTTCTGTTCTAATCGTTGTCTATACACCCACTCAATGAGTGGAACGTCTCTCTCACACACACACACACACACACACACACACACACACACACACACACACACACACACACACACACACACACACACACACACACACACACACACACACACACACACACACACACACACACACACACACACACACACACATGCACATACGCACACACACACACATGCACACACACACACACACACACACACACACACACACACACACACACACACACACACACACACACACACACCTGTGCTGAGGAAAGGAGCTTTCTCTCACGATTGTGGTAATGCGGTTAACACCTCGTTCACATGTAAATCTCAGTGTACACTCAGCTGTCTTAACCTACTCTCTCCTCTCTCTAAAGCAATTCAATACAGCCTGTGAGTACAGCCTCATCGCTTCTCTCAATACAGACAGACAGGCAGGAGAACCATACTCCGTCCATCAGCATCTTAAATGGCACACTATTCCCTATTTAGGACACTACTTCCCTGTATCTTAAACTACAAAAGTGGTGCACTACATTGGAGAAGAGGGTGCCACTAGGAACACAAAACTATGTACAGCCCTCGCTCTGATACAACAACAATCTCTCTCTCAGGGTAGATTATGGTGAAGGAGAACTGAGCTTTCTGCATATTGTTACAGAATCATAAAATATACCAGTCAAGACAACTGAACAAATAGAGAAGAACACTGTCTAACTAATCTTTATGTAATAATGAGTAAAGCTGGATGTTGTTGGATGTTGCTTTGCTGACGCACAAAATAAAACATCATATTTGGAGATTTAAATTAAGATATAATACACTATGTAAAGTCTACAACAATAAGGGACTGTAGGGTTTTGTCAGTATATATATATATTTATATATATACACTGTATAAGCAGCCCGTTTATAATCAGTCTAATCGGTTACTTAGATGGATTAAATGTTTAATTAAAATATTCAACAAATAATTAATTATACGAAGTGTTTGATATGTGGGAAGATTTGGGGTTTATTTCAGAATGACGCAAAAGGATGTAATTGCATGCAAATATTTTTAAGCAAAAATGTTTTGTAGTCTAATTCCATTCCTCCGTCTCTCTCTCTGCATAGAGCAATCTGTCTGTTCTCTATTTACAGCCAGTGGAACATTCTACTGCAATGTTCTGTTAGATAGCATTTAGCACACACACACACACACACACACACACACACACACACACACACACACACACACACACACACACACACACACACACACACACACACACACACACACACACACACACACACACACACACACACACACACACACACACACACACACACACACACACACACACACACACACACACACTATATCCCTAAAGCCTTTGTATAGCTTCCTGTCTAAAGTAAGGGCCTCCAGGGGATATGGCTCCTATTATTACTGTCCTCACCGAGACAGGCAAACACTCTCTCATCCCCTCACACACACACACACACACACACACAGATATACACACACACACAGATACACACACACACACACGCACACACACGCACACACAACCTCGAACAGATGAAAACTAAAAAGGTATCTTCACAGGCTATAATTTTCTAAACCTCAAAACTCACATCACACGTGTCTCCGTAGCTCCACATAGAAAAGCCTTGTTATGTACGACTACAAAGAAATACAGTGATATGCTGAGAAATAGGCCTACAGAGAAATGCATAGGCTTCAGACACCTTGTCTACCACACTCCCCAGTTACAGTGCCTTCAGAAAAGTATTCATACCCCTTGACCTATTCCACATTTTGTTGTGTTACAGCCTGGAAAGAATCCGCAGAAGGAATACACTCGGATCATCGTATCAAATACATTTTTATTGGTCACATACAACATATTTAGCCGATGTTATTGCGGGTGTAGCAAAATGGTTGTGTTCCTAGCTCCAACAGTACAGTAATATTTAACTATTCACAACAATAGACACAAATGGAGTTAAGAGATATATAAATATTAGGACGAGCATCGTTGGAGTGGCATTGACTAAAGTAGAGTAGATAAGAATACAGTATATACATATGAAATGAGGAAAGCAGAATGTAAACATTGTTTAAAGTGACCAGTGATTCCAAGTCTATGTATATGGGGCAGCAGCAGATTTGCGTAACCGGGGGTAGCCAGCTAGTGATGGCTATTTATCAGTTTGATGGCTTTGAGATAGAAGCAGTTTTTCAGTCTCTCGGTCCCAGGTTTGAGGCACCTGTTCTGACCTCGCCTTCTGGATGGTAGCTAGGTGAACAGGCAGTGGCTCGGGTGGGTGAAGTCCTTGATTATCTTTTTGGCCTTCCTGTGACATCGGGTGCTGTCGGTATCCTGGTTGGCAGGCGGTGTGCCCCCGGTGATGTTGTGGGCAGACCTCATGTCACGTCTACTCCCGCTTCTCTCATCCGGTGTTCTACATCGCTGGTCTACTAACCAACGGTCCTGGGATCCATCATTACGCGCACCTGGCGTCAATCATTACGTGCTCCGGTACGTCATCATGAGGCACACCTGGACTCCATAACCTCACTTATTACCTCCCCTGTATCTGGCATTCCCTTATGTTCCTCCCCCAGTCAGTATTGATCTTGTGTTCATGCAAAGACACTACTGTTATGGTGTCTAGTTCCATTTTTGTTGTTTTATTAAATGTTTTACGCGCACCTGCTTCTGGACTCACAGCGTCTTTGTTACACCACACCACCCTCGGTGCAGTGCAGTTGCCGTACCAGGCGGAGATACAGCCTGACAGGATGCTCTCAATTGTGCATCTGTAAAAAGTTTGTGAAGATCTTAGGAGCCAAGCCAAATTTCTTCAGCCTCCTGAGGTTGAAGAGGCGCTGTTGTGCCTTCTTCACCACACGGTCTGTGTGGGTGGACCGTTTCAGATCGGCAATGATGTGTACGCCGAGGAACTTGAAGCTTTTCACCTTCTCCACTGTGGTCCCGTCGATGTGAATAGGGGCGTGCTCTATCTGCTGTTTCCTGAAGTTCACGATCAACTCTTTCATTTTGTTGACGTTGAGGGAGAGGTTATTTTCCTGTCACCACTCCGCCTCACCTGCTCACTGTAGGCTGTCGCATCATTGTTTGTATTCAGGCCTACAACTGTCGTATGCAAACTTGATGATTGAGTTGGAGACATGCGTGGTCATGGAGTCATGGGTGAACAGGGAGTACTGGAGGATCAGCAAAGTGGAGGTGTCCCCTACCTTCACCACCTGGGGGAGGCCCATCAGGAAGTCCAGGACCCAGTTGCACAGGGTGGGGATTGAGACCCAGGGCCCCAAGCTTAATGATGAGCTTGGAGGGTACTACGGTGTTGAATGCTGAGCTACAGTCAATGACCAGCATTCTTAAATGGGTATTCATCTTGTCCAGATGGGATAGGGCAGTGTGCAGTGTAATGTCAAATGCTTCGTCTGTGGATCTATTGTGGCGGTAAGCAAATTGGAGTGGGTCTAGGTTGTCAGTTAAGCTAGAGGTGATATGATACTTAACTAGTCTCTCAAAGAACTTCATGATGACAGAAATTAGTTCTACGGGGCGATTAGTCATTTAGCTCAGTTACCTTTGCTTTCTTGGTTACAAGAACAATGGTGGACATCTTAAAGCATGTGGGTACAGCAGACTGGGCTAGGGAGAGATTGAATATGTCCATAATCACTCCAGCCAGCTGGTCTGTACAAGCTCTGAGGATGCGGCAAGGGATGCCGTCTGGGCCGGCTGCCTTGCGAGGGTTAACATGTTTAAATGACTTCCTCACATCGGCCACAGAGAACGAGAGCCCACCGTCCTTGGGTGGCACTGTGTTATCCTCAAAAGCAGGCGAGGAAAGTGTTTAGCTTGTCCTGGAGACAAAGACGTCGGTATGGGCGACGTGGCTGGTTTCCCTTTTAGTCCGTGATTGTCTATAGACCCTGCCACATCAGTCTTGTGTCTGAGCCATTGAATTGCGACTCCACTTTGGCTCTGCACTTACGTTTTGCCTTAACGACACTGATTGTATTGATTGTACAAAATACTGCACAGTTGCTTTGGAGCTAGAAGTAGAAGTTCGATGTCTGTCGGCGCCATCTTGCCTGATCACCCACAAACACAGTTCACTTTAAGTGCAGCCACAGGCAAACAGCATGATCACTTTGCTCGTTGTCGCCCTAGATTCTATTGACACACTGGTGCGTCAATCTATCAAACATAATTTTTTTTAAATCCCCATCAAAATCCATCAGTTTTGAATGGTCTGCGTCTTCATCCAAAGCATCCTCCTATGTCGCCCTTCCTAATCCGCGGTGGAAAGAGGCAGAGTTACAGCGCTCTTTGTCAGACCAGGAGACATCCCTATAAAATGTGCAGCATCCCAAACACAATGGAATGGGGAGACTGTCACGAGATCTGTGTTTTCCGTTTTGTTCTACGACTCACCAATGGAAGTAAAGGGTTAAAAACGTGTATTTTTTTACTGTGATTTTTGCCATTTATGAATGTATTATTCTATGCGTTGCTATGGGCAATATTGCGAAAGGCCGAATTTGTCATAATATTTGTATAATATTATAATATTATAATATATAATAATATAATATAACAAAGTGCTTGACTACTTATTGACTCAACAATTATGACCTGTCTAGGGAAGGGATGAGTCTACTAGGTTTTCTATTCAAGTCAATGTCCTACGGAGCTGTGAGGGGAACGGCACCTCAGTACCTCCAGGCTCTGATCAGGCCCTACACCCAAATAAGGGCACTGCGTTCATCCACCTCTGGCCTGCTCGCCTCCCTACCACTGAGGAAGTACAGTTCCCGCTCAGCCCAGTCAAAACTGTTCGCTGCTCTGGCTCCCCAATGGTGGAACAAACTCCCTCACGACGCCAGGACAGCGGAGTCAATCACCACCTTCCGGAGACACCTGAAACCCCACCTCTTTAAGGAATACCTAGGATAGGATAAAGTAATCCTTCTCACCCCCCCCCCCTTAAAATATTTAGATGCACTATTGTAAAGTGGTTGTTCCACTGGATGTCATAAGGTGAATGCACCAATTTGTAAGTCGCTCTGGATAAGAGCGTCTGCTAAATGACTTAAATGTAAATGTAAATGTAATGTACCCAGAGGAGGACAGAAGCTAGCTGTCCTTAGGCTACACCATGATGCTAATCCAGAGAGTGCTGTTGAGGTTGCAGTAGCACTTCATTGAAAAACAGTGGGTTTTAATCAGTTATTTGGTGATATTTAGTATAGTTTCATCTAAAAATTATAACGTTTTTAATGTTTCACTATTTTTATGTCTATGAAATTCACTGAACAGAATGATCCTCCCTTTCCAGCCTCCACTGCTTTGTAGTGACTGAGTGTATAGATACACCATCCGAAGTGTAATCAATAACTTCACCATGCTCAAGTGAATATTCAAAGTGTGCTTTTTTTACCCATAGGTGCCCTTCTTTGCGAGTCATTGGAAAACCTCCCTGGTCTTTGTGGTTGAATCTGTGTTTGAAATTCACTGCTCAACTGAGGGACCTTACGGATAATTGTATGTAAATAGATACGGTAGTCATAAACAAACCATGTTAAATGTTATTACTGCACATAGAGTGATTCCCTGCCATTTATTATGTGACTTGTTAAGCAAAATAGTATACCTGAGCATATTTAGGCTTGCCCTAGCATATTTAGACTTGCCCTAGCATATTTAGGCTTGCCCTAGCATATTTAGGCTTGCCCTAGCATATTTAGACTTGCCCTAACAACGTAGTTCACTACTTATTGACTCAAGAGATTTCAGCTTTTCATTTTTTTTTTTTTGTAAAAACATAATTCCACTTTGACAATATGGGGTATTGTGATGTCATGATGGGGTATTGTGATGTCATGATGGGTATTGTGATGTCATTATGGGGTATTGTGTGTAGGGCAGTAACACAACATCTAAATTTACCCATTCTAAATTCAGGCTGGAACAACAAAATATGGAAAAAGTCAAAGGTTATGAATTCTTTCTGAAGGCGCTGTGAGCCCAGAAACTACCCGCAAACACTGAGATACCGTACACACACTACCCACACACACTCTCAGAGATACACACACTCTCAGAGATACCGTACACACACTCTTAGAGATACACACCCTCTCAGAGATACACACTCTTAGAGATACACACACTCTCAGAGATACACACCCTCTCAGAGATACACACACTCTCAGAGATACGGTACACACACTCTTAGAGATACACACTCTCTCAGAGATACACACTCTCAGAGATACACACACTCTCAGAGATACCGTACACACACTCTTAGAGATACACACCCTCTCAGAGATACACACTCTCAGAGATACACACACTCTCAGAGATACCGTACACACACTCCTGCAGACACTCATTGCAAACAGCAGAACACCCCTACAGATACACACACCCCCACAGATACACACACTCTGGCAGATTCACACACACACACACACTCACTCTTTACAGATACATACGCTCCTGCTCACAAACACACTCCCTTGACGACAAACACTTATGCCAATGTACTGTACACATACACCCGGCCCTGATGACATGCTAACGGCCCACGGACGTTTTTCTGTGAGCTTTTGGTCTAGAAAGACAGAATGTGACAAATGACTAAATGTATTTGACTCCACAAAGAAGGTCCATTGCGTTTTAATTTACTATAATAACTATTTTCACATGGACTGGATTGAATATAGAGAAAATGTGTTCTATGCACACCCTGTTACGCTAGATATGTGTACCACACACACGACACTTCTGACTACCAAAGACAAAAGATTCTGAGTTGGAAAAAGTCCTCAGAAATCGTAATATTCCCCCCATGTCTGTGCCTGTGCCTGTGCCTGTGCCTGTGCCTGTGCCTGTGCCTGTGCCTGTGCCTGTGCCTGTGCCTGTGCCTGTGCCTGTGCCTGTGCCTGTGCCTGTGCCTGTGCCTGTGCCTGTGCCTGTGCCTGTGCCTGTGCCTGTGCCTGTGCCTGTGCCTGTGCCTGTGCCTGTGTCTGTGTCTGTGCCTGTGCCTGATGACACACGGAGTAACACTACACGCTGGTCTACACACACCGAGCCCCTCTCTCTCTCTCTCTCTCTCTCTCTCTCTCTCTCTCTCTCTCTCTCTCTCTCTCTCTCTCTCTCACACACACAAACACACGACTTCTGCAGAAGTCGGCTCCTCTCCTTGTTCGTTCGTCGGTCGACGTCACCGGCTTCCTAGCCGTTGCCGCTCCATTTTTCATGTATCCATTTGTTTTGTCTTGTTCCATCACACACCTGGTTTTCATTCCCCAATCAATGCACATGTATTTATTCCTCTGTTCCCCATCATGTCTTTGTGTAAGATTGTTTGTGTTACGCGTATTTTGGATTTGAAGATTTTTTGAAAGAGTGTAGTGAACACACTTTTTGAAGATGTTCCGTGTTTGGGCACATTTTAGGTTACTTTGTGCTGTCATTTTGGACCGGAATAAAAAGTGTGTTCACTACACTCTGCTCTGCTCTCCTGCACCTGACTTCGCTTCCAATACACACTCCTAACAATCTCTCTCTCTCTCTCTCTCTCTCTCTCTCTCTCTCTCTCTCTCTCTCTCTCTCTCTCTCTCTCTCTCTCTCTCTCTCTCTCTCTCTCTCTCTCTCTCTCTCTCTCTCTCTCTCTCTCTCTCTCTCTCTCTCTCTCTCTCTCTCTCTCTCTCTCTCTCTCTCAGCATCAACACTGCACTCTACATCTTATCCCTGCTCAACCACTATCCCTGTATCTTTTATAAAAGAGAAGTGAAACGCTAAAATTAATATATCTCATCTTACTGTGATGTCAGTGTGCTACACGGGTGATTCCACAAATCAGAGGCTTCGCTTCATTACGGTAGGGTAGGATAGAGTAGGTAGGGTAGGATAGAGTAGGTAGGGTAGGATAGAGTAGGTAGGGTAGGATAGAGTAGGTAGGGTAGGATAGAGTAGCCGGTGGGAGATATCGATTGTTTCACGTGAACAATAATACAACATGCAGGACTAGTCAATATGTCAGAAACTGTAAGACTGGAGAATCACTTAAGTCCCAGATACAAAGTCTCACTGACTCATATTCAGACACAGGCACCAGCAACTCACGCGCACACACACGCTGTATATTCATTGAACATTATGTTTTGAGGTTTTACGTCGGTCCTGGACCCTGTATCTTGGTGTCGGCTGTGTCTTGTGTCTGTTTCTGACGTTGCGGTTGGACCATTTCACATTGGTTTACTGTGGTCACAAACATTACACACTGTAAGCACAAACACACACACACACACACACACACACACACACACACACACACACACACACACACACACACACACACACACACACACACACACACACACACACACACACACACACACACACACACACACACACACACACACACACACACACACATGCACATATATTCACACACACGTACGTCCACAGCCCAGTGATGTCTCAGTCAAAACGAATACGTGTGAACAAAGCTAAAACATCCACGAAAATACTTTTCCAGCAAAAAGCATGAAATCAACTCAAAAAAATAATCTGTACATCATTCTGTTTTTAGGAAGATTCCGTGGTGATGTAATGCAATGTTACATTGTTCTGCAGAGTACATAAAAGCGTGTGGCCTTCACACAGATTTTCCCTACTGTATTAGTGTGAAGAAATGTTTGACAGTGATAGAGACGTCTGTGTGCATTTGTGCGTATCTTCTGCATACGTGTGTGTGTGTGTGTGTGTGTGTGTGTGTGTGTGTGTGTGTGTGTGTGTGTGTGTGTGTGTGTGTGTGTGTGTGTGTGTGTGTGTGTGTGTGTGTGTGTGTGTGTGTGTGTGTGTGTGTGTGTGTGTGTGTGTGTGTTCATACACTTGTGCGTGTGTGTATACTATTTTTGTATGACCGTTAGTATAACTAGTGTGTGTGACTGTTCCTGCTTCTCTGTACAGTTATACCATACATGTAGTGTGTGTCTACAGTTTGGCTGTACAGTGTGTATCTACAGTATGTTTCTACAGTGTGTGTGTGTGTACAGTGTTTGTGTAGTGTGTGTATACAGTTTGTGTCTACAGTATGTTTATACAGTGTGTGTGTGTGTACAGTGTGTGTGCAGTTTGTGTCTACAGTATGTTTCTACAGTGTGTGTGTGTGTACAGTGTGTGTGCAGTTTGTGTCTACAGTATGTTTCTACAGTGTGTGTGTGTGTACAGTGTGTGTGCAGTTTGTGTCTACAGTATGTTTCTACAGTGTGTGTGTGTGTGTACAGTGTGTGTGCAGTGTGTGTCTACAGTATGTTTCTACAGTGTGTGTGCAGTGTGTGTCTACAGTATGTTTCTACAGTGTGTGTGTGTGTGTACAGTGTGTGTGCAGTGTGTGTCTACAGTATGTTTCTACACTGTGTGTGTGTGTGCAGTGTGTGTCTACAGTATGTTTCTACAGTGTGTGTGTGTGTGTACAGTGTGTGTGCAGTGTGTGTCTACAGTATGTTTGTACTGTGTGTGTGTGTACAGTGTGTGTGCAGTGTGTGTCTACAGTATGTTTCTACAGTGTGTGTGTGTGTGTGTGTGCAGTGTGTGTCTACAGTATGTTTCTACACTGTGTGTCATTCCTCCATGAGAAACACAACTAGTGCAGTACAGTGGTAAAATATATAGAAAGAGAAAAGAAAAGAGTACTCACAGTTGGTCGTGGACTCCGAGTCGTCTCTCTTCTCTCTCTGTCCTGTTACTGAGCGCTGGCTCTCACTCTGCTGCTATTCTGTCTCTCTCTATCTCCCTCTCCACTGCGATCCCTGCACTGGACACACACACACACACACACTTAAGTCACACGCTGCTCTGCTCTCCTCCGCTACCAAAGGAAGTGCTCAGATCAACAGAACGAGAGAGAGCGAGTGATTGAGAAAGCGTGTAAGCGAGAGTGAGAGAAAAGTGGGCGAGCGAGAGAGAGAGAGAGAGGAGGAGGAGGAGGAGGAGGAGGAGGGGGAAGAGGAGGAGTAGGAGAGGGGAAGAGGAGGAGTAGGAGGAGGAAGATATGATGATGAGGAGGAGGAGACAGGAGGAAGAGGAAGAGAGGGGAGGAGGAGGAGGAGGAGGAGAGTGGAAGAGGAGGGGAGGACTGTGTATCTGAAGTGATCTGTTAGCCAGTGTATGAATCAGGAAGAGATGATTCAGATGCTCTACTGTTACTAGCGTGTCCCAGTAGCGAGGGTCTAGTGTGCTGTGCCTGTGTGGGAGCGCTCACACATCGCTTGGAGCCCCCCTCATCACATTTGCAGATTCACATTTAAGAAACCTCCACCTTTCAATATCTCACTTTCACATATGGAATTGCAAGTTCTGTTTAAAATGTACGAAACTTTAACATGTGTAAATGTAGTTCACATGTGGTGGTGAAATAGTATTATGCTCCTCACACGTGAACAGTTGTTGTTTGTAACGGTTTTCTAGGTGTGAAGGAGAGTCGGACCAAAATGCAGCGTGTAGATTGCGATCCATGTTTTAATAAACAAACGTAACACGAATCTAAATACAAACACTACAAAAAAACAATAAACGTAACGAAAACCGAAACAGCCTATACTTGTGTACACTAACACATAGACAGGAACATGGACACTAAGGACAATCACCCACGACAAACTCAAAGAATATGGCTGCCTAAATATGGTTCCCAATCAGAGACAACGATAAACACCTGCCCCTGATTGAGAACCACTCCAGACAGCCATAGAATTTTCTAGATCACCCCATTAGCTACAATCCCAATATATACGCACCACATACAAAAACCCATGCCACACCCTGGCCTGACCCAATACATGAAGATAAACACAAAATACTTCGACCAGGGCGTGACAGAACCCCCCCCCCCCCTAAGGTGCGGACTCCCGAACGCACCTCAAAACAATAGGGAGGGTCCGGGTGGGCGTCTGTCCATGGTGGCGGCTCCGGCGCAGGACGTGGACCCCACTCAGTCAATGTCTTAGTCCCCTCTCCTCGCGTCCCTGGATAGTCCACCCTCGCCGCCGACCATGGCCTAGTAGTCCTCACCCAGAACCCCACTGGACTGAGGAGCAGATCGGGACTGAAGGGCAGGTCGGGACTGAGGCAGCTCGGGACTGAGGGAAAGCTCGGGAGTGAGAGAAAGCTCGGGAGTGAGAGGAACCTCAGGAGTGAGAGGAACCTCAGGAGTGAGAGGAAGCTCAGGCAGGTAGATAGATCTACCAGATCCTGGCTGACTGGCGGATCTGGCGGAACCCGGCTGACTGTCGGATCTGGAAGAGTCTGGTTGACTGGCAGATCTGGAAGAGTCTGGCTGACTGGCGGATCTGGAAGAGTCTGGCTGACTGGCAGATCTGGAAGAGTCTGGTTGACTGGCGGATCCGGAAGAGTTTGGTTGACTGGCAGATCTGGAAGAGTCTGGTTGACTGGCGGATCCTGGCAGACTGAAAGATCTGGCTGCTCCATGCTGACTGGCTGCTCCATGCTGACTGGCTGCTCTGGCTGCTCCACGCTGACTGGCGGCTCTGGCTGCTCCATGTAGGCTGACAGCACTGGCGGCTTCTTACAGACTAGCAGCTCTGGTGGCTCCATGCAGACTGGCAGCTCCTTGCAGACTGGCAGCTCCTTGCAGACTGGCAGCTCTGGCTGCTTCATGCAGACTGACAGCTCTGGCTGCTCCATGCAGACTGACATCTCTGGCTGCTCCATGCAGACTGACATCTCTGGCTGCTCCATGCAGACTGACAGCTCTGACTGCTCCATGCAGGCTGGCAGCTCTGGCTGCTCCATGCAGGCTGGCAGCTCTGGCTGCACTGAACAGAAGGGAGACTCCGGCAGCGCAGGAGAGGAGAAAGGCTCTGACAGCGCTGGAGAGGCGAGGCGCACTGTAGGCCTGATGCGTGGTGCTGGCACTGGTGGTACTGAACCGAGGACACGCACAGGAAGCCTGGTGCGGGGAGCTGCTACCGGAGGGCTGGGGTGTAGAGGTGGTACTGGATAGACCGGACCGTGCAGGCGCACTGGAGCTCTTGAGCACCAAGCCTGCCCAACCTGGTTGAATACTCTCGGTCGCCCTGCCAGTGCGGCAAGGTGGAATAGCCCGCACTGGGCTATGCAGGCGAACCGGAGACACCGAGCGCAAGGCTGGTGTAAGCCGGCCCAAGGAGACGCACTGGGGACCAGATGCGTAGAGCCGGCTTCATGGCACTTGGCTCGACGCTCAATCTAGCCCGGCCGATACGCGGAGCTGGAATATACCGCACTGGGCTATGCACCCGCACTGGGGACACCGTGCGCACCACTGCATAACACGGTGCCTGCCCGGTCTCTCTAGCCCCCCGGTAACCACAGGAAGTTAGTGTAGGTCTCCTACCTAATCAAAGCAAATCAAATCAAATCAAATTTTATTTGTCACATACACATGGTCAGCAGATGTTAATGCGAGTGTAGCGAAATGCTTGTGCTTCTAGTTCCGACAATGCAGTGATAACCAACAAGTAATCTAACTAACAATTCCAAAACTACTGTCTTATACACAGTGTAAGGGGATAAAGAACATGTACATAAGGATATATGAATGAGTGATGGTACAGAGCAGCATACAGTAGATGGTATCGAGTACAGTATATACATATGAGATGAGTATGTAGACAAAGTAAACAAAGTGGCATAGTTAAAGTGGCTAGTGATACATGTATTACATAAGGATGCAGTCGATGATATAGAGTACAGTATATACGTATGCATATGAGATGAATAATGTAGGGTAAGTAACATTATATAAGGTAGCATTGTTTAATAAAGTGGCTAGTGATATATTTACATAATTTCCCATCAATTCCCATTATTAAAGTGGCTGGAGTTGGGTCAGTGTCAATGACGGTGTGTTGGCAGCAGCCACTCAATGTTAGTGGTGGCTGTTTAACAGTCTGATGGCCTTGAGATAGAAGCTGTTTTTCAGTCTCTCGGTCCCAGTTTTGATGCACCTGTACTGACCTCGCCTTCTGGATGATAGCGGGGTGAACAGGCAGTGGCTCGGGTGGTTGATGTCCTTGATGATCTTTATGGCCTTCCTGTAACATCGGGTGGTGTAGGTATCCTGGAGGGCAGGTAGTTTGCCCCCGGTGATGCGTTGTGCAGACCTCACTACTCCTCTGGAGAGCCTTACTGATGTCCTTGATGATCTTTTCGGCCTTCCTATGGCATTGGGTGCTGTAGGTGTCCAGGAGGGCGGGAAGATTTCCCCTGGTAATGCGTTGGGCAGACCGCAACACCATCTGGAGAGCCTTGCGGTTGTGGGCGGTGCAGTTGCCGTATACAGCCTGACAGGATGCTCTCAATTGTGTATCTGTAAAAGTTTTAGGTGTTTAAGCCAAATGTCATTAACCTCCTGAGGTTGAAGAGGCGCTATTGCGCCTTCTACACCAAACTGTTTGTGTGGGTGGACCATTTCAGTTTGTCAGTGATGTGTACGCCGAGGAACTTGAAGCTTTCCACCTTCTCCACTGCGGTCCCGTCGTTGTGGATAGGGGGGGTGTTCCCTCTGCTGTTTCTCTCAAATCATATCATATCATTTGCTCATATCAAAGCAGCAGGTTAAAGTTAAATCTAGACTTGGTTTCTTCTATCGTAATTGTTCCTTTTTCACCCCAGCTGACAAACTAACCCTGATTTAGATGACCATCCTACCCATGCTAGATTGCGGAGACTAAACTGATAGATCGGCAGGTAAGTGTGCTCCCGAGCAGCTAGAGGTTCTTTACCATTCGGCCATTAGATTTGCCACCAATGCTCCTTGTAGGACACATCACGGCACTCTATACTCCTCTGTAAATGGGTCAAATCAAATCAAATCCAATTGTATTTGTCACATACACATGGTTAGCAGATGTTAATGCGAGTGTAGCGAAATGCTTGTGCTTCTAGTTCCGACAATGCAGTAATAACCAACAAGTAATCTAACTAACAATTCCAAAACTACTGTCTTATACACAGTGTAAAGGGATAAAGAATATGTACATAAGGATATATGAATGAGTGATGGTACAGAGCAGCATAGGCAAGATATAGTAGATGGTATCGAGTACAGTATATACATATGAGATGAGTATGTAAACAAAGTGGCATAGTTAAAGTGGCTAGTGATACATGTATTACATAAGGATGCAGTCGATGATATAGAGTACAGTATATACATATGCATATGAGATGAATAATGTAGGGTAAGTACCATTATATAAGGTAGCATTGTTTAAAGTGGCTAGTGATATATTTACATAATTTCCCATCAATTCCCTTATTAAAGTGGCTGGAGTTGAGTCAGTGTCAGTGTGTTGGCAGCAGCCACTCAATGTTAGTGGTGGCTGTTTAACAGTCTGATGGCCTTGAGATAGAAGCTGTTTTTCAGTCTCTCGGACCCAGCTTTGATGCACCTGTACTGACCTCGCCTTCTGGATGATAGCGGGGTGAACAGACAGTGACTCGGGTGGTTGATGTCCTTGATGATCTTTATGGCCTTCCTGTAACATCGGGTGGTGTAGGTATCCTGGAGGGCAGGTAGTTTGCCCCCGGTGATGCATTGTGCAGACCTCACTACCCTCTGGAGAGCCTTACGGTTGATGGCGGAGCAGTTGCCGTACCAGGTGGTTATACAGCCCGCCAGGATGCTCTCGATTGTGCATCTGTAGAAGTTTGTAAGTGCTTTTGATGACAAGCCAAATTTCTTCAGCCTACTGAGGTTGAAGAGGCGCTGCTGCGCCTTCTTCACGATTCTGTCTGTGTGAGTGGACCAATTCAGTTTGTCTGTGATGTGTATGCCGAGGAACTTAAAACTTGCTACCCTCTCCACTACTGTTCCATCGATGTGGATAGGGGGGTGTTCCCTCTGCTGTTTCCTGAAGTCCACAATCATCTCCTTTGTTTTGTTGACGTTGAGTGTGAGGTTATTTTCCTGACACCACACTCCGAGGGCCCTCACCTCCTCCCTGTAGGCAGTCTCGTCGTTGTTGGGAATCAAGCTGTTGTGTGGTCCGCAAACTTGATGATTGAGTTGGAGGCGTGCGTGGCCACGCAGTCGTGGGTGAACAGGGAGTACAGGAGAGGGCTCAGAACGCACCCTTGTGGGGCCCCAGTGTTGAGGATCAGCGGGGAGGAGATGTTGTTGCCTACCCTCACCACCTGGGTGCGGCCCGTCAGGAAGTCCAGTACCCAGTTGCACAGGGCGGGGTCGAGACCCAGGGTCTCGAGCTTGATGACGAGCTTGGAGGGTACTATGGTGTTGAATGCCGAGCTGTAGTCGATGAACAGCATTCTCACATAGGTATTCCTCTTGTCCAGATGGGTTAGGGCAGTGTGCAGTGTGGTTGAGATTGCATCGTCTGTGGACCTATTTGGGCGTTAAGCAAATTGGAGTTGGTCTAGGGTGTCAGGTAGGGTGGAGGTGATATGGTCCTTGACTAGTCTCTCAAAGCACTTCATGATGACGGAAGTGAGTGCTACGGGGCGGTAGTCGTTTAGCTCAGTTACCTTAGCTTTCTTGGGAACAGGAACAATGGTGGCCCTCTTGAAGCATGTGGGAACAGCAGACTGGTATAGGGATTGATTGAATATGTCCGTAAACACACCGGCCAGCTGGTCTGCGCATGCTCTGAGGGCGCGGCTGGGAATGCCGTCTGGGCCTGCAGCCTTGCGAGGGTTAACACGTTTAAATGTCTTACTCACCTCGGCTGCAGTAAAGGAGAGTCCGCATGTTTTCGTTGCAGGCCGTGTCAGTGGCACTGTATTGTCCTCAAAGTGGGCAAAAAAGTTATTTAGTCTGCCTGGGAGCAAGACATCCTGGTCCATGACTGGGCTGGATTTCTTCTTGTAGTCCGTGATTGACTGGTCATCTCTCTATACCCTTCGTAAGACCCACTGGTTGATTCTTATTTATAATACACTCCTAGGTCTCACTCCCCCCTATCTGAGACATCTACTATAGCCCTCATCCTCTATATACAACACCCGTTCCACCAGTCACATTGTGTTAAAGGTCACCCAAAGCACACACATCCCTGGGTCGCTCGTCTTTTCAGTTTGCTGCAGCTAGCGACTGGAACGAGCTGCAACAAACACTCAAACTCAATCATGAACACTCTTACTGACCGTTGTGGCTGCTTTGCGTGATGTATTGTTGTCTCTACCTTCTTTCCCTTTGTGTTGTTGTTGTCTGTGCCCAATAATGTTTGGACCCTGTTTTGTGCTGCTACCATGTAGTGCTGCTGCCATGTTGTGCTGCTACCATGTTGTTGTCATGTTGCGTTGCTACCATGCTATGTTGTCATGTATTGCTGCCATGCTATGTTGTTGTCTTAGGTCTCTCTTTATGTAGTGTTGTGTTGTCTCTCTTTATGTAGTGTTGTCTCTCTCTATGTAGTGTTGTGTTGTCTCTCTTTATGTAGTGTTGTGTTGTCTCTCTTTATGTAGTGTTGTGTTGTTTCTCTTTATGTAGTGTTGTGTTCTCTCTTTATGTAGTGTTGTGTTGTCTCTCTTTATGTAGTGTTGTGTTGTCTCTCTCTATGTAGTGTTGTGGTGTCTCTCTTTATGTAGTGTTGTGGTGTCTCTCTTTATGTAGTGTTGTGTTGTCTCTCTTTATGTAGTGTTGTGTTGTCTCTCGTCATGTGGTGTTGTGTTGTCTCTCGTCATGTGGTGATGTGTGTTTTTCCCCTTATTTGAATTGTATTTATTTAATTTTTAATCACAGCCCCCCGTCCCCGCAGGAGACCTTTTCTCTTTTGGTAGGCTGTCATTGTAACTAAAAATGCATTCCAACTGACTTGCCTAGTTTAAAAAAAGGTTAAATGAAATACACAAATAAACATGTGATCTGTAAAGTGTCCAAAAACCATGTGTTTCATGTGAAATTAAAATGTGAAATTGAAATAGTTCTCAACTTTGTCTTTCTAGTCTTTCTGCTTCGTCGTCACATCTGTGGAGTCCAATGTCGTCTTGAGTTTGGAGAAGACTGAGGCAGGTTGGATGGCCTTGACGCTGCACCGCCCAACCCACTCCCCTCTCTCTCCTCGATAGAAGACACGGCACTCGACCAGATTCAATTAAAAGTGAGATTAGCAATTACCCAGAGTTTATGACCTAACACTGATCCCAATGTAGCTCTTCTCAGACTGACTCCTTCCCTCAGGGATTACACTGTCATGAGGTATCTTACTGACTTGGAAGGTATGGTTTGTTTTTCACCGCAGCTGAGTTTTCGCCTACACTTACCACCTGGGGGAGGCCAGTCATGAAGTCCAGAATCCAGTTGCAGAGAGAGGTGTTTAGTCCCTGGGTCCTTAGCTTAGTGATGAGCTTGGTGGGCACTATGGTGTTCAACGCAGAGCTGTAGTCAATGAACAGCATTCTCACATAGGTGTTCCTTTTGTCCAGGTGGGAAAGGGCACTATGGAGTGTGATTGATATTGCGCCATCTGTGCATCTGTTGGGGCAGTATGCAAATTGGAGTGGGTCTAGGGTTTCCTGCATGATGGTGTTGATCTGAGCCATGAAGAGCCTTTCAAAGCACTTCATGGCTACCAACATGAGTGCTACGGGGCGGTAATCATTTAGGCAGGTTACCTTTTCTTTCTTGGGCACAGGGATTATGGTGGTCTGCTTGAAACATGCAGGTATTACAGACTCGATCAGGGAGAGGTTGAAAATGTCAGTGAAGACACTTGCCAGTTGGTCCGAGCATGCTTTGAGTACACATGCTTTGAGTACACGTCCTGGTAGTCCGTCTGGCCCCGTGGCTTTATGAATGATGACCTGTTTAAAGGTCTTGCTCACATCATGCTACGGAGAGCGCGATCACACAGTCGTCCGGAACTCTCATACATGCTTTCGTGTTGCTTGTCTCGAAGCAAGCATAAAAGGATTTTAGTTTGTCTGGTAGGCTAGGCAATAAAAGACATGTTCATTGAGGTATTTTATCATTTCAAAATACAAAATACAAATACATGCCTTCACTACAACAACATTCTCGGTTCCTGAAACGTTTCTCGTGCTGTGACTGTGATACAGTATGTTGTTGTTTATCTCCCGTAGTTGAATGCACTGACTTTAAGTCACTCGGGATAAGATATTTACATTGATACATTTATATTTTGGTCATTTAGCAGACACTTATAGTGCATTCAGACTTCTAAAATTGTGAACCACTTTTGTATTGAATTTATTTTTGAAGATATATATTACAGGTGTGACAAGAGATGAAAAGAATCTGCCCACTCCATCAAGCAATGGGGACAACAACACAGGGCATTCACGGGATCTCATGGAACCATGGACCACACCTGCAGAAACTGGACAACGGGGGGAAGCAGAGGAGATACCTATCATAGACTTCTCCCAGCTGACGCTTGACATACCTCCTACGCCACCTCCAGTGGTAGAAACAACCAGCTGGTATGATTGAGTAGAATCAGCCAACAGTAACACGGAAGCAGCAATATGAGAGTCAGTAGTGCATGACCTTAAAGGGTAATAATAGGAAGCTTCCGTTTAACACACAGGCCTAAGATTACGTAGGTCTACAGCCCCAGTGGGAACTTCCCCTTTAAAAAGATATATAAAGGGAACAGAGATCATAAGACAGTATGATCCTCGTTAACATGTGAGACAGACTTCATATGGAGAATCATCACAGGTAAATTTACTATTGCACTATACGCTTTTTGATAGAGTAAAACAATATTTTGGGAACCGGATATTTGTGCTTAAGTACTTATTGGGTCATACTCTGAAGAAGCTGGTTGAATCTTGTGAACCCGACTGAGTCTCCAAAAAACAGAGGTCTAATCACCTCTTGATCACATAGACAAAGCGGACGTTCGCATTTTTGACACCAGAAACCAGAGGTGACTAGCAATTCAAGGAAAAACAGCCAAGTACCAGTTACCATATATTGCGTCTATGCACAGAGTTGGAAGTGAATAGTATTAGGATATACACTTTTTGTTGGACTAGAACAATATTTTGAGAGCTGGATATTTTTGCTTAAGTACTTATTGGGTCATACTCTGAAGAAGCTGGTTGAATCTTGTGAACCCGACTGAGTCTCCGAAAAACAGAGGTCTAATCACCTCTTGATCACATAGACAAAGCGGACGTTCGCATTTTTGACACCAGAAACCAGAGGTGACTAGCAATTCAAGGAAAAACAGCCAAGTACCAGTTACCATATATTGCGTCTATGCACAGAGTTGGAAGTGAATAGTATTAGGATATACACTTTTTGTTGGACTAGAACAATATTTTGAGAGCTGGATATTTTTGCTTAAGTACTTATTGGGTCATACTCTGAAGAAGCTGGTTGAATCTTGTGAACCCGACTGAGTCTCCGAAAAACAGAGGTCTAACCAACTCTTGATCACATAGACAAAGCGGACGTTCGCATTTTTGACACCAGAAACCAGAGGTGATTAGCAATTCAAGGAAAAATAGCCAAGTACCAGTTACAATATATTGAGTCCATACACAGAGTTGGAAGTGTATAGAGATAGTGGAATTCGAAATCTAGCGCCATAGCTGCAAGAATACCGATTACGGGAAAGTGACAAAGGGGCTGAGCATTTAAGGTAATTTAACTATTTTTGCTATTTAGTCAATGAGGTTAGAAGTGTTAACGCATTTAAAGTTTTGCAATATTATCTGGCATAGCTTAAAGCATTAAGGATTGATTGAGCATTATTGTTGTATTGAGAAACTGTAGAACCATTTAATTGTAATGATGTGTATAAGACAAAAAACAGAGTGACTTAATAAAAGCTTGAAACTTTGACAACTAGGCCAGATTAACGATCTGGAGAGCAAACGCCTTTGACACTCTCACTGAACAGAAAGTGACCCTGGTTATAGGTTAAAGTGATTGCACTAAAGAATATTTCATTGTGTGGACAATAATATATTTTTAAGGAAGTCAAAACATATGCCAATACTAGTTTCCGAGTGACTACTAGCTGACGAGCATAATAACTACTAGGAGTTGTTATTAGGTATTGATATATACATAGGTAAAGATAACTGGAGGGTAAGGAAATATAGGAGGAATCCATAACGCTTAAGAATATTTTAATAGGAGTATATCTATCCAAGGCCTCATACTAGACCGGACAATAAGGGAGTGACAACGTGAACGAAGGAACAAACCCAACTCACGCGAAGGGCCATTACGAATAAAGGGAAGGGTTGGTAGGGCCGCACGGCAAGGCCCTTGTTACACCGAAGTAACTAAAGTCCCAAAGTACTCTGCCCAGCCAGAGGACGGGGTAGAGGCTTTTGCTGCAGGCATTGGGCAAAAGTCAGCACCGTGACACAGGTCTCGACAGTATTTGTTGTCACGCCCTGACCTTAGAGAGCCTTTTTATTTCTCTATAAAAAAAATAAAAAAAGGTCAGGGTGTGATTTGGGTGGGCATTCTAATTAGTCGATTTTTCTGTGTTGGCCTAGTATGGTTCCCCATCAGAGGCAGCTGTTTATCGTTGTCTCTGATTGGGGATCATACTTAAGCACCCCTTTTTCCCACCTCGTCACAGCCTGACCTGAGATATCTCTGTTTTCTTTATATTTTGGTTAGGTCAGTGTGTGACTAGGGTGGGTATGCCTCTTTTTGTATGTCTAGGGTTCTTGTAGGTCTAGGTGATTTGTATGTCTATGGTGGCCTGATATGGTTCCCAATCAGAGGAAGCTGTTTATCGTTGTGTCTGATTGGGGATCATATTTAGGTAGCCATTTCCCTTTGGTGTTTGTGGGATCTTGTCTATGTGTAGTTGCCTGTCAGCACTCATTTGCATACCTTCAAGTTTCGTTTAGTTATTTTGTTAGTTTGTACAGTGTTCATTTTTAAATAAATAAGAATGTTCGCATACGACGCTGCGCCTTGGTCCCATCCTTATAACGAACATGACAGAAGATCCCACTGTAAAAAGACCAAGCTGCATGTTCAAGAGGAGTGGACATCCTGGGCCCGGGAGAAAGATGAGTGGAGGACATCCTGGACCTGGGAGGAGGTAATGGCAGGGGACAAGACTCTGCCTTTGAAGCAGGTGGAGATAGCGCAGGAGGAGCAGCGATGATACGAGGGGACACGGCTAGCACGGAAGCCCAAGAGGCAGCTCCAAAACAACTTTTTTGGGGGGAACACGGGGAGATTGGCAGAGTCAGGGGTTAGACCTGAGCCAACTCCCTGTGCTTACTGTGGGGAATGTGTGACTGGTCAGACACCGTGTTACGCAGTGATGCGCACGGTGTCTCCAGTTCACATTCATAGCCCGGTGCGCTCTGTTCCAGCTCCTCGCATTTGCCGGGCTAGAATGGGCTTCCAGCCAGGACAGATGGTGCCGGCTCAGTGCTCCTGATCTCCAGTACACCTCCTTGGATCAGGATATCCTGTGCCGGCTCTGCGTACTGTGTCTCCGTTGTGTCTGCATAGTCCAGTACGTCCTGTGCCTCCTCCCCGCACTCGCCCTGAGGTTCATGTCTTCAGCCTGGTGCCACCTGTACCGGTCCCACGCACCAGGCCTCCAGTGCGACTCCAGAGTCCAGTACGTCCTGTGCCTGCTCCCCGCACTCGCCCTGAGGTGTGTGTCTTCAGCCCGGTTCCACCTGTACCAGTCCCACGCACCATGCTTCCAGTATGCCTCAACATTCCAGTAAGTCCTGTGTTTGCTCCCCGCACTGGCCCTGAGATGCATGTCTTCAGCCCGGGAACCACATGTACCGGTCCCACGCACCATGCTTCCAGTGCGACTCCAGAGTCCAGTACGTCCTGTGCCTGCTCCCCGCACTCGCCCTGAGGTTTGTGTCTTCAGCCCGGTTCCACCTGTACCAGTCCCACGCACCATGCTTCCAGTATGCCTCAACATTCCAGTAAGTCCTGTGTTTGCTCCCCGCACTGGCCCTGAGATGCATGTCTTCAGCCCGGGAACCACATGTACTGGTCCCACACACCAGGTCTCCAGTGTGCCACCAGAGTCCAGTATGTTCTGTGCATCCTCCCCACACTCGCCCTGAGGTGCATGTCTTCAGCCCGGTGCCACCTGTACCGGTCTCACGCACCAGGCCTCTAGTGCGCCTCCACAGTCCAGTACGTCCTCGTTTTGCTCCCCGCACTGGCCCTGAGATGCGTGCCTTCAGCCCGGTACCACCAGTGCCGGCACCACACATCAGGTCTCCAGTGCGCCTCCACAGTCCAGAACTTCCGGCGACAGTTCTCAGTCCAGAGCTTCCGGCGACAGTTCTCAGTCCAGAGCTTCCGGCGACAGTTCTCAGTCCAGAGCTTCCGGCGACAGTTCTCAGTCCAGAGCTTCCGGCGACAGTTCTCAGTCCAGAGCTTCCGGCGACAGTTCTCAGTCCAGAGCTTCCGGCGACATTTCACAGTCCGGAACCTCCAACGACGGGACACAGTCTGGAACCTCCAGAGATGGTCCACAGTATGGAACCTCCTGAGACGGTCTGCAGTCCAGAGTCTCCAGCGGCGGTCGGCAGTCCAGAATCTCCAGCGGGGGTTCCAAGTCCAGAGCATCCGCCGATGATCCAGGTCCAGTTCTTCCGGCAACAATCCACGGCAAGAGTGATGGGACAGTTTTAAATTGCCTTTTGTCTAGCATCTCGCAAACACATTGTCAGCAACGTCTCCATGTGCCTACTTGAGCCGACTCAGAGCCGGGGTAGTCCGTTTCACATCTCAGGCCTTTGGCCTGTTCCGCGAGAGGGCAGAGTAAGCCGCTTGAAAGAGTGTTGAATGTGCTGTTAAACGGTAAATCAGGGGGAGGCAGGAGAACATAACGAACACAATGCTGGTCAGGAATCCACTCGTTCACACAGATACAGGAGAACATAATGAACACAATGCTGGTCAGGAATCCACTCGTTCACACAGAGACAGGAGAACATAACGAACACAATGCTGGTCAGGAATCCACTCGTTCACACAGAGACAGGAGAACATAATGAACACAATGCTGGTCAGGAATCCACTCGATCACACAGAGATAGGAGAACATAACGAACACAACACTGGTCAGGAATCCACTCGATCACACAGAGACAAGAGAACATAACGAACACAATGCTGGTCAGGAATCCACTCGTTCACAAAGAAACAGGCACGATTAGAACTCAGTCAGATGAAGAATATAAGCGTTCTGAGCTTTTATCAACTCTGGGAGCAAAAAATATATTTGTATTTTTCATTTTTTTTTTTATTACAAAACATTACAGACCTCTGTGTCCTCATATATACTTACAGCCCTGCAAGTGATGTAAAGTCCCAAGTAATCAGCTTTCAGCAGCATACTTTTCTTTTACAGCAGGGATGGGTCACTCCAGTCCTCCATCCTTAGCAAACACAGCTGATTAAACTAATTGCATTCTAAACTGAACATAATGATTAGTTGATTATTGGAGTCAGGTGTGTTAGCTGGAGCTGGGTTGAACGTGTGACACCAATCAGGCCCCTGAGGACTGGAGTTGAAACAGTTTTACCACAATAACACAATAATTCAGCTTTAAAAATACAGTAACTTGGTGTTGTTTACCATAAGTCCACTGCAACCGGTAGCTTACCGTAAACATTTTTTATGGCATAAAAGGAAAACATGATGGAGAGGTAGAGGTCAGGATGGCTCTTCAACATGTAAGAGAGGTAGAGGTCAGGATGGTTCTTCCACATGTAAGAGAGGTTAGAGGTCAGAATGGTTCTTCAACATGGTGGAGAGGTAGAGGTCAGGGTGATTATTTAACATGGTGGAGAGGTTGAGGTCAGGATGATTATTCAACATGTAAGAGAGGTTGAGGTCAGGATGACTCTTCAACATGTAAGAGAGGTAGAGGTCAGGATGGTTCTTCCACATGTAAGAGAGGTAGAGGTCAGGATGGTTCTTCAACATGGTGGAGAGGTAGTGGTCAGGATGGTTCTTCCACATGTAAGAGAGGTAAAGGTCAGGATGGTTCTTCAACATGGTGGAGAGGTAGATGTCAGGATGGTTCTTCAACATGGTGGAGAGGTAGATGTCAGGATGGTTCTTCCACATGTAAGAGAGTTAGAGGTCAGCCAGCTCTATGTAACATCAATAGGTTTAGGCTACTACGTGATACTCATGTTTTCTCTGTACATATCATGAGGTGGCTACAACCTAGTCTATGAATGAATGTTTACAACGTAGGTCGAGATAATTTTGAGTTATCAAGGTGACAGACAGTGACACATTCAATACCACCTTGCACACTTTTGCCTGCGTCTAGCTGATTTAGGGAGTAATCGTTAGTCCAACAGTTGCAAAAGAGAGTTTCTATTGGAAAAAAATGCAGGTATGTTTATCCCTATTTTGTTTTGCGTTTACTTCTGTTTAAGAATATTTTTTTATCACAGAATTGGCGGAATGAATACACCCCTGATCACACGCAAGAAGTTCACTTTCAATGCAGCCATATAAAAACAGCATGAGGACTTTGCTCGTTGTATATATGTAATTCCGCATTGAACCTATCTACGCGCGCTCCTCCTCTCACCTTTTCCCTTTGCTTGTGGACTTCAGTGCACAAGACATCAGCTGTCTGTGAACAGGTGACAAAACCTTTCCAAGCCAAACCTTCATATCATAACCACTAACGGCTACCCACAGCCTACATCACTGTCACGTCATAGTCTACTGGAACTAACATGTTAGTAGACCCGTTACAATCGTGCAGTACATTGTACAGTGAGAAAGCAGATTAGCAGTTACACTGGTGGCCCCGGTGACAAACTAATAAAACCAAAAGCTTACCTTGACTTGGAAGAGTTCCGAATTTGGATAGCCATAGCCAGCTAGCTAATATAGCATCCCCCTCTGTTGGATAGACACAGCCAGCTAGCTAACATAGCATCCCTCTCTGTTGGATAGCCATAGCCAGCTAGCTAATATAGCATCCCTCTCTGTTTGAGCCGGGTATTTAAGTAGGTTAAACTAGCTAGCTGCATTTGCTATCTAAGTGAAAGTGAAAGTTTTAAAAAATACAACCATATATACGTAGATATCTCACTCACTCTCTCTCTCTCTGGTTTCTCCTGCATTTTGGAAGAACTGTTCAACAACTGTCTTTCTCTCTTTGTGTCAACTACTCACCACATTTGATGCACTGCAGTGCTTGCTAGCTGTTGATTCTGCGTTCAGAATAATTCTCAGATCCTTTGATTTGGTGGACAGCATGTCATTCCATGTGTTATTGTTTGTGTTGTTGTTTGTGTTGTTTGTGTCACACTGCTATGCTTTATCTTGGCCAGGTCGCAGTTGTAAATGAGAACTGTTTCTCAACTGGCCTACCTGGTTAAGTAAAGGTGAAATACATTTTTTAAAAGCATACTGCGAGAGCTCTGATAGGTTGGAGGACGTCCTGCGGAAGTTGGAAGGGGGTGAGAAACCATACTTCTCCCAGGTTTTGCATTGAAGTCAATGTACCCAGAGGAGGACAGAAGCTAGCTGTCCTTAGGCTACACCATGATGCTCACTCAAAGAGTGCTGTTGAGGCTCCGGGTAGACCTTCATTGCAAAACAGTTTGTTTAAATTCAATTAAATCAATTATTTGGTGACGTGAATACATTTAGTATAGTTTTTATGTAAAAAATATATATATTTTTTATGTTTCACTATTTAGGATTTTTATGAAATTTACTGAGGAGGATGGTCCTCCCTTTCCTAATCTAAGGAGCCTCCACTAGTGGACAGTTAAAGGTCAGGATCATTCTTCACCGACATCATAGCAGTAAATAATTTTTCCTGGTATGCAAAGAGTTATTTGGTGAAAATGGTTACACATGTCACAATCTCCCCCCCGACAACGAATACACAGCAAGCTTCCAATTGCCCCACTCATCCCCCCTTCTCTCCCATGTAACTATTCCCCACGTCGTTGTTTTAAATTATAATGTGTTCTCAGTCAACTTACCTAGTAAAGTAAGGGTTAAATAAATTAAATACATATATTGCACTTTTGACCAGGACCCATACTTTGACCAGGCCCCATATTTTGACCAGGCCCCATATTTTGACCAGGGCCCATATTTTGACCAGGGCCCATATTTTGACCAGGACCCATATTTTGACCAGGGCCCATATTTTGACCAGGCCCCATATTTTGACCAGGGCCCATATTTTGACCAGGCCCAAATTTTGACCAGGCCCCATATTTTGACCAGGGCCCATATTTTGACCAGGGCCCATATTTTGACCAGGCCCCATACTTTGACCAATATGCTATCTGTGATCATAATGGGATGATCAGATAACTGCCGCTGTGGTTGGGGGCAAGTCGGCCAGCCAATCATTTCACTGTAGGTCTAATAACATGGTAGATATAGAAGGATAAGGGATATTCTATAGTCTCTCCCAGTTTTCAATTCAAATGGGCTTTTATTGGAAGCACATTGTCAAAGCAACTGAAATAGCAATAAACTCTCTCCCTCTCTCACTCCTCTTACCTCTCAGCCCCCACACTGAGGGTCATGGAATTTTGTAGTTGTCGTCTGTAAATAGATGATCATCTCCTGTGGCATTCAGAAACACACACACACACACCTCAAATGCACGTACACACACGTGCACACACACACGTAGGCTACCCAACATAAACACAAAAACGTACATGCACACAAACACCCACACTAACTTCAAATGGGTCTTTCTCTCCTGGTTGAGTAAATAATACTAATAACAATAATAGAAGAGCAGAAATAACAGAGATAAGTAGCTTGGCAGCCATTGCTGAGCTGTGAGTTACTGTGTTGTGTGATACTTCACAGAGGCTGATTCTGAACCACAGACAGTTTGAGATAAATAATGAAGCTGAATGTATTAATACTGTGTACGGAAGAGCTGAGAGCTGCTTGAAGTACTCTGGCTTCCATTCATCTGTCTCAAACACACACACACGCACACGCACGCACGCGCGCACATGCACACGCGCACGCGCACGCACAAACACACACGCGCACACACACACGCACACACACACACACACACACACACACACGCACACGCACACGCACACACACACACACACACACACGCACACACACACACACGCACACACGCACGCATGCACACACACACACGCACGCACGCACACACACACACGCACGCACGCACGCACGCACACACATGCTGGCATACGCACACACACACGCACATACTAGAGGTTGACCGATTATTATTTTTCCACGCTGATACCGATTATTGGAGGACCAAAAAAGGCCGATACTGATCAATCGGACGATTTTTTAATGACAATTATAACAATACTGAATGAACATTTATTTTAACTTAATATAATACATAAATAAAATCAATTTAGCCTCAAGTAAATAATGAAACATGTTCAATTTGGTTTAAATAATGCAAAAAATAAAGTGTTGGAGAAGAAAGTAAAAGTGCAATATGTGCCATGTAAGAAAGCTAACGTTTAAGTTCCTTGCTCAGAACATGAGAACATATGAAAGCTTGTGGTTCCTTTTAACATGAGTCTTCAATATTCCCAGGTAAGAAGTCTTAGGTTGTAGATATTATAGTAATTATCGGACTATTTCTCTCTATACGATTTCATATACCCTTGACTATTGGATGTTCTAATAGAAACTTTAGTATTGCCAGTGTAACAGTATAGCTTCGGTCCCTCTCCTCGCTCCTACCTGGGCTCGAACCAGAAACACATCGACAACAGCCACCCTCGAAGCAGCGTTACCCATGCAGAGCAAGAGGAACAACCACTCCAAGTCTCAGAGCGAATTACATTCGAAATGCTATTAGCACACACCTTGCTAACTAGCTAGCCATTTCACATCGGTTACACCAGCCTCATCTCAGTTGATAGGTTTGAAGTCATAAACAGCGCAATGCTTTGAAGCATTGCGAACAGCGGCTGGCATAATGCACAAAATAGCTGTTTGAATGAATGCTTACGAACCTGCTGGTGCCTACCATCACTCAGTCAGACTGCTCTATCAAATCATAGACTTAATTATAACATAATAATACACAGAAATACGAGCCTTTGGTCATTAATATGGTCAAATCCGGAACCTATCATCTCGAAAACAAAACGTTTATTCTTTCAGTGAAATACGGAACCATTCTGTATTTTATCTAATGGGTGGCATCCATTAGTCTAAATATTCCTGTTACATTGCACAACCTTCCATCTTATGTTATAATTACATACAATTCTGGCAAATTAGTTTGCAACGAGCCAGGCGGCCCAAACTGTTGCATATACCCTGACACTGCGTGCAATGAACGTAAGTGAAGTGATACAATTTCACCTGGTTAATATTGCCTGCTAACTTGGATTTCTTTTAGCAAAATATGCAGATTTAAAAATATATACTTCTGTGTATTGATTATAAGAAAGGCATTGATGTTTATGGTTAGGTGCAATTGTAACGTCGTTCGTCTGTTGTAAGAAGAGAGTCAGACCGAAACATATGCCAAAAACACAAAATACAATGACCAAGGCGTGACAGAACCCCCCCCTAAGGTGCGGACTCCCGGACGCACCTCAAGAGCATAGGGAAGGTCCGGGTGGGCGTCTGTCCATGGTGGCGGTTCTGGCTCGGGACGTGGACCCCACTCCATAAATGTCCTAGTTCCTCCCCTTCGCGTCTGGGATCATCCACCTTCCCCGCCGACCATGGCCTAATAGTCCTCACCGAGATCCCCACATAACTGAGGGGCAGCTCGGGACAGAGGGGCAGCTCGGGACAGAGGGGCATCTCAGGACAGAGGGGCATCTCAGGACAGAGGGGCAGCCCGGGACAGAGGGGAAGCACGGTACTGAGGGGAAACCCGGTACTGAGGGGAAGCCCGGTACTGAGGGGAAGCCCAGTACTTAGAGGAAGCCCAGTACTGAGAGGAAGCTCAGTACTGAGAGGAAGCTCAGGCAGGTAGTAGGCTCCGGTAAATCCTGGCTGGCTGGTGGAACTGGATGATTCAGGTTGTCTGGCCGATCTAGAAGACCTTGGCAGACTGGCACTTCTGGGGGATCCAGGCAGACTGGCGATGCTGGACCGACTGGCGGCGCTGGGCAGACTGGCGGCGCTGGGCAGACTGGTGGCACTGGGCAGACTGGCGGCGCTGGCGGCGCTGGGCAGACTGGCGGCGTTGGGCAGACTGGGAGCACTGGGCAGACTGGGAGCACTGGCGGCGCTGGGCAGACTGGGAGCACTGGCGGAGCTGGGCAGACTGGGAGCACTGGCCGCGCTGGGCAGACTGGGAGCACTGGCCGCGCTGGGCAGACTGGGAGCACTGGCCGCGCTAGGCAGACTGGGAGCACTGGCCGCGCTGGGCAGACTGGGAGTGACTGGGAATGACAACGGTACATGAAATAACTGAATTACGAAAACAACAAATGAAACGTGAACTAATTACAGCCTATCTGGTGACTACAACACAGAGACAGGAACAAACACCCACAAAATACAAAGCGAACTCAGGCTACCTAAATACGGTTCTCAACCAGAGACAACGACAAACATCTGACTCCAATTGAGAATCGCCTCAGGCAGCCAAGCCTAACTAGACACACCCCTAATCATACACAATCCCACTTAATACAAACCCCAATACGAAACACAACATATAAACCCATGTCACACCCTGGCCTACCCAAACATATACCAAAAACACAAAATACAATGACCAAGGCGTGACAGAACCCCCCCCCCCCTAAGGTGCGGACTCCCCGACGCACCTCAAGAGCATAGGGAGGGTCCGTGTGGGCGTCTGTCCATGGTGGCGGTTCTGGCTCGGGACGTGGACCCCACTCCATTAATGTCCTATTTCCTCCCCTTCGCGTCCTGGGATAATCCACCTTCTCCGGCGACCATGGCCTAATAGTCCTCACCCAGATCCCCACATAACTGAGGGGCAGCTCGGGACAGAGGGGCAGCTCGGGACAGAGGGACATCTCAGGACAGAGGGGCTTCTCAGGACAGAGGGGCATCTCAGGACAGAGGGGCAGAGAGGCAGCTCGGGACTGAAGCAGCCCGGGACTGAGGGGAAGCCTGGTACTGAGGGGAAGCCCGGTACTGAGGGGAAGCCTGGTACTGAGAGGAAGCCCAGTACTGAGAGGAAGCTCAGTACTGAGAGGAAGCTCAGGCAGGTAGTAGGCTCCGGTAAATCCTGGCTGGCTGGTGGAACTGGATGATTCAGGTTGTCTGGCCGATCTAGAAGACCTTGGCAGACTGGCACTTCTGGGGGATCCAGGCAGACTGGCGATGCTGGACCGACTGGCGGCGCTGGGCAGACTGGCGGCGCTGGGCAGACTGGTGGCACTGGGCAGACTGGCGGCGCTGGCGGCGCTGGGCAGACTGGCGGCGTTGGGCAGACTGGGAGCACTGGGCAGACTGGGAGCACTGGCGGCGCTGGGCAGACTGGGAGCACTGGCGGAGCTGGGCAGACTGGGAGCACTGGCCGCGCTGGGCAGACTGGGAGCACTGGCCGCGCTGGGCAGACTGGGAGCACTGGCCGCGCTAGGCAGACTGGGAGCACTGGCCGCGCTGGGCAGACTGGGAGCACAGGCCGCGCTGGGCAGACTGGGAGCACTGGCCGCGCTGGGCAGACTGGGAGCACTGGCCGCGCTGGGCAGACTGGAGACTCCGGCAGCGCTGGGCAGACTGGGAGCACTGGCCGCGCTGGGCAGACTGGAGACTCCGGCAGCGCAGGAGGGGAGAAAAGCGCTGGCTGCGCTGAACAGGCGAGGCGCACTGGAGGCCTGGTGCGTGGTGCTGGAACTGGTGGTACTGGATCGAGGACACGCACAGGAAGCCTGGTGCGGGGAGCTGCTACCGGAGGACTGGTGTGTAGAGGTGGCTCTGGATAGACCGGACCGTGCAGGCGCACTGGAGCTCTTGAGCACCGAGCCTGCCCAAGCTTACCTGGCTCGATGCCCACTCTAGCCCGGCCAATAGGAAGGGCTGGTATGTGCCGCACCTGGCTCTGCACCCGCACTGGATACACCGTGCGCTCCATAGCATAACACGGTGCCTGCCCGGTCTCTCTAGCCCAACGGTGAGCACAGGGAGTTTGCGCAGGTCTCCTACCTGGCATAACTATTCTCCCTTCTAGCTCCCGCCCAATATTTTTTGGGGGCTGTTTTTCCGGTTTCCAACCGCGTCGCCGTGCTGCCTCCTCATACCTGCGCCTCTCCGCTTTAGCCGCGTCTATTTCATCCTTGGGACGGTGATATTCTCCCGGCTGCGCCCAGGGTCCTTTACCGTCTAATATCATCTCCCAAGACCAGAAGTCCTCATATTGCTGCTCCTCACAATTAACAGGGAGAGTAGGCTCAGGTCTGACTCCTGACTCAGCCACTCTCTCTCTGCGCTTTCCCCGTTACTTTCGGTTTTCGCTCTGCGTCGCCGTGTTTTCCTCTTAGACTCCATTAGGCTGTAGCCCTCTTCGCACTGCTGAAGCGAATCCCAGGCGGGCTCCTGCACTCGCTCTGGGTCGGCCGCCCACCTGTCGATTTCTTCCCACGTCGTATAATCCATGCTTCTGCTGTCCATAACGTCCTCCTTTAGCTCCTGCCAGTTTATACACTGCTCGGTCTGTGAGTGGTGGGTGTTTCTGTAACGTAGTTTGTCTGTTGTAAGAAGAGAGTCAGACCGAAATGCAGCGTGTAGGTTACTCATGACTTTAATGAAAGTATCGTGGTACATGAAATAACTGATATAAGAAAACAACAAACAAAACGTGAAACTAATTACAGCCTATCTGGTGACAACAACACAGAGACAGGAACAAACACCCGCAAAATACAACGCGAACTCAGGCTACCTAAATACGGTCCCAATCCGAGACAACGAGAATCACCTGACTCCAATTGAGAATCGCCTCAGGCAGCCAAGCCTAACTAGATACACCCCTAATCATACACAATCCCAATAAATACAAACCCCAATACAAAACACAACATAAAAACCCATGTCACACCCTGGCCTACCCAAACATATACCAAAAACACAAAATACAATGACCAAGGCGTGACAGCAATGGATTGTGCTTTTTTCGCAAAAATGCTTTTGTTAAATCATCTCCCGTGTGGCAAAGTTGGCTGTCTGTCAGAAGTGACACGAATAAATTAATGTTAGAAGGCAATATTAACTAAATATGCAGGTTTAAAAATATATACTTGCGTATTGTTTTTAAGAAAGGTATTGATGTTTATGGTTTGGTACACGTTGGAGCAACGACAGTCCTTTTTCGCGAATGCGCACCGCATCGATTATATGCAACGCAAGACACGATAAACTAGTAATATCATCAACCATGTGTAGTTAACTAGTGATTATGATTGATTGATTGATTGTTTTTTATAAGATAAGTTTAATGCTAGCTAGCAACTTACCTTGGCTTCTTACTGCATTCGCGGTCAGAGCATTGGACTAGTTGGTTAAGGTTGGTTAAGGTTGCAAGATTGAATCCCCGAGCTGACAATGTAAAATTCTGTCGTTCTGCCCCTGAACAAGGCAGTTAACCCACTGTTCCTAGACCAGTTAACCCACTGTTCCTAGACCAGTTAACCCACTGTTCCTAGACCAGTTAACCCACTGTTCCTAGACCAGTTAACCCACTGTTCCTAGGCTGTCATTGTAAATAAGAATGTGTTCTTAACTGACTTGTCTAGTTAAATAAAGGTGTAAAAAGAAAAACAATTAAATTTCGATTTCCGATTGTTATGAAATCGGCCCACATTTATCGGCCCTAATTAATCGCCCCTCATTAATCGACCAGTCAGATTAATCGGTCGACCTCTAACACATACACACACATGCACACACACTGGCACACACACACACGCACACATGCTGGCACACACACACACGCACACACACACACACACATGCACATGTACACAAGGAGGCACACACACACACACATGCACACACGCTGGAACACACACACACACACGCACACACACACACATGCACATGTACACACACTGGCACACACACACATGCACACATGCTGGAACACACACACACACATGCACCCACACATACACACACACACACGCACACATGCTGGCACACACACACACGCACACACACACACACACATGCACATGTACACAAGGAGGCACACACACACACATGCACACACGCTGGAACACACACACACGCACACACACACACATGCACATGTACACAAGCTGGCACACACACACACATAAACACATGCTGGCACACACACAGTGCCTCTATCTTTCTGTCTTTCTGTCTGGTTCTCTCTGCCGTCAAGACACACTAACAATATAGAAAGAGAAGGAGAGGAAGTGACAGTGGGAGCGAGAGGGGGTGAGATATAGAACTAGGGAGAAAGCGGGAGAGAGAGAGAGAACATGGGAGAGAGGGTCAAATGAAAGGACAGAGGACAGGGCAAGAGGATTGAGATGTTGAAAAGGTGCCGACCCTCTGTGTTTAAGGAGGGAAAGATGATATGTGTGAGCAGAGGAGGAGGAGAAGAGGAGGAAGAGGAGGAGAGGAGAGGAGGGAGGAAGGGGAAAGAGAAGGAGGGCCTGTAGAGTATTGTGTCCATCTGAAGTATCTGATGACGGGAGAATAGCTAAAGTAATGATTTGTTGTCATCCGTCCCCTCTCCTCCTCCTCCTCCTCCCCCTCTCCTCTTCTCTCCACCCCCGCAGTGTCAGGGGATCTAACCCTCAAAGTGAGCCTAGCTGCCGCACTCAATCTCTCTGCTCCACTCAATCTCTCTCCTGTCCCCCTGTAGCCTGTCCCAACAACCACCGCTCAGCTGCCACTGCTAGTCCACAACAACCATAGCTCACTGCTGCCACGGCAATGGATAGTACACAACAACCACTGCTCACTGCTGCCACGGCAATGGCTAGTCCACAACAACCATAGCTCACTGCTGCCACGGCAATGGATAGTACACAACAACCACTGCTCACTGCTGCCACGGCAATGGCTAGTCCACAACAACCACCACTCACTGCTGCCACAGCAACGGCTAGTACACAACAACCACAGCTCACTGCTGCCACGGAAACGGGCTAGTACACAAAAACACCGCTAAATGCTGCCACAGCACTGCAAATAACCACTACCATAGTGATGCAGAGACGAGAACAGTTTCAACACACACACACTTAGTTATCCTACATTCCTACATAGCCTACTGTGTGTGTGTGTGTGTGTGTGTGTGTGTGTGTGTGTGTGTGTGTGTGTGTGTGTGTGTGTGTGTGTGTGTGTGTGTGTGTGTGTGTGTGTGTGTGTGTGTGTGTGTGTGTGTGTGTGTGTGTGTGTGTGTGTGTGTGTGTGTGTGTGTGTGTGTGTGTGTGTGTGTGTGTGGATCAACCCACTCACAACCCCAACCGGTCCTCCTCCTCCACTCGGACAGCAGCGGAGGGAGGCAGGGACCTTGGATAGACACTACGTGCGTGATGCATGGCGAGCACCTGGTATATCCCAAATGGCACCCTTTTCGCTATATAGTGAAATACACTATGGGGCCTAGTCAAAAGTAGTGCACTATATAGAGGCAATATAGTGAATAGGGTGCCATTCGGGACTCAAACCATGTCTGGCAGCCTAACCATGTCTCAGAAGTAGGAGGCATTAGGATTCATATTTTATTTGCATAATGCCTTAAGGTCTCTCATAGACATTAATTACACTGATCTAAGCTTGTTGCTCTCTCCTCTCTCTCTCTCTCTCTCTCTCTCTCTCTCTCTCTCTCTCTCTCTCTCTCTCTCTCTCTCTCTCTCTCTCTCTCTCTCTCTCTCTCTCTCCCCACAGCTAAAACACTTCCCTGTCATTCTCAAAAGGTCATTCTTTATCCCCCAGTGCAATAAAAAGGGATATTTTTCTTATAACCAAGTCTTTTTATTCACAGGCTCCAATTAGCTAGCTGGGGTTGGGTAGAAATTCTCTGATTTGGCACAGCCATGTGGAGGACGAGAGTGTGATTCTCACACACATGCACACACAGGCGCGCAACACACACACATGCGCGCAACACACACACAGGCGCGCAACACACACACAGGCGTGCAACACACACCCACAGCCACGCAACACATGGGCACACACACACGTAACACACATACACCGTACCTGCTCGTGGGCTGCCCTCACTTTACTCCACAGCAAGAGATCGAAGAAGAAGATACACAAATAACTCATTTGTATTGGGGTTTTTTTTAATACTTTTTTTTTTAATACTTTTTTTTTATACTTTTTTTTTAGGCAGAACTGTGAAGATGTGCCTCTCAGCCATTGTCCCATCTGGTAATTTCCCTACATTTGTCCACACACAAACAGACTGCATGGTCGTTTGTTACATTGCTTGCTAAATTAACTATGCTATCACCAGTAGCAAACATTTTCTATTAATTTAATGCCGTTCATTGACTACAGCTCAGCGTTCAACACCACAGTGCCCTCAAAACTCATCACTAAGCTAAGGACTCTGGGACTAAACCCCTCCCTATGCAACTGGATCCTGGACTTACTGACGGGCCGCCCCAGATGGTAAGAGTAGATAACAACACCTCTGCAAAGGGGGCACCTCAGGGGTGCGTGCTCAGTCCCCTCCTGTATTCCCTGTTCACTCATGACTACATGGCCAGTCATGACTCCAACACTATCATTAAGTTTGCTAAAGACACAACAGAGTTAGGCCAGGTCACCGACAACAATGAGACAGCCTACATGGATGTTATTTTGTTCGAGTGTTTTGAGAATTAAATTTATCACGCTGCGCTTTGAATCCACTCCTTGATACGACGATCGATACAATTAGTCGGGTTCCGAACAGAAATAATTTCTTCCAAACGAAAACCTTTCGCAATGGAAAGGAGAGTTTCTACTCGACAAGTTCAATTACGCCTCTCCACATTGTGTTCCATTTGCTTCTGTTTTGGTTCCTAGAGCAAACGGTAACGTTTTGCATTAGACAATATGTTTTGCAACTGAATCCGACTAATGAATACCTCCCAGGCCCTTTGGATCAGGTTCTTCTCATTCTACGAAGATAAATCAATTCCTTAGTCAGCTGTGTGAGTTTGCTATTAACAATTTGTCAATTGTGTTTGGCATTTTGCTTTAGTACCTAAGTCAGGCTATTACCATAGGCCAAGTTTCAAGTTTATTCGTTTTTTTCTCAAGTCATTTTTAAATATGTGTATATAATTTGGAAATGCAACGTCTGTAACCAGTCTTACTCACATTCAATGTAAATAAATGCCTGCTATTTTTGCACCCAAACCTCCGACTCAACTGCTGCTGTTACACACCAACTAAATTAGTCTCTTTTTTAAATCCAAGAGTAGAAGACTTACACACTCATCTCTAACATGTGGCTCAACATTTCTGAAGAATTCCTTAAGTCAGAATGTTGAATACATTTCATTCCTTAAGTCAGAATGTTGAATACATTTCATTCCTTGAGTCAGAATGTTGAATAGATTTCATTCCTTGAGTCGGAATGTTGAATACATTTCGTTCCTTAAGTCAGAATGTTGAATACATTTCATTCCTTAAGTCAGAATGTTGAATACATTTCATTCCTTAAGTCAGAATGTTGAATACATTTCATTCCTTAAGTCAGAATGTTGAATACATTTCATTCCTTAAGTCAGAATGTTGAATACATTTCATTTGAACTTACTTTACCGGTTGTCCGCTGATTTTGTCATTATGTCAGAAATAACAGGAGACAAAATATCCCCAGGGAAGTATTATTAGCCCGACATTCAGTTCGTAGGACTGTGTAATTCACATGAGAAGTAAACAACGGCAGATCATAACCAAACCACAGATCAAACATAGCTGACGTCTAGTTTTCAGTGAGACGCTACCAATTCCAGCTGATTGCGAGAGGGGATGTGCTTTGGTCGACAACATTCGGTTACGTTTGGCTACTGTGCTTCATGTGCAACGGTCAGGAGATTGAAAATACAAACCGGAAATAGAAGCAGACATAGCCATATGCAGACCAGGAATAGAAGCAGACATAGCCATATACAGACTGGGAATAGAAGCAGACATAGCCATATGCAGACCAGGAATAGAAGCAGACATAGCCATATGCAGACCGGGAATCGAAGCAGACATAGCCATATGCAGACCGGGAATAGAAGCCTACATAGCCATATACAGACTGGGAATAGAAGCAGACATAGCCATATGCAGACCGGGAATAGAAGCAGACATAGCCATATACAGACTGGGAATAGAAGCAGACATAGCCATATGCAGACCGGGAATAGAAGCAGACATAGCCATATACAGACTGGGAATAGAAGCAGACATAGCCATATGCAGACCGGGAATAGAAGCCTACATAGCCATATACAGACCGGGAATAGAAGCAGACATAGCCATATACAGACCGGGAATAGAAGCAGACATAGCCATATACAGACCGGGAATAGAAGCAGACATAGCCATATGCAGACCGGGAATAGAAGCAGACATAGCCATATGCAGACCGGGAATAGAAGCAGACATAGCCATATACAGACCGGGAATAGAAGCAGACATAGCCATATACAGACCGGGAATAGAAGCAGACATAGCCATATGCAGACCGGGAATAGAAGCAGACATAGCCATATACAGACTGGGAATAGAAGCAGACATAGCCATATACAGACTGGGAATAGAAGCAGACATAGCCATATACAGACCGGGAATAGAAGCAGACATAGCCATATACAGACTGGGAATAGAAGCAGACATAGCCATATACAGACCGGGAATAGAAGCAGACATAGCCATATACAGACTGGGAATAGAAGCAGACATAGCCATATACAGACCGGGAATAGAAGCAGACATAGCCATATGCAGACCGGGAATAGAAGCAGACATAGCCATATACAGACCGGGAATAGAAGCAGACATAGCCATATACAGACCGGGAATAGAAGCAGACATAGCCATATGCAGACTGGGAATAGAAGCAGACATAGCCATATACAGACTGGGAATAGAAGCAGACATAGCCATATACAGACTGGGAATAGAAGCAGACATAGCCATATACAGACCAGGAATAGAAGCAGACATAGCCATATGCAGACCAGGAATAGAAGCAGACATAGCCATATGCAGACCGGGAATAGAAGCAGACATAGCCATATGCAGACTGGGAATAGAAGCAGACATAGCCATATGCAGACTGGGAATAGAAGCGGACATAGCCATATACAGACCGGGAATAGAAGCAGACATAGCCATATGCAGACCGGGAATAGAAGCAGACATAGCCATATGCAGACTGGGAATAGAAGCAGACATAGCCATATACAGACTGGGAATAGAAGCAGACATAGCCATATACAGACTGGGAATAGAAGCAGACATAGCCATATACAGACTGGGAATAGAAGCAGACATAGCCATATACAGACTGGGAATAGAAGCAGACATAGCCATATACAGATTGGGAATAGAAGCAGACATAGCCATATACAGACTGGGAATAGAAGCAGACATAGCCATATGCAGACCGGGAATAGAAGCAGACATAGCCATATTTAGGGTGACTTCTTTCAGAATGAATATCTATGCGGCAACCATGGTAACGGCCTGATGTATTAGGCAACAACTAAACAGGCTGCCGGGTTCTCTATTTTAGCAATAATGTAAATGGATATGGATTGAAGTTGAGTAGAGACCTGAGTCACCAAGTATAATCTAAAGGTTTGAGTGTTGGCTTTCAAAAAACAGTCACTGCCTATCTACCACCTTCCTTCCACCTGTTCAAGCTAATGTATACTGAGACTTCAAGCACAAAATGGCTGCCTTCCTTCCACCTGTTCTAACTCATTTACACTGAGACTTCTAGTACAAAATGGCTGCCGTGAACATAATTAATATCAGGTGATTTGAGACCTAAATGATGAACGATCCAAAATGAAAGCAATTCATCATCATTCATCAGTGTCATCAAAGCAACATTATTTCATGTATATAATTATTCTAAAAGTTCCTCTAACTCTTTCCCCAAAGTTAAAGTTTGGTTTTTGTGACTCCCCTTCAGTCTCAATAACACCCCCACACCACTCCTATTTAATACTCCAAGTCTTCTTTAGTCTCCAAAACACCCTGTTTAAAACTCCTAGTCTCCTACAGTCTCCATAACAGCCCCATAACACCATGTGTAATACTCCTAGTCTCCTACAGTCTCCATAACAGCCCCATAACACCATGTTTAATACTCCTAGTCTCCTACAGTCTCCATAACAACACCATGTAATATTCATAGTACCCTCCAGTCTCCATAAAACCATATTTAATATTCCTGATCACCTTCAGTCTCCATAACACCCTGTTTAATACTCCTAGTCCTCTTTAGTCTCCATAACACCATATTCAATACTCATAGTACCCTTCAGTCCTCATAACACCCTGTTTAATACTCCTAGTCCTCTTTAGTCTCCATAACACCATATTTAATACTCATAGTACCCTTCAGTCTCCATAGCACCCTGTTTAATACTCCTAGTCCCCTTCAGTCCTCATAACACCCTGTTTAATACTCCTAGTCCCCTTGAGTCTCCATAACACCATATTTAATATTGCAACTTCCCTTCAGTCCTCATAACACCCCGGGATCACCTATGTCTAAAATTCCTAGTCGCCTAAAATCTCCACAACACCATGTAATACTCCCTTACCCCTTGAGTCTCCATAACAACACCATGTAATACTCCTTTACCCCTTGAGTCTCCATAACAACACCATGTAATACTCCTTTACCCCTTGAGTCTCCATAACAACAAAAAGTGTAATACTCCTTTACCCCTTGAGTCTCCATAACAACACCATGTAATATTCCTTTTCCCCTTGAGTCTCCATAACAACACCATGTAATACTCCTTTTCCCCTTTAGTCTCCATAACAACACCATGTAATATTCCTTTTCCCCTTGAGTCTCCATAACAACACCATGTAATATTCCTTTTCCCCTTGAGTCTCCATAACAACACCATGTAATACTCCTTTTCCGCTTGAGTCTCCATAACAACACCATGTAATACTCATTTTCCCCTTGAGTCTCCATAACAACGCCATGTAATACTCATTTTCCCCTTGAGTCTCCATAACAACATCATGTAATACTCCTTTTCCCCTTGAGTCTCCATAACAACACCATGTAATACTCCTTTACCCCTTGAGTCTCCATAACAACACCATGTAATACTCCTTTACCCCTTGAGTCTCCATAACACCATATGTAATACTCCTGATCAGTCTCACTAACACCCTGTTTAATACTCCTAGTCCCCTTTAGTCTCCATAACACCATATGTAATACTCCTGATCAGTCTCACTAACACCCTGTTTAATACTCCTAGTCCCCTTTAGTCTCCATAACACCATATGTAATACTCCTGATCAGTCTCACTAACACCCTGTTTAATACTCCTAGTCCCCTTTAGTCTCCATAACACCATATGTAATACTCCTGATCAGTCTCACTAACACCCTGTTTAATACTCCTAGTCCCCTTTAGTCTCCATAACACCATATGTAATACTCCTGATCAGTCTCACTAACACCCTGTTTAATACTCCTAGTCCCCTTTAGTCTCAATAACACCATATGTAATACTCCTGATCAGTCTCACTAACACCCTGTTTAATACTCCTAGTCCCCTTTAGTCTCCATAACACCATATGTAATACTCCTGATCAGTCTCACTAACACCCTGTTTAATACTCCTAGTCCCCTTTAGTCTCCATAACACCATATGTAATACTCCTGATCAGTCTCACTAACACCCTGTTTAATACTCCTAGTCCCCTTTAGTCTCCATAACACCATATGTAATACTCCTGATGCCCTTCAGTCCGCATAACACCCCTGTCTAATATTCCTGATCCCCTTTAGTCTCCATAACAACACCATGTTTAATACTCCTAGTCCCCTTCAGTCTCCTTAACAACACCATGTAATACTCCTAGTCCCCTTTAGTCTCCATAACAACACCATGTTTAATACTCCTAGTCCCCTTCAGTCTCCTTAACAACACCATGTAATACTCCTAGTCCCCTTTAGTCTCCATAACAACACCATGTAATACTCCTAGTCCCCTTCAGTCTCCATAACAACACCATGTAATACTCCTAGTACCCTTTAGTCTCCATAACACCCTGTGTAATACTCCTAGTCCACTTCAGTCTCCGTTACACCATATGTAATACTCCTAGTCCCCTTCAGTCTCCATAACAACACCATATTTAATACTCCTAGTCCCCTCAGTCTCCATAACAACACCATATATAATACTCCTAGTCCCCTTCAGTCTCCATAACAACACAATCTAATACTCCTAGTCCCCTTCAGTCTCCATAACAACACAATGTAATACTCCCAGTCCCTTCGATCTCCATAACACCCTGTTTAATACTCCCAGGCCCTTCAATCTCCATAACACCCTGTTTAATACTCACAGGCCATTCAATCTCCATAACACCCTGTTTAATACTCCCAGGCCCTTCAATCTCCATAGTAAGAAGCCTTGCAAGAGCAACTCGGAACAGCTCATTGGGCAGGAGCCTATCTCCTGTTTCACGAGGCAGCTTGTTATGCAAGTACACCCCCTGGACAGGGTGCTAATCTATCGCAGGTTTTTACCCCCAATGTATCTCCTTAATGCTGAGGGCCATGCAGAGACACATCAGGTCCCATTTTCACAGTCTTTGATATGACTAGGTTAGGATTTGAACTCACAACCTTCCAATACTCAGGGTGGACACTGAGCTTTAGTCTTCATATCACCCCTGTTTAATAATAATAATATTCCCTGTTTAATAATAATAATATTATGGGATGTCGCTAAGAACAAAACAAAAAAAGAGGCTCCCAAACCTCCAAAACAGTGGCAATAGTCACTTTAATTAACAACAGAGTTTTAATTAAACATTGATTACCTGCTAATTAGAGTGATGATAGCTCCCAGATGTGTGTACAACAGGTAGGAGAAGTGACAGGGGAGGGGAGAATGAGGGATCTGTGCCACAGCCAAATTGTGTTGAAGACTTCCCTCAGAGGCCAATGTTTTCAGATATTTTTTTTTATTATAAATGAGGCCTTCGCTGCACATTCTCTCTAATTGATGTTGCTCCGATGGCTCCCGGATGACGGGTGGGCGTATGGAGTATGCACAGCACAGAAGATTGAGTGTGTGCTTATTTTCATCAGATTTAGTCAATGTTCTGCCACTGCGAAGCATTGAATACATGTTTAAAAGTCGGGGAGTTGCTGTGCTGGAGAATTAATCTTTGTGGTTATAATACGAGAGCTTGTTTCTTGGAGGAGAAAGAAAGAGAGTTGCTGTGTGTCTGCCTGCCTGCCTGCCTGCCTGCCTGTCTGTCTGCCTGTCTGTCTGCCTGTCTGTCTGTCTGTCTGTCTGTCTGTCTGTCTGTCTGCCTGTCTGTCTGCCTGTCTGTCTGCCTGTCTGTCTGCCTGTCTGTCTGCCTGTCTGCCTGTCTGCCTGTCTGCCTGTCTGTCTGCCTGTCTGTCTGTCTGCCTGTCTGTCTGCCTGTCTGTCTGCCTGCCTGTCTGTCTGTCTGTCTGTCTGTCTGTCTGTCTGTCTGTCTGTCTGTCTGTCTGTCTGTCTGTCTGTCTGTCTGCCTGTCTGTCTGTCTGTCTGTCTGCCTGTCTGTCTGTCTGCCTGTCTGCCTGTCTGTCTGCCTGTCTGTCTGTCTGCCTGTCTGTCTGCCTGCCTGTCTGTCTGTCTGCCTGTCTGTCTGCCTGTCTGTCTGTCTGTCTGTCTGTCTGTCTGTCTGTCTGTCTGTCTGTCTGTCTGTCTGTCTGTCTGTCTGCCTGTCTGTCTGCCTGTCTGCCTGCCTGCCTGTCTGTGTGTCTGCCTGTCTGTCTGCCTGTCTGTCTGCCTGTCTGTTGTATGAGACTTCAGAGTAATTGTTGCCAAAGACAGACCCTCAGAGAGTTGTAAAGATATTGGTTGTGAAATTGTGTCAGGGAAGAAGCAGCATATTCACTGCATCTCTCTCTCTCGCTTGCTCTCGCTACAAACCAGGATGATATTAAACACTTATAAGGCACTAAATAGTCATACAGTGGGAACCATAAGTAATTCAGTCCCCTTCAAAAAAAAGTGTTGCAAAGTTGGTTTCAAATGGATTTAATTGTATTTTTTGTCATTAATCTACACTAAATACTTTGTAATGTCAATGTGGAAGAAAATAATGATATATGTTTTCTAAAGATTCATGTAAAATCAAACACTAATATATCTTTAATAGGGGAGTCAATACGTGTTATAAACACATTTAGCAGCGATTACAGTGTTGAGTCTCTCTCAGAGTTTTGCACACCTGAATTGTGAAATATTTGCCAAATATTCTTTAAAAACAAATTCAAGCTCTGTCAAGATATTAGGGATAATGGCTAGACAGAAATGTTCAAGTCTTGCCATAGATCTTCAAGCAGATTTAAGTCAAAATTGTAACTTGACCACTCAAGATTGACCATAAGAGACTACATTTACCAGGTGTCCGCCCGGTGTCCTGCGTCGAAATTATTGCGTAATCTCCAGGTCCATGTGCGTTCCATTTCTTCAGAGGAGAAACCAAACTGCCACGAATGATTTATCATCGATAGATATGTGAAAAACACCTTGAGGATTGATTTCTAAACAACGTTTGCCATGTTTCTGGCGATATTATGGAGTTAATTTGGAAAAAAAGTTTGCGTTGTAATGACTTAATTTTCGGGTTTTTTCTTACCCAAATGTGATGAACAAAACAGAGCAATTTGTCCTACACAAATAATATTTTTGGAAAAACTGAACATTTGCTATCTAACTGAGAGTCTCCTCATTGAAAACATCTGAAGTTCTTCAAAGGTAAATTATTTTATTTGAATGCTTTTCTTGTTTTTGTGAAAATGTTCTATGCTGAATGCCAGGCTTAATGCTATGCTAGGCTATCAATACTCTTACACAAATGCTTGTTTAGCTATGGTTCAAAAGCATATTTTGAAAATCTGAGATGACAGTGTTGTTAAGATAGGCTACCATTTGTCCCATCCCTCATGTAATTGGACTCAATAGATAAGCTACAGTATTTCAAGTATTTTGCTCAATGCAATTTGATGCGCAGTTTAACTGTAGAACAGACAGTTTCCATTGAGGTTTGAAGGCTACGTTTGAATACTGTAATGTTAAATTTCTTGAGTAGATAATATTTCATTTATAATGCAACAAGATGGCGCCGACAGAGATGGTCGCCTTGTTTCGAGTCCTTAGGGAACGATGCTGTATTTTTTACGTTGTTTTACAGGAAATCAATCAATCAAATGTATTTATAAAGCCCTTTTCACATCAGCCGATGTCACAAATTGCTGTACAGAAACTCAGCCTAAAACCCCAAACAGCAAACAATGCAGATGTAGAAGCACGGTGGCTAGGAAAAACACACTGAAAGACCGGGAAGAACTATTGGATATATGAGCGACGTCAACTTACGAACATTACGACCAGAAATACGACTTACCCCAAAGCGGATCCTCTGTTTGGACAACGGCTCTAATCCCAGAACCCGACCCAAAATAACGGTCCTGCAGAAGGGGCAGACGGATCAGCCTCCTGCTCTGTAGGAGTGCACATCACCCACCGCTCCTGAGTATACTACTCGCCAATGTCCAGTCTCTTGACAACAAGGTAGACAAAATTAAAGACGTCAGAGATTGTAACATCCTCTGTATCACGGAAACAAGGCTCTCTCTGGATATGTTGGCGGAATCAGTTCAGCCACCGGGTTTCTCCATGCATCGTGCTGACAGAGATAAACATCTCTCTGGGAAGAGGAAGGGTGGGGGTGTATGCTTCATGATTAACGACTCATGGTGTAATCATAACAACATACAGGAACTCAAGTCCTTCTGCTCACCCGGCCTAGAATTCCTTACAATCAAATGCCGGCCATTTTACCAGCCAAGAGAATTCTCGTCAGTTATCATCACAGCTGTGTACATTCCCTCTCAAGCAGGCACCAAGACGGCCCTAAAGGAACTTCACTGGACTCTATGTAAACTGGAAACCATATATCCTGAGGATGCATTTATTGTAGCTGGGGATTTTAACAAAGCTAATCTGAGAACAAAGCAACCTAAATTCTATCAGCATATTGATTGTAGTACTCGTGGGGGTACAGTTGATCACTGCTACTCTGACTTCTGTGATGCTTACCAAGCCCTCCCTCGCCCTACATTCGGCAAATCCAAACACGACTCCGTCTTGCTCTTACCGTCTTATAGGCAGAAACTCAAACAGGATGTACCAGTGACTAGAACCATTCAATGCTGGTCTGATCAATTGGAATCTACACTTCAGGATTGTTTTGATCACGTGGACAGGGATATGTTCCAATCAGCCTCAGAGAACAACATCGATCTATACGCTGACTCGATGAGTGAGTTTATTATGAAGTGTATTGGAGATGTTGTACCCACTGTGACTATTAAAACCTACCCTAACCAGAAACCGTGGATGGATGGCGGCATTCGCGCAAAATTGAAAGTGAACCACCGCATTTGACCATGGAAAGAGGTCTGAGAATATGGCTGAATATAAACAGTGTAGTTACTCCCTCCAAAAGGCAATCAAACAAGCGAAATTCCGGTACAGGGACAAAGTGGATTCGCAATTCAACGGCTCAGACAAAAGACGTATGTGGCAGGGTCTACAGGAAATCACAGACTACAAAAAGAAATCCAGCCACGTCACGGAAACCGACATCACGCCTCCAGACGAACTAAACACCTTCTTTGCCCGCTTTGAGGATAATACAGTACCACTGTCGCGGCTCGCTAACAAGGACTGTGCCCCTCCTCTCCTTCTCGGTGGCCGACGTGAGTAAAATATTTAAACGTGTTAACCCTCGCAAGGCTGCCGACCCAGACGGAATCCCTAGCCACATCCTCAGAGCATGCGCAGAACAGCTGTCTGGTGTGTTTACGTACATATTCAAATGCTCCCTATGCCAGTCTGCTGACCCACATGCTTCAAGATGACCAACATTGTTTCTGTACCCAAGAAGGCAGAGAAGGCAGAGATAACTGAACTAAATGACTACCGCCCCATAGCACTCACTTCTGTCATCAGGAAGTACTTTAAGAGACTAGTCAAGGATCATATCACCTCCACCTAACCGGCCACCCTAGACCCACTTTGCATCCCGCCCCGACAGGTTTGCATACCTCCCCAACAGGTCCACAGACGATGCAATCGTCATCACACTGCACACTGCCCTATCCCAACTGGACAAGAGGAATACTAATGTAAGAATGCTGTTCATTGACTACAGCTCAGCATTCAACACCGTAGTGTGTTCAACATTCAACACCCTCCAAGCACATCATCAATCTGGAAGCCCTGGGTCTCAACCCTGCCCTCTGCAATTGGTCCTGAACTTTCTGACAGGCCGCCTCCAGGTGGTGAAGGTAGGGAACAATATCGCCACTTTGCTGACCCTCAACACTGGGGCTCCACAAGGGTGCGTGCTCAGCCCCCTCCTGTAATCCCTGTTCACCCACGACTGCGTGGCCATGTACGCCTCCAACTCAATCATCAAATTGGCAGATAACGCAACAGCAGTGGGCTTGATTACCAACAACGACAAGACAGCCTACAGGGAGGAGGTGAAGGTACTCGGATTGTGGTGTCAGGAAAACAAACTCTTACTCAACGTCAACAAAACAAAGGAAATGATAGTGGACTTTAGGAAACAGAAGAGGGAGCACCCCCATGCACATCAAAGGGATAGATGTGGAGAAGGTGGAGAGTTTTAAGTTCCTTGGCGTATACAACACTGACAAACTGAAATGGTTCACCCACACAGTTAGTGTGGGTAAGAATGCGCATCAGCGTCTCTCAACCTCAGGAGGCTGAACAAATTTGTCTTGTCACACAAAACCCTGACAAACTTTTATAGATGCAAAATCGAGAGCATCCTGTCAGACTGTATCACAGCCTGGTACGGCAACTGCACCGCCCTCAACTGCAAGGCTCTCCAGAAGGCGGTGCGGTCTGCATAACGCATCACTGGGGGCAAACTACCTGCTCTCCATGACAACTACACCACCCGTTGTCAAAGGAAAGCCAAAAAGATAACCAAGGACAACAATCACCCGCGCCACTGCCTGTTCACACCGCTACCTTCCAGAAGGCAACGTCAGTACAGGTGAATCAAAGCTGGGACCGAGAGACTGAAAAACAGCTTCAATCTCAAGACCATCAGACTGCTAAACAGCCATCACTAACTCAGAGAGGCTGCTGCCTACACTGAGATAACTGGCCACTTTGATAAATGGATCACTAGAGACTTTAAACAATGCCACTTTAAATAATGCCACTTTAATAATGTTTATTTATCTTACATTACTCATATCATATATATATATATATACTGGATTTATACCATCTACTGCATCTTGCCTATGCTGCTCGGCCATCGCTCATCCATATATTCATATGTACATATTCTCATTCACCCATTAAGATTTGTGTGTATTAGGTAGATGTTGGGAAATTGTTAGATTACTTGTTTGGAGGATTTTCAGATGTACAACAGCTAGCCAACGTCTACTGAATAGAACTTCCGCACTCAACAACCCGGTCGCATTCCGCTTCGCTCCACAGGTTGTATCACATTTTTCATTTCATTTCATTACAGCACAACGGTTTGATTTGTTTGATCGTAGCTAGCTACATAGCTAGCTACATAGCCGTCTGTGTATCAAAGATAATTGTTGTCGTTCTTTTAACGCAACGTAACGTAATCAACACTGCTAGCTAGCCAGCTAGCCCCCGAATAGCAGCACTGTAGAAACTATTACACTCAACGGAACAACTTGATTAGTGTAGTGTCAACAACGCAGCCACTGCCAGCTAGCCTACAAAGTCAACAACGCAGCCACTGTCAGTTAGCCTACTTCAGCAGTACTGTATCATTTTAATCATTTTAGTCAATAAGATTCTTGCTACGTAAGCTTAACTTTCTGAACATTTGAGACGTGTTGTCCACTTGTCATTCCAATCTCCTTGCATTAGCGTAGCCTCTTCTGTAGCCTGTCAACTATGTGTCTGTCTATCCCTGTTCTCTCCTCTCTGCACAGACCATACAAACGCTCCACACCGCGTGGCCGCTGCCACCCTAATCTGGTGGTCCCAGCGCGCACGACCCACGTGGAGTTCCAGGTCTCCGGTAGCCTCTGGAACTGCCGATCTGCAGCCAACAAGGCAGAGTTCATCTCAGCCTATGCCTCCCTCCAGTCCCTCGACTTCTTGGCACTGACAGAAACATGGATCACCACAGATAACACTGCTACTCCTACTGCTCTCTCTTCGTCCGCCCACGTGTTCTCGCACACCCCGAGAGCTTCTGGTCAGCGGGGTGGTGGCATCGGGATCCTTATCTCTCCCAAGTGGTCATTCTCTCTTTCTCCCCTTACCCATCTGTCTATCGCCTCCTTTGAATTTCATGCTGTCACAGTTACCAGCCCTTTCAAGCTTAACATCCTTATCATTTATCGCCCTCCAGGTCCCCTCGGAGAGTTCATCAATGAGCTTGATGCCTTGATAAGCTCCTTTCCTGAGGACGGCTCACCTCTCACAGTTCTGGGCGACTTTAACCTCCCCACGTCTACCTTTGACTCATTCCTCTCTGCCTCCTTCTTTCGACTCCTCTCCTCTTTTGACCTCACCCTCTCACCTTCCCCCCCTACTCACAAGGCAGGCAATACGCTCGACCTCATCTTTACTAGATGCTGTTTTTCCACTAACCTCATTGCAACTCCCCTCCAAGTCTCCGACCACTACCTTGTATCCTTTTCCCTCTCGCTCTCATCCAACACTTCTCACACTGCCCCTACTCGGATGGTATCGCGCCGTCC
>NC_060179.1:79369057-79381557 GCF_021184085.1 Oncorhynchus gorbuscha
TAAACACAACACAGGCCAATCATGACCACTCCCTGTGTGAAAGAAACACATCACGTTGGCCTTTCAAGACCATTCCCTGTGTGGAAAAAAACACCACACGTTGGCCAATCAAGACCACTCCCTGTGTGAAAAAAATAAACACAACACAGGCCAATCATGACCACTCCCTGTGTGAAAGAAACACATCACGTTGGCCTTTCAAGACCATTCCCTGTGTGGAAAAAAACACAACACGTTGGCCAATCAAGACCATTCCCTGTGTAAAAATAAACACAACACAGGCCAATCATGACCACTCCCTGTGTGAAAGAAACACATCACGTTGGCCTTTCAAGACCATTCCCTGTGTGGAAAAAAACACCACACGTTGGCCAATCAAGACCACTCCCTGTGTGAAAGAAACACATCACGTGGGCCAATTAATACCACTCCCTGTATGAAAGAAACACAACACACTGGCCAACCAAGACTTGTGTGTAAGAAACACATTGGCCAAACAATAGTTTTCCTTGTGTGATTTTTTTTGTGGCTAAACAGCATATAGCTAAATGTGGTGGGGAGGAGACTTGATGCACATCATCAGTGATGTAATTTGAGGTCATTGGGTCTTTCAACATCATACACCCTGTCGCCCAGGCGACCCAGCCGACGTTGATCAAGCAGTATGTCTGCTTCCCCCCACGGATCATTCCTCTTGATCCACAGCCACCTACAGGCTCTTTCAGCTGCCTCCGTGGCGGTGTTGATGGCCTTCCTCCCAGCGTCCCCGATGATGCCCAGTAAGGGTATAGGCCCTGTAGATCGACCAGCCAACCCTCTGCTGCTCACCACGTCAGGCTCACACCTTGCTCTCCAACCCTGCCTGCGGCATCTCATACTTCACCCTCTTTTCTTTTGTTGGCCTCCTCAATGTGGTCCTCCCAAGGGATGGTGAGCTGCAATAAGACCTGATTACCTGCTTGGAGGTTTCAGAAAACCATTCAAATCAAATCAAAGTTGATTTGTCACATGCTCCAAATACAACAGGTATAGTAGACCTTAAAGTGAAATGCTGAATACAACAGGTGTAGTAGACCTTACAGTGAAATGCTGAATACAACAGGTGTAGTAGACCTTACAGTGAAATGCTGAATACAACAGGTGTAGTAGACCTTACAGTGAAATGCTGAATACAACAGGTGTAGTAGACCTTACAGTGAAATGCTGAATACAACAGGTGTAGTAGACCTTACAGTTAAATGCTGAATACATCAGGTGTAGTAGACCTTACAGTGAAATGCTGAATACAACAGGTGTAGTAGACCTTACAGTGAAATGCTGAATACAACAGGTGTAGTAGACCTTACAGTGAAATGCTGAATACAACAGGTGTAGTAGACCTTACAGTGAAATGCTGAATACAACAGGTGTAGTAGACCTTACAGTGAAATGCTGAATACAACAGGTGTAGTAGACCTTACAGTGAAATGCTGAATACAGCAGGTGTAGTAGACCTTACAGTGAAATGCCTACTTACAGGCTCCAACCAATAGTGTGTGTGTGTGTGTGTGTGTGTGTGTGTGTGTGTGTGTGTGTGTGTGTGTGTGTGTGTGTGTGTGTGTGTGTGTGTGTGTGTGTGTGTGTGTGTGTGTGTGTGTGTGTGTGTGTGTGTGTGTGTGTGTGTGTGTGTGTGTGTGTGTGTGTGTGTGTGTGTGTGTGTGTGTGTGTTGGTAGTAAGTATAGAAATAAAACAACAGTAAAACGACTTTTGAAAATAAGAGTAGCAAGGCTATACACAGTAGAGAGGCTATACACAGACACCTGTTAGTCGGGCTGATTGAGGTAGTATGTACATGTAGGTATGGTCAAAGTGACTATGCATGATATGATGAACAGAGAGTAGCAGTAGCGTCTGGCCTCAGGGTCATCGCTGTGATGCTGTCTGGGAACTTAAGTTGCTTTCCTAGGTCTCCTTTCAGACCCCAGGCTTGACCTGTTGTGATAAAACCTGTGGAGGTTCTGGAAGCTGGTGTTGGCTTTTCCCCGGCTCTGACGAATGTGATGGCCTGCTTCGCTAGCCCGAGGGGCTTGCCGTGGCTGCAGATGGTAACCGCTGTGGCTTTCAGCACCTGGTCATGGCCTGTGAGACTTCCTGTATATTACAGCAACTCTCTTTTACAGGTCGTCATGAAGTCCTCATTCAGGTTGCAATTTACCCCCCACAAAAGTAGACACACCTATGGCAAGCAGAGACCTACAGGATCCGATCTGTTCTGAGTTGTTGCATGGTCTAATCCAAAAAAGATTGCATAGAAATGTCTAGAGTAGTTGTATTGAAGTTGAGTGGGGATGAGGTATGTGTTTTTGAACACACTGGAGTTACAGACACAGAGAAATCCATAAGGAGAGAGACAGAGATAAACAGAGAGAGAGAGAGAGAGAGAGAGAGAGAGAGAGAGAGAGAGGGATAGAGAGATAACAGAGATAAACAGAGAGAGAGAGAGACAGAGATAAACAGAGAAGAAAGATAAACAAAGATAAACAGAGAGAGAGAAGGGATAGAGAGAGAAACAAAGAGAAAGAGAGAGAAGGGGAGAGAGATAACAGAGATAAACAGAGAAAGAGAAGGGATAGAGAGAAACAAAGAGAAAGAGAGAAGGGGAGAGAGATAACAGAGAGACAGAGATAAACTGAGAGAGAGAGAGAGAGAGAAGGGATAGAGAGAGAAACAAAGAGAGAGAAGGGGAGAGAGAACAGAGAAACAGGGATAAACAGAGAGAGGGAGAGAGAAGGGGAGAGAGATAACAGAGATAAACAGAGAAAGAGAAGGGATAGAGAGAAACAGAGAGAAGGGGAGAGAGATAACAGAGAGACAGAGATAAACTGAGAGAGAGAGAGAGAGAGAGAGAGAGAGAGAGAGAGAGAGAGAGAGAGAGAGAGAGAGAGAGAGAGAGAGAGAGAGAGAGAGAGAGAAGGGATAGAGAGAGAAACAAAGAGAGAGAAGGGGAGCGAGATAACAGAGAAACAGACAGGGTAACAGAAAGAGAACGAGAGAGAAGGGGAGAGAGATAACAGAGAGACAGAGATAAACAGAGAGAGAGAGAGAGAAGGGATAGAGAGAGAAACAAATAGAGAGAAGGGGAGAGAGATAACAGAGAAACAGAGATAAACAGAGAGAGAGAGAGAAGGGGCGAGAGATAACAGAGATAAACAGAGAAAGAGAAGGGATAGAGAGAAACAAAGAGAAAGAGAGAGAAGGGGAGAGAGATAACAGAGAGACAGAGATAAACAGAGAGAGAGAGAGAGAAGGGATGGAGAGAGAAACAAAGAGAGAGAAAGAGAGAGAAAGGGGAGCGAGATAACCGAGAAACAGACAGGGTAACAGAAAGAGAAAGAGAGAGAAGGAGAGAGAGATAACAGAGAAACAGACAGGGTAACAGAAAGAGAAAGAGAGAGAAGGGGAGAGAGATAACAGATAAATAGACAGGGTAACAGAAAGAGAGAGAATGGGAGGGGGATAACAGAGAAACAGACAGGGTAACAGAAAGAGAAAGAAGGGGAGAGAGATAAGAGAAACAGACAGGGTAACAGAAAGAGAAAGAGAGAGAAGGGGAGAGAGATAACAGAGAAACCGACAGGGTAACAGAAAGAGAAAGAAGGGGAGAGAGATAACAGAGAAACAGACAGGGTAACAGAAAGAGAAAGAAGGGGAGAGAGATAACAGAGAAACATACAGGGTAACAGAAAGAGAAAGAGAGAGAAGGGGAGAGAGATAACAGAGAGACAGAGATAAACAGAGAGAGAGAGAGAAGGGATAGAGAGAGAAACAAAGAGAAAGAAGGGGAGAGAGATAACAGAGAAACAGAGATAAACAGAGAGAGAGAGAAGGGGAGAGATAACAGAGATAAACAGAGAAAGAGAAGGGATAGAGAGAAACAAAGAGAAAGAGAGAGAAGGGGAGAGAGATAACAGAGAGACAGAGATAAACAGAGAGAGAGAGAGAAGGGATGGAGAGAGAAACAAAGAGAGAGAAAGAGAGAGAAGGGGAGCGAGATAACCGAGAAACAGACAGGGTAACAGAAAGAGAAAGAGAGAGAAGGGGAGAGAGATAACAGAGAAACAGACAGGGTAACAGAAAGAGAGAGAAGGGGAGAGAGATAAGAGAAACAGACAGGGTAACAGAAAGAGAAAGAGAGAGAAGGGGAGAGAGATAACAGAGAAACAGACAGGGTAACAGAAAGAGAGAGAAGGGGAGAGAGATAAGAGAAACAGACAGGGTAACAGAAAGAGAAAGAGAGAGAAGGGGAGAGAGATAACAGAGAAACAGACAGGGTAACAGAAAGAGAAAGAAGGGGAGAGAGATAACAGAGAAACAGACAGGGTAACAGAAAGAGAAAGAAGGGGAGAGAGATAACAGAGAAACAGACAGGGTAACAGAAAGAGTAACAGAAAACAGACAGGGTAACAGAAAGAGAAAGAAGGGGAGAGAGATAACAGAGAAACAGACAGGGTAACAGAAAGAGAGAGAAGGGAAGAGAGATAACAGAGAAACAGACAGGGTAACAGAAAGAGAACAAGAGATAAAGGAAGAAAAGGAAAAACATTAAAAGCTCTTAGATTAATCTAACTTTCCCCCCCAAAACATCTCCGACCTCCCAAGGTTGTCCTCCAATCAGATCGCAGACAGCCCAAGGACTCCCATTGGACAAACCAAAACGCTCTTTTCCAAATTGGCGAGCGTCGGCTGTGCGACACACATCTCCTTCCCCCTGACGCTGGAGGGTCCATTACGGGGACGGACCAGGCCGGTAACGAGCGCGCCTGTCTGACCTCTGTGATCTAACGAGGTGTGTGTCATCGTTAAATGTGTCCCTTGTGCCCCACACAGGGCCAGGCCTCTCCCTGAAGGACAGTTCCGTGGTAATGTGATGCATGGGCTGACTGGGAACGGAGTGGACAGAAGCCCTAGACAGACTGGTCAATAAGGCAGACAATGAGAGAAAGACCTGCAGAGGAGACCCACGCACGCAAGCACACACACACACACACACACTAGCCAGGGGCCAAGTGGAGGGCTAATTGCTGGGGGTAAAGACAGGCTGGTCAATTTGACAGGGAGACAGAGGCTGCGTTCAGACAGGCATCACAGTTCAGAATTTTTTTTCTCCAGTAATTCGTCTTTTGACCAATCAAATCAGATGTTTTCACGTGCTGATCCGATTGGTCCTAAGACCAATTCATGGAGCAAAAAAGATCTGAATTGAGCTGCCTGGCTAAACGCAGCCATAGAGACAGAGAGGGACAGAACACACACACACACACACGAGAGGACTCTCCTGAGGATGAATATTACACACACACCTGTAACTGTCTGTCTGTCTGCCTGCCTGTCTGGCTGCCTGTTGGTCTGTCTGTCTGCTTGCCTGTCTATCTGCCTGTCTGGTTGCCTCTCTGCCTGCCTGTCTATCTGCCTGCCTGTCTGTCTGTCTTTCTGTCTATCTGCCTGCTTGTCTGTGTCTGCCTGTCTGTGTCTGTCTATCTGCCTGCCTGTCTATCTATCTGCCTGCTTGTCTTTCTGCCTGCCTGTCTGTCTGTCTATCCTGCCTGCCTGTCTATATGCCTGTCTGTCTATCTGCCTGCCTGTCTATCTATCTGCCTGCTTGTCTTTCTGCCTGCCTGTCTGTCTGTCTATCTGCCTGCCTGTCTATATGCCTGTCTGTCTATCTGTCTGTCTGTCTCTTGGCATGTCCATCTATCCTTCTTTCCTGACGATGTTTCTTGCTGTTTTGTTTTACATTTGAATATAGATCTTGTCTGTATGCAGCCTACTATGACTGCTACAAAATGAATTGCCTCTTGAGGACATTCAAGTTTTCTGAATCCAAATCTGAAAGTCAGTCTGTCTGTGTGTTGCTCTGTCAGACTCTGTTTGTCTCTCTGTCTGTCTGTCCTTCGGTTTATCTGTCTGTCTCTCGGCCTACCTACCTACCTGTCTGTCTGTCTGCCTGATTCTGTGTGTTGCTCTGTCTGCCTGCCTGCATATCTACCCGTTTGTCTGTCTGTCTGTCTCCCTGTCTACCTACCTACCTACCTACCTACCTACCTACCTACCTACCTACCTGTCTGTCTGTCTGTCTGTCTGTCTCCCTGTCTACCTACCTACCTACCTACCTACCTACCTACCTACCTACCTACCTACCTACCTACCTACCTGTCTGTCTGTCTGTCTGTCTGTCTGTCTGTCTGTCTGTCTGTCTGTCTGTCTGTCTGTCTGTCTGTCTGTCTGTCTGTCTGTCTGTCTGTCTGTCTGTCTGTCTGTCTGTCTGTCTGTCTGTCTGTCTGTCTGTCTGTCTGTCTGTCTGTCTGTCTGTCTGTCTGTCTGTCTGTCTACCCGTCTCTCTGGATGTCTATCCAAAAAGCAACAGTCATTGGATTCAGTGTTCCGCCGGTCCACATAACCCTCTGTCATTGGTTGCCTTCACCAGGTGCATTGAGACAGAAAATTAAGTCTGCGCTCAAATATGAGCCTATTCACACAATGCTAAATGGAGATTCTTCCACCCTGCACACAGTGTAATCTGGTTAAAGTCCATCTCAACGTTATCTGATGCAGAACCTGGATGCTGAGATGGTCTATTTTAATTCAGAGTAGGGAAAGACTTCACTACTGTCGATTAAGTAATGAAGTGTTACTCAATGCTAAGACACATACACACAGACAAACACACACACTTACACACAGACAAACACACACACTTACACACAGACAAACACACACACTTACACACAGACAAACACACACACTTACACACAGACACACACACACACTTACACACAGACACACACACAAACACACACAAAAACACACACTTACACACACACTTACACACACACACACACACACACACACACACACACACACACACACACACACACACACACACACACACACACACACACACACACACACACACACACACACACACACACACACACACACACACACACACACACACACACACACACACACACACACTTACACACACAAACACACACAAAAACACACACTTACACACACACACAAAAACACACACACTTACACACACTTACACACACAGACACACACACTTACACACTCAAACACATACACACACACTTACACACTCAAACACATACACTTACACACACAAACACATACACTTACACACACAAGCACACACACAAACACACACACTTACATACACAAACACACGCACTTACACACTCAAACACATACACAAGCACACACACACACACAATGCACGCACACAATCATTTCAACACACGTATGTGTGTCTCTCAGAAAGCAGCCATTCTTAGGGAGCTGGGTTGTTTCCAGAGAGATACCAGTTAAAAAGAAGAAGTGGAAAAAGACTCCCTCTCTGGCTGTCGTCAAGAGAAATGATGCTGCCGCCGGAGCATTCCACCAGGAGTTACCTATAGCTCACAGATGCTGCCGCCGAGCATTCCACCAGGAGTTACCTATAGCTCACAGATGCTTCCGCCGGAGCATTCCACCAGGAGTTACCTATAGCTCACAGATGCTGCCGCCGGAGCATTCCACCAGGAGTTACCTATAGCTCACAGATGCTTCCGCCGGAGCATTCCACCAGGAGTTACCTATAGCTCACAGTAGCCCGTTGCACAATAAACGTTTATCAATAACGCTGGAGTGGCTGGGACAGGGGAGAGGCTTCTAGCCTCCGACCGGACCTCTGGCAGCACTCTGAGGAGAGGGGGAGGAGGGGAGGGCAGGGAAGGAGAGGAGAGGAGAGGGGAGGGGAGGGAAGGGAAGGGAAGGGAAGGGAAGGGAAGGGAAGGGAAGGGAAGGAAGGGAAGGGGGAAGGGAAGGGAAAGGAAGGGGGAAGGGAAGGAAAGGAAGGGAAGGAAGGAAGGAGAGGAGAGGAGAGGAGAGGAGAGGAGAGGAGAGGAGAGGAGAGGAGAGGAGAGGAGAGGAGAGGGAGGAGAGGAGGGAGGGAGGGAGATGGGAGGGAAGGGAAGGGAAGGGAAGGGAAGGGAGAGGAGAGGAGGGAAGGGAAGGGAAAGGAAGGGAAGGGAAGGGAAGGGAAGCGAAGGGAAGGGAAGGGAAGGGAAGGAGAGGGAAGGGAAGGAAGGGAAGGGAAGGGAAGGGAAGGGAAGGGAAGGGAAGGGAAGGGAAGGGAAGGGAAGGGAAGGGAAGGGAAGGGGAGGTCTTAGAGAAAGTCCAAAAGATGTGTAATACATTACATGATTTTAAACTGCGATTTTGCCACGATTTTGGATCCACAACAAATTTTGGGGATCACAGCCTAGACAGGGAGGGGTCAGGACAGTGAGAGGCCTAGACAGGGAGGGGTCAGGACAGTGAGAGGCCTAGACAGGGAGGGGTCAGGACAGTGAGAGGCCTAGACAGGAAGGGGTCAGGACAGTGAGAGGCCTAGACAGGGAGGGGTCAGGACAGTGAGAGGCCTAGACAGGGAGGGATCAGGACAGTGAGAGGCCTAGACAGGGAGGGGTCAGGACAGTGAGAGGCCTAGACAGGGAGGGGTCAGGACAGTGAGAGGCCTAGACAGGGAGGGGTCAGGACAGTGAGAGGCCTAGACAGGGAGGGGTCAGGACAGTGAGAGGCCTAGACAGGGAGGGGTCAGGACAGTGAGAGGCCTAGACAGGGAGGGGTCAGGACAGTGAGAGGCCTAGACAGGGAGGGGTCAGGACAGTGAGAGGCCTAGACAGGGAGGGGTCAGGACAGTGAGAGGCCTAGACAGGGAGGGGTCAGGACAGTGAGAGGCCTAGACAGGGAGGGGTCAGGACAGTGAGAGGCCTAGACAGGGAGGGGTCAGGACAGTGAGAGGCCTAGACAGGGAGGGGTCAGGACAGTGAGAGGCCTAGACAGGGAGGGGTCAGGACAGTGAGAGGCCTAGACAGGGAGGGGTCAGGACAGTGAGAGGCCTAGACAGGGAGGGGTCAGGACAGTGAGAGGCCTAGACAGGGAGGGGTCAGGACAGTGAGAGGCCTAGACAGGGAGGGGTCAGGACAGTGAGAGGCCTAGACAGGGAGGGGTCAGGAGAGTGAGAGGCCTAGACAGGGAGGGGTCAGGACAGGGAGGGGTCAGGACAGGGAGAGGCCTAGACAGGTAGGGGTCAGAACAGGCAGGGGTCTGGACAGGGAGGGGTCAGGACAGTGAGGTGTCCAGACAAGTCGCAATGTGAGTACACAGGTCTCAGAATTCAGCATGACAAGATTATGCAAGACAATTTGCCTAATGTGAATCCAGTCTTGTGAAACTCTACTGTAGAACTCTGGTGTTCAGTCGTATTAATAGAAGAGAACTTAAAGATGCAACAGAGATCCTTGTTTTGCATTTAAGAATACATCAATGCCTTGGCAAGACAAAGACAAATTGGCAGATGCAGAAAAAGCCTGGCAAAACCTATTAAAGACAATACAATACACTGGAGATTTTCTGGCAAATCATCAACCAAGGTGTTAATTAGACCCCTGAATGTGTGTGCGTGTGTGTGTGTATAGGTAGGAGGATAGAACTGCTCACTTAAGCCTCAGCTGCTGTTTCCATAACAACTAATAAACCTGGAAGGTGGCACACAATTAAAACCCAATTCTGACGAGCCAAGCGCACTGCGCTTATGCCAAATCTGCATAACTAACGAGTAGGATGAAACAACACACACACACACACATTTCTTGTCACAGTTGTCTTGCTGTGTACTAATCCCATGTTAGCCAGTTGGAATTGGAAGCCAGGGGCCTCATTTATCAATATTGCGTAGAAACTATTCTAAAACACTACTTACATTTACATTACATTTAAGTCATTTAGCAGACACTCTTATCCAGAGCGACTTACAAATTGGTGCATTCACCTTATGACATCCAGTGGAACAGCCACTTTACAATAGTGCATCTAAATCTTTTGAGGGGGGGGGGGGGTGAGAAGGATGACTTTATCCTATCCTAGGTACTTACAAAGGGAATATAGAATGTTGCTACCCATTGAAAAGGTGAGATCCAGCAAACTATTCTACGAAAATCATAAGTACACCTGTAGGAGATCACCGTTGATGAGTATAAACTGTTATCGACGTCCATCCATACACCTGTAGGAGATCACCGTTGATGAGTATAAACTGTTATCGACGTCCATCCATGCACCTGTAGGAGATCACCGTTGATGAGTATAAACTGTTATCGACGTCCATCCATACACCTGTAGGAGATCACCGTTGATGAGTATAAACTGTTATCGACGTCCATCCATACACCTGTAGGAGATCACCGTTGATGAGTATAAACTGTTATCGACGTCCATCACCTGTACACCGTTGATGAGTATAAACTGTTATCGAGAGATCACCGTTGATGAGTATAAACTGTTATCGACGTCCATCCATACACCTGTAGGAGATCACCGTTGATGAGTATAAACTGTTATCGACGTCCATCCATACACCTGTAGGAGATCACCGTTGATGAGTATAAACTGTTATCGACGTCCATCCATACACCTGTAGGAGATCACCGTTGATGAGTATAAACTGTTATCGACGTCCATCCATACACCTGTAGGAGATCACCGTTGATGAGTATAAACTGTTATCGACGTCCATCCATACACCTGTAGGAGATCACCGTTGATGAGTATAAACTGTTATCGACGTCCATCCATACACCTGTAGGAGATCACCGTTGATGAGTATAAACTGTTATCGACGTCCATCCATACACCTGTAGGAGATCACCGTTGATGAGTATAAACTGTTATCGACGTCCATCCATACACCTGTAGGAGATCACCGTTGATGAGTATAAACTGTTATCGACGTCCATCCATACACCTGTAGGAGATCACCGTTGATGAGTATAAACTGTTATCGACGTCCATCCATACACCTGTAGGAGATCACCGTTGATGAGTATAAACTGTTATCGACGTCCATCCATCACACCTGTAGGAGATCACCGTTGATGAGTATAAACTGTTATCGACGTCCATCCATACACCTGTAGGAGATCACCGTTGATGAGTATAAACTGTTATCGACGTCCATCCATACACCTGTAGGAGATCACCGTTGATGAGTATAAACTGTTATCGACGTCCATCCATACACCTGTAGGAGATCACCGTTGATGAGTATAAACTGTTATCGACGTCCATCCATACACCTGTAGGAGATCACCGTTGATGAGTATAAACTGTTATCGACGTCCATCCATACACCTGTAGGAGATCACCGTTGATGAGTATAAACTGTTATCGACGTCCATCCATACACCTGTGAGGAGATCATCCATACACCTGTTCACCGATGAGTATAAACTGTTATCGACGTCCATCCATACACCTGTAGGAGATCACCGTTGATGAGTATAAACTGTTATCGACGTCCATCCATACACCTGTAGGAGATCACCGTTGATGAGTATAAACTGTTATCGTCCATCCATACACCTGTAGGAGATCACCGTTGATGAGTATAAACCACGTCCATCCATACACCTGTAGGAGATCACCGTTGATGAGTATAAACTGTTATCGACGTCCATCCATACACCTGTAGGAGATCACCGTTGATGAGTATAAACTGTTATCGACGTCCATCCATACACCTGTAGGAGATCACCGTTGATGAGTATAAACTGTTATCGACGTCCATCCATACACCTGTAGGAGATCACCGTTGATGAGTATAAACTGTTATCGACGTCCATCCATACACCTGTAGGAGATCACCGTTGATGAGTATAAACTGTTATCGACGTCCATCCATACACCTGTAGGAGATCACCGTTGATGAGTATAAACTGTTATCGACGTCCATCCATACACCTGATAGGATCGATCATCCATACACCTGTAGGAGATCACCGATGAGTATAAACTGTTATCGACGTCCATCCATACACCTGTAGGAGATCACCGTTGATGAGTATAAACTGTTATCGACGTCCATCCATACACCTGTAGGAGATCACCGTTGATGAGTATAAACTGTTATCGACGTCCATCCATACACCTGTAGGAGATCACCGTTGATGAGTATAAACTGTTATCGACGTCCATCCATACACCTGTAGGAGATCACCGTTGATGAGTATAAACTGTTATCGACGTCCATCCATACACCTGTAGGAGATCACCGTTGATGAGTATAAACTGTTATCGACGTCCATCCATACACCTGTAGGAGATCACCGTTGATGAGTATAAACTGTTATCGACGTCCATCCATACACCTGTAGGAGATCACCGTTGATGAGTATAAACTGAGATCACCCTGTAGGAGATCACCGATGAGTATAAACTGTTATCGACGTCCATCCACCTACACCTGAGTAGGAGATCACCGTTCACCGATGAGTATAAACTGTTATCGACGTCCATCCATACACCTGTAGGAGATCACCGTTGATGAGTATAAACTGTTATCGACGTCCATCCATACACCTGTAGGAGATCACCGTTGATGAGTATAAACTGTTAT